>NC_138787.1:5472823-5884999 GCF_965178545.1 Coloeus monedula
GTGGAAACTTAGCATGAGGTAGAAATGGAAGGAGGTTTTGATGGAGAGGAAAAGGTGTTCTGCTGAAACACGGATCGCTGACTAAGTGAGAAGGCAAAGGTTGGAAGATTGAGTTGGAAGGAGATTTTCTGTGATGATTAGGACAACGGTATGTGACTCCAAAGGAGCACCTGTTTTTCCCCAAGTAAATGAGTCTCGAGAAGGGCATAAGGGAATAGAAGACATGTTTTGACCAAAAAGAGAGCTCTCGCAGGCAAACAAGAAATGTCGATGGAGCAAGAAGAAGAAGAAGAAGGAAGGAGGGCGGGGGGGGCGGGGGGGTGGGTCTGAGAATTCTCCGTGGTAAGCTTAAATTGTAAGTTGCTTACTCTTGCGATTGGATAAGAACGGCTAGAATTCGGCAATGGTAGCAGTCATGATAGGCTACAGGCAAATGTCAAGGTATCACTGTGTATGGTGCTTGTTGCTTGCACTGTATTAAGGGACGCAGCAAAGAAACCGCTCTAATGCTTTGTAACTTGAGCAGGAAGCGGCTCCCGGTATGCCTCCGAGCTGTAGCTGACAGCTGTAGGGCTGGCTCTGCATAGCCACTGCCTGAAACGCTGTACTTCGCCTATGCAAGAAACAGCTTTCAAGAGAGCCGCCTGAAGTGCAGACAGCCTTCGTGAGCCTTTCTCCTCCAGAGCTGTGCAAAGAAAGCGTGCACGCTACAGCGTGGCTGCGTGCAGCATGCACGAGCAAAAGCGGCCAAGTCCAGTGCCCTCGCTGGGCTTCCCTTTCGTGCGGACAAGGTGAGGCGAAGAACGAAGCCGCAGAGCAGCGGGCTTGCGTGTGCAGTGCAGCGAGTCGCAGAAGTCCAGCAAGGGCTCGTTCACAAGCCGAGCCGGCTGAGGGCGTCCTCGCTTCTGCGAAAGGGAAGGCGGAGCCGTAGCACTTCACCCCGCAGCGTGGAGACAGGCACTTTGCTAGTCCTTCAGCCTTGCAGAGTCCCTGCAGCTAGAGCTCAGCCAGGAGCAGGCGTCAAAGCAGAAGGCCTTCCTAAAGCACCCCTTCTCCGAGCAGCCTCCGGAAAGGGCTCATCCCGCTGCGGCTCTGCGCCTTTCTTCTAATGCAGACGCCCGGCACCCTTGGCTCAGCGAGAGCTGCGTGGGCAGCGTGCACTCAGCGAAAGCGAAAGGGTGTCTGTCCTTGGAGCTCGAGCTTGTTGGCGACGATGAACGTTTGGTAAGAAAGTTTCACAGCTAGCTAGGCTCGGCAGCAAGACGTGTGAATGTGGAAACTTAGCATGAGGTAGAAATGGAAGGAGGTTTTGATGGAGAGGAAAAGGTGTTCTGCTGAAACACGGATCGCTGACTAAGTGAGAAGGCAAAGGTTGGAAGATTGAGTTGGAAGGAGATTTTCTGTGATGATTAGGACAACGGTATGTGACTCCAAAGGAGCACCTGTTTTTCCCCAAGTAAATGAGTCTCGAGAAGGGCATAAGGGAATAGAAGACATGTTTTGACCAAAAAGAGAGCTCTCGCAGGCAAACAAGAAATGTCGATGGAGCAAGAAGAAGAAGAAGAAGGAAGGAGGGCGGGGGGGGCGGGGGGGTGGGTCTGAGAATTCTCCGTGGTAAGCTTAAATTGTAAGTTGCTTACTCTTGCGATTGGATAAGAACGGCTAGAATTCGGCAATGGTAGCAGTCATGATAGGCTACAGGCAAATGTCAAGGTATCACTGTGTATGGTGCTTGTTGCTTGCACTGTATTAAGGGACGCAGCAAAGAAACCGCTCTAATGCTTTGTAACTTGAGCAGGAAGCGGCTCCCGGTATGCCTCCGAGCTGTAGCTGACAGCTGTAGGGCTGGCTCTGCATAGCCACTGCCTGAAACGCTGTAACTTCGCCTATGCAAGAAACAGCTTTCAAGAGAGCCGCCTGAAGTGCAGACAGCCTTCGTGAGCCTTTCTCCTCCAGAGCTGTGCAAAGAAAGCGTGCACGCTACAGCGTGGCTGCGTGCAGCATGCACGAGCAAAAGCGGCCAAGTCCAGTGCCCTCGCTGGGCTTCCCTTTCGTGCGGACAAGGTGAGGCGAAGAACGAAGCCGCAGAGCAGCGGGCTTGCGTGTGCAGTGCAGCGAGTCGCAGAAGTCCAGCAAGGGCTCGTTCACAAGCCGAGCCGGCTGAGGGCGTCCTCGCTTCTGCGAAAGGGAAGGCGGAGCCGTAGCACTTCACCCCGCAGCGTGGAGACAGGCACTTTGCTAGTCCTTCAGCCTTGCAGAGTCCCTGCAGCTAGAGCTCAGCCAGGAGCAGGCGTCAAAGCAGAAGGCCTTCCTAAAGCACCCCTTCTCCGAGCAGCCTCCGGAAAGGGCTCATCCCGCTGCGGCTCTGCGCCTTTCTTCTAATGCAGACGCCCGGCACCCTTGGCTCAGCGAGAGCTGCGTGGGCAGCGTGCACTCAGCGAAAGCGAAAGGGTGTCTGTCCTTGGAGCTCGAGCTTGTTGGCGACGATGAACGTTTGGTAAGAAAGTTTCACAGCTAGGTAGGCTCGGCAGCAAGACGTGTGAATGTGGAAACTTAGCATGAGGTAGAAATGGAAGGAGGTTTTGATGGAGAGGAAAAGGTGTTCTGCTGAAACACGGATCGCTGACTAAGTGAGAAGGCAAAGGTTGGAAGATTGAGTTGGAAGGAGATTTTCTGTGATGATTAGGACAACGGTATGTGACTCCAAAGGAGCACCTGTTTTTCCCCAAGTAAATGAGTCTCGAGAAGGGCATAAGGGAATAGAAGACATGTTTTGACCAAAAAGAGAGCTCTCGCAGGCAAACAAGAAATGTCGATGGAGCAAGAAGAAGAAGAAGAAGGAAGGAGGGCGGGGGGGGCGGGGGGGTGGGTCTGAGAATTCTCCGTGGTAAGCTTAAATTGTAAGTTGCTTACTCTTGCGATTGGATAAGAACGGCTAGAATTCGGCAATGGTAGCAGTCATGATAGGCTACAGGCAAATGTCAAGGTATCACTGTGTATGGTGCTTGTTGCTTGCACTGTATTAAGGGACGCAGCAAAGAAACCGCTCTAATGCTTTGTAACTTGAGCAGGAAGCGGCTCCCGGTATGCCTCCGAGCTGTAGCTGACAGCTGTAGGGCTGGCTCTGCATAGCCACTGCCTGAAACGCTGTAACTTCGCCTATGCAAGAAACAGCTTTCAAGAGAGCCGCCTGAAGTGCAGACAGCCTTCGTGAGCCTTTCTCCTCCAGAGCTGTGCAAAGAAAGCGTGCACGCTACAGCGTGGCTGCGTGCAGCATGCACGAGCAAAAGCGGCCAAGTCCAGTGCCCTCGCTGGGCTTCCCTTTCGTGCGGACAAGGTGAGGCGAAGAACGAAGCCGCAGAGCAGCGGGCTTGCGTGTGCAGTGCAGCGAGTCGCAGAAGTCCAGCAAGGGCTCGTTCACAAGCCGAGCCGGCTGAGGGCGTCCTCGCTTCTGCGAAAGGGAAGGCGGAGCCGTAGCACTTCACCCCGCAGCGTGGAGACAGGCACTTTGCTAGTCCTTCAGCCTTGCAGAGTCCCTGCAGCTAGAGCTCAGCCAGGAGCAGGCGTCAAAGCAGAAGGCCTTCCTAAAGCACCCCTTCTCCGAGCAGCCTCCGGAAAGGGCTCATCCCGCTGCGGCTCTGCGCCTTTCTTCTAATGCAGACGCCCGGCACCCTTGGCTCAGCGAGAGCTGCGTGGGCAGCGTGCACTCAGCGAAAGCGAAAGGGTGTCTGTCCTTGGAGCTCGAGCTTGTTGGCGACGATGAACGTTTGGTAAGAAAGTTTCACAGCTAGCTAGGCTCGGCAGCAAGACGTGTGAATGTGGAAACTTAGCATGAGGTAGAAATGGAAGGAGGTTTTGATGGAGAGGAAAAGGTGTTCTGCTGAAACACGGATCGCTGACTAAGTGAGAAGGCAAAGGTTGGAAGATTGAGTTGGAAGGAGATTTTCTGTGATGATTAGGACAACGGTATGTGACTCCAAAGGAGCACCTGTTTTTCCCCAAGTAAATGAGTCTCGAGAAGGGCATAAGGGAATAGAAGACATGTTTTGACCAAAAAGAGAGCTCTCGCAGGCAAACAAGAAATGTCGATGGAGCAAGAAGAAGAAGAAGAAGGAAGGAGGGCGGGGGGGGCGGGGGGGTGGGTCTGAGAATTCTCCGTGGTAAGCTTAAATTGTAAGTTGCTTACTCTTGCGATTGGATAAGAACGGCTAGAATTCGGCAATGGTAGCAGTCATGATAGGCTACAGGCAAATGTCAAGGTATCACTGTGTATGGTGCTTGTTGCTTGCACTGTATTAAGGGACGCAGCAAAGAAACCGCTCTAATGCTTTGTAACTTGAGCAGGAAGCGGCTCCCGGTATGCCTCCGAGCTGTAGCTGACAGCTGTAGGGCTGGCTCTGCATAGCCACTGCCTGAAACGCTGTAACTTCGCCTATGCAAGAAACAGCTTTCAAGAGAGCCGCCTGAAGTGCAGACAGCCTTCGTGAGCCTTTCTCCTCCAGAGCTGTGCAAAGAAAGCGTGCACGCTACAGCGTGGCTGCGTGCAGCATGCACGAGCAAAAGCGGCCAAGTCCAGTGCCCTCGCTGGGCTTCCCTTTCGTGCGGACAAGGTGAGGCGAAGAACGAAGCCGCAGAGCAGCGGGCTTGCGTGTGCAGTGCAGCGAGTCGCAGAAGTCCAGCAAGGGCTCGTTCACAAGCCGAGCCGGCTGAGGGCGTCCTCGCTTCTGCGAAAGGGAAGGCGGAGCCGTAGCACTTCACCCCGCAGCGTGGAGACAGGCACTTTGCTAGTCCTTCAGCCTTGCAGAGTCCCTGCAGCTAGAGCTCAGCCAGGAGCAGGCGTCAAAGCAGAAGGCCTTCCTAAAGCACCCCTTCTCCGAGCAGCCTCCGGAAAGGGCTCATCCCGCTGCGGCTCTGCGCCTTTCTTCTAATGCAGACGCCCGGCACCCTTGGCTCAGCGAGAGCTGCGTGGGCAGCGTGCACTCAGCGAAAGCGAAAGGGTGTCTGTCCTTGGAGCTCGAGCTTGTTGGCGACGATGAACGTTTGGTAAGAAAGTTTCACAGCTAGGTAGGCTCGGCAGCAAGACGTGTGAATGTGGAAACTTAGCATGAGGTAGAAATGGAAGGAGGTTTTGATGGAGAGGAAAAGGTGTTCTGCTGAAACACGGATCGCTGACTAAGTGAGAAGGCAAAGGTTGGAAGATTGAGTTGGAAGGAGATTTTCTGTGATGATTAGGACAACGGTATGTGACTCCAAAGGAGCACCTGTTTTTCCCCAAGTAAATGAGTCTCGAGAAGGGCATAAGGGAATAGAAGACATGTTTTGACCAAAAAGAGAGCTCTCGCAGGCAAACAAGAAATGTCGATGGAGCAAGAAGAAGAAGAAGAAGGAAGGAGGGCGGGGGGGCGGGGGGGTGGGTCTGAGAATTCTCCGTGGTAAGCTTAAATTGTAAGTTGCTTACTCTTGCGATTGGATAAGAACGGCTAGAATTCGGCAATGGTAGCAGTCATGATAGGCTACAGGCAAATGTCAAGGTATCACTGTGTATGGTGCTTGTTGCTTGCACTGTATTAAGGGACGCAGCAAAGAAACCGCTCTAATGCTTTGTAACTTGAGCAGGAAGCGGCTCCCGGTATGCCTCCGAGCTGTAGCTGACAGCTGTAGGGCTGGCTCTGCATAGCCACTGCCTGAAACGCTGTAACTTCGCCTATGCAAGAAACAGCTTTCAAGAGAGCCGCCTGAAGTGCAGACAGCCTTCGTGAGCCTTTCTCCTCCAGAGCTGTGCAAAGAAAGCGTGCACGCTACAGCGTGGCTGCGTGCAGCATGCACGAGCAAAAGCGGCCAAGTCCAGTGCCCTCGCTGGGCTTCCCTTTCGTGCGGACAAGGTGAGGCGAAGAACGAAGCCGCAGAGCAGCGGGCTTGCGTGTGCAGTGCAGCGAGTCGCAGAAGTCCAGCAAGGGCTCGTTCACAAGCCGAGCCGGCTGAGGGCGTCCTCGCTTCTGCGAAAGGGAAGGCGGAGCCGTAGCACTTCACCCCGCAGCGTGGAGACAGGCACTTTGCTAGTCCTTCAGCCTTGCAGAGTCCCTGCAGCTAGAGCTCAGCCAGGAGCAGGCGTCAAAGCAGAAGGCCTTCCTAAAGCACCCCTTCTCCGAGCAGCCTCCGGAAAGGGCTCATCCCGCTGCGGCTCTGCGCCTTTCTTCTAATGCAGACGCCCGGCACCCTTGGCTCAGCGAGAGCTGCGTGGGCAGCGTGCACTCAGCGAAAGCGAAAGGGTGTCTGTCCTTGGAGCTCGAGCTTGTTGGCGACGATGAACGTTTGGTAAGAAAGTTTCACAGCTAGGTAGGCTCGGCAGCAAGACGTGTGAATGTGGAAACTTAGCATGAGGTAGAAATGGAAGGAGGTTTTGATGGAGAGGAAAAGGTGTTCTGCTGAAACACGGATCGCTGACTAAGTGAGAAGGCAAAGGTTGGAAGATTGAGTTGGAAGGAGATTTTCTGTGATGATTAGGACAACGGTATGTGACTCCAAAGGAGCACCTGTTTTTCCCCAAGTAAATGAGTCTCGAGAAGGGCATAAGGGAATAGAAGACATGTTTTGACCAAAAAGAGAGCTCTCGCAGGCAAACAAGAAATGTCGATGGAGCAAGAAGAAGAAGAAGAAGGAAGGAGGGCGGGGGGGGCGGGGGGGTGGGTCTGAGAATTCTCCGTGGTAAGCTTAAATTGTAAGTTGCTTACTCTTGCGATTGGATAAGAACGGCTAGAATTCGGCAATGGTAGCAGTCATGATAGGCTACAGGCAAATGTCAAGGTATCACTGTGTATGGTGCTTGTTGCTTGCACTGTATTAAGGGACGCAGCAAAGAAACCGCTCTAATGCTTTGTAACTTGAGCAGGAAGCGGCTCCCGGTATGCCTCCGAGCTGTAGCTGACAGCTGTAGGGCTGGCTCTGCATAGCCACTGCCTGAAACGCTGTAACTTCGC
This sequence comes from Coloeus monedula, assembly GCF_965178545.1. Taxonomy (NCBI): domain Eukaryota; kingdom Metazoa; phylum Chordata; class Aves; order Passeriformes; family Corvidae; genus Coloeus; species Coloeus monedula. The sequence goes on from NC_138787.1 coordinate 5,479,801, forward strand.
CTATGCAAGAAACAGCTTTCAAGAGAGCCGCCTGAAGTGCAGACAGCCTTCGTGAGCCTTTCTCCTCCAGAGCTGTGCAAAGAAAGCGTGCACGCTACAGCGTGGCTGCGTGCAGCATGCACGAGCAAAAGCGGCCAAGTCCAGTGCCCTCGCTGGGCTTCCCTTTCGTGCGGACAAGGTGAGGCGAAGAACGAAGCCGCAGAGCAGCGGGCTTGCGTGTGCAGTGCAGCGAGTCGCAGAAGTCCAGCAAGGGCTCGTTCACAAGCCGAGCCGGCTGAGGGCGTCCTCGCTTCTGCGAAAGGGAAGGCGGAGCCGTAGCACTTCACCCCGCAGCGTGGAGACAGGCACTTTGCTAGTCCTTCAGCCTTGCAGAGTCCCTGCAGCTAGAGCTCAGCCAGGAGCAGGCGTCAAAGCAGAAGGCCTTCCTAAAGCACCCCTTCTCCGAGCAGCCTCCGGAAAGGGCTCATCCCGCTGCGGCTCTGCGCCTTTCTTCTAATGCAGACGCCCGGCACCCTTGGCTCAGCGAGAGCTGCGTGGGCAGCGTGCACTCAGCGAAAGCGAAAGGGTGTCTGTCCTTGGAGCTCGAGCTTGTTGGCGACGATGAACGTTTGGTAAGAAAGTTTCACAGCTAGGTAGGCTCGGCAGCAAGACGTGTGAATGTGGAAACTTAGCATGAGGTAGAAATGGAAGGAGGTTTTGATGGAGAGGAAAAGGTGTTCTGCTGAAACACGGATCGCTGACTAAGTGAGAAGGCAAAGGTTGGAAGATTGAGTTGGAAGGAGATTTTCTGTGATGATTAGGACAACGGTATGTGACTCCAAAGGAGCACCTGTTTTTCCCCAAGTAAATGAGTCTCGAGAAGGGCATAAGGGAATAGAAGACATGTTTTGACCAAAAAGAGAGCTCTCGCAGGCAAACAAGAAATGTCGATGGAGCAAGAAGAAGAAGAAGAAGGAAGGAGGGCGGGGGGGGCGGGGGGGTGGGTCTGAGAATTCTCCGTGGTAAGCTTAAATTGTAAGTTGCTTACTCTTGCGATTGGATAAGAACGGCTAGAATTCGGCAATGGTAGCAGTCATGATAGGCTACAGGCAAATGTCAAGGTATCACTGTGTATGGTGCTTGTTGCTTGCACTGTATTAAGGGACGCAGCAAAGAAACCGCTCTAATGCTTTGTAACTTGAGCAGGAAGCGGCTCCCGGTATGCCTCCGAGCTGTAGCTGACAGCTGTAGGGCTGGCTCTGCATAGCCACTGCCTGAAACGCTGTAACTTCGCCTATGCAAGAAACAGCTTTCAAGAGAGCCGCCTGAAGTGCAGACAGCCTTCGTGAGCCTTTCTCCTCCAGAGCTGTGCAAAGAAAGCGTGCACGCTACAGCGTGGCTGCGTGCAGCATGCACGAGCAAAAGCGGCCAAGTCCAGTGCCCTCGCTGGGCTTCCCTTTCGTGCGGACAAGGTGAGGCGAAGAACGAAGCCGCAGAGCAGCGGGCTTGCGTGTGCAGTGCAGCGAGTCGCAGAAGTCCAGCAAGGGCTCGTTCACAAGCCGAGCCGGCTGAGGGCGTCCTCGCTTCTGCGAAAGGGAAGGCGGAGCCGTAGCACTTCACCCCGCAGCGTGGAGACAGGCACTTTGCTAGTCCTTCAGCCTTGCAGAGTCCCTGCAGCTAGAGCTCAGCCAGGAGCAGGCGTCAAAGCAGAAGGCCTTCCTAAAGCACCCCTTCTCCGAGCAGCCTCCGGAAAGGGCTCATCCCGCTGCGGCTCTGCGCCTTTCTTCTAATGCAGACGCCCGGCACCCTTGGCTCAGCGAGAGCTGCGTGGGCAGCGTGCACTCAGCGAAAGCGAAAGGGTGTCTGTCCTTGGAGCTCGAGCTTGTTGGCGACGATGAACGTTTGGTAAGAAAGTTTCACAGCTAGGTAGGCTCGGCAGCAAGACGTGTGAATGTGGAAACTTAGCATGAGGTAGAAATGGAAGGAGGTTTTGATGGAGAGGAAAAGGTGTTCTGCTGAAACACGGATCGCTGACTAAGTGAGAAGGCAAAGGTTGGAAGATTGAGTTGGAAGGAGATTTTCTGTGATGATTAGGACAACGGTATGTGACTCCAAAGGAGCACCTGTTTTTCCCCAAGTAAATGAGTCTCGAGAAGGGCATAAGGGAATAGAAGACATGTTTTGACCAAAAAGAGAGCTCTCGCAGGCAAACAAGAAATGTCGATGGAGCAAGAAGAAGAAGAAGAAGGAAGGAGGGCGGGGGGGGCGGGGGGGTGGGTCTGAGAATTCTCCGTGGTAAGCTTAAATTGTAAGTTGCTTACTCTTGCGATTGGATAAGAACGGCTAGAATTCGGCAATGGTAGCAGTCATGATAGGCTACAGGCAAATGTCAAGGTATCACTGTGTATGGTGCTTGTTGCTTGCACTGTATTAAGGGACGCAGCAAAGAAACCGCTCTAATGCTTTGTAACTTGAGCAGGAAGCGGCTCCCGGTATGCCTCCGAGCTGTAGCTGACAGCTGTAGGGCTGGCTCTGCATAGCCACTGCCTGAAACGCTGTAACTTCGCCTATGCAAGAAACAGCTTTCAAGAGAGCCGCCTGAAGTGCAGACAGCCTTCGTGAGCCTTTCTCCTCCAGAGCTGTGCAAAGAAAGCGTGCACGCTACAGCGTGGCTGCGTGCAGCATGCACGAGCAAAAGCGGCCAAGTCCAGTGCCCTCGCTGGGCTTCCCTTTCGTGCGGACAAGGTGAGGCGAAGAACGAAGCCGCAGAGCAGCGGGCTTGCGTGTGCAGTGCAGCGAGTCGCAGAAGTCCAGCAAGGGCTCGTTCACAAGCCGAGCCGGCTGAGGGCGTCCTCGCTTCTGCGAAAGGGAAGGCGGAGCCGTAGCACTTCACCCCGCAGCGTGGAGACAGGCACTTTGCTAGTCCTTCAGCCTTGCAGAGTCCCTGCAGCTAGAGCTCAGCCAGGAGCAGGCGTCAAAGCAGAAGGCCTTCCTAAAGCACCCCTTCTCCGAGCAGCCTCCGGAAAGGGCTCATCCCGCTGCGGCTCTGCGCCTTTCTTCTAATGCAGACGCCCGGCACCCTTGGCTCAGCGAGAGCTGCGTGGGCAGCGTGCACTCAGCGAAAGCGAAAGGGTGTCTGTCCTTGGAGCTCGAGCTTGTTGGCGACGATGAACGTTTGGTAAGAAAGTTTCACAGCTAGGTAGGCTCGGCAGCAAGACGTGTGAATGTGGAAACTTAGCATGAGGTAGAAATGGAAGGAGGTTTTGATGGAGAGGAAAAGGTGTTCTGCTGAAACACGGATCGCTGACTAAGTGAGAAGGCAAAGGTTGGAAGATTGAGTTGGAAGGAGATTTTCTGTGATGATTAGGACAACGGTATGTGACTCCAAAGGAGCACCTGTTTTTCCCCAAGTAAATGAGTCTCGAGAAGGGCATAAGGGAATAGAAGACATGTTTTGACCAAAAAGAGAGCTCTCGCAGGCAAACAAGAAATGTCGATGGAGCAAGAAGAAGAAGAAGAAGGAAGGAGGGCGGGGGGGGCGGGGGGGTGGGTCTGAGAATTCTCCGTGGTAAGCTTAAATTGTAAGTTGCTTACTCTTGCGATTGGATAAGAACGGCTAGAATTCGGCAATGGTAGCAGTCATGATAGGCTACAGGCAAATGTCAAGGTATCACTGTGTATGGTGCTTGTTGCTTGCACTGTATTAAGGGACGCAGCAAAGAAACCGCTCTAATGCTTTGTAACTTGAGCAGGAAGCGGCTCCCGGTATGCCTCCGAGCTGTAGCTGACAGCTGTAGGGCTGGCTCTGCATAGCCACTGCCTGAAACGCTGTAACTTCGCCTATGCAAGAAACAGCTTTCAAGAGAGCCGCCTGAAGTGCAGACAGCCTTCGTGAGCCTTTCTCCTCCAGAGCTGTGCAAAGAAAGCGTGCACGCTACAGCGTGGCTGCGTGCAGCATGCACGAGCAAAAGCGGCCAAGTCCAGTGCCCTCGCTGGGCTTCCCTTTCGTGCGGACAAGGTGAGGCGAAGAACGAAGCCGCAGAGCAGCGGGCTTGCGTGTGCAGTGCAGCGAGTCGCAGAAGTCCAGCAAGGGCTCGTTCACAAGCCGAGCCGGCTGAGGGCGTCCTCGCTTCTGCGAAAGGGAAGGCGGAGCCGTAGCACTTCACCCCGCAGCGTGGAGACAGGCACTTTGCTAGTCCTTCAGCCTTGCAGAGTCCCTGCAGCTAGAGCTCAGCCAGGAGCAGGCGTCAAAGCAGAAGGCCTTCCTAAAGCACCCCTTCTCCGAGCAGCCTCCGGAAAGGGCTCATCCCGCTGCGGCTCTGCGCCTTTCTTCTAATGCAGACGCCCGGCACCCTTGGCTCAGCGAGAGCTGCGTGGGCAGCGTGCACTCAGCGAAAGCGAAAGGGTGTCTGTCCTTGGAGCTCGAGCTTGTTGGCGACGATGAACGTTTGGTAAGAAAGTTTCACAGCTAGGTAGGCTCGGCAGCAAGACGTGTGAATGTGGAAACTTAGCATGAGGTAGAAATGGAAGGAGGTTTTGATGGAGAGGAAAAGGTGTTCTGCTGAAACACGGATCGCTGACTAAGTGAGAAGGCAAAGGTTGGAAGATTGAGTTGGAAGGAGATTTTCTGTGATGATTAGGACAACGGTATGTGACTCCAAAGGAGCACCTGTTTTTCCCCAAGTAAATGAGTCTCGAGAAGGGCATAAGGGAATAGAAGACATGTTTTGACCAAAAAGAGAGCTCTCGCAGGCAAACAAGAAATGTCGATGGAGCAAGAAGAAGAAGAAGAAGGAAGGAGGGCGGGGGGGGCGGGGGGGTGGGTCTGAGAATTCTCCGTGGTAAGCTTAAATTGTAAGTTGCTTACTCTTGCGATTGGATAAGAACGGCTAGAATTCGGCAATGGTAGCAGTCATGATAGGCTACAGGCAAATGTCAAGGTATCACTGTGTATGGTGCTTGTTGCTTGCACTGTATTAAGGGACGCAGCAAAGAAACCGCTCTAATGCTTTGTAACTTGAGCAGGAAGCGGCTCCCGGTATGCCTCCGAGCTGTAGCTGACAGCTGTAGGGCTGGCTCTGCATAGCCACTGCCTGAAACGCTGTAACTTCGCCTATGCAAGAAACAGCTTTCAAGAGAGCCGCCTGAAGTGCAGACAGCCTTCGTGAGCCTTTCTCCTCCAGAGCTGTGCAAAGAAAGCGTGCACGCTACAGCGTGGCTGCGTGCAGCATGCACGAGCAAAAGCGGCCAAGTCCAGTGCCCTCGCTGGGCTTCCCTTTCGTGCGGACAAGGTGAGGCGAAGAACGAAGCCGCAGAGCAGCGGGCTTGCGTGTGCAGTGCAGCGAGTCGCAGAAGTCCAGCAAGGGCTCGTTCACAAGCCGAGCCGGCTGAGGGCGTCCTCGCTTCTGCGAAAGGGAAGGCGGAGCCGTAGCACTTCACCCCGCAGCGTGGAGACAGGCACTTTGCTAGTCCTTCAGCCTTGCAGAGTCCCTGCAGCTAGAGCTCAGCCAGGAGCAGGCGTCAAAGCAGAAGGCCTTCCTAAAGCACCCCTTCTCCGAGCAGCCTCCGGAAAGGGCTCATCCCGCTGCGGCTCTGCGCCTTTCTTCTAATGCAGACGCCCGGCACCCTTGGCTCAGCGAGAGCTGCGTGGGCAGCGTGCACTCAGCGAAAGCGAAAGGGTGTCTGTCCTTGGAGCTCGAGCTTGTTGGCGACGATGAACGTTTGGTAAGAAAGTTTCACAGCTAGGTAGGCTCGGCAGCAAGACGTGTGAATGTGGAAACTTAGCATGAGGTAGAAATGGAAGGAGGTTTTGATGGAGAGGAAAAGGTGTTCTGCTGAAACACGGATCGCTGACTAAGTGAGAAGGCAAAGGTTGGAAGATTGAGTTGGAAGGAGATTTTCTGTGATGATTAGGACAACGGTATGTGACTCCAAAGGAGCACCTGTTTTTCCCCAAGTAAATGAGTCTCGAGAAGGGCATAAGGGAATAGAAGACATGTTTTGACCAAAAAGAGAGCTCTCGCAGGCAAACAAGAAATGTCGATGGAGCAAGAAGAAGAAGAAGAAGGAGGAGGAGGGCGGGGGGGGCGGGGGGGTGGGTCTGAGAATTCTCCGTGGTAAGCTTAAATTGTAAGTTGCTTACTCTTGCGATTGGATAAGAACGGCTAGAATTCGGCAATGGTAGCAGTCATGATAGGCTACAGGCAAATGTCAAGGTATCACTGTGTATGGTGCTTGTTGCTTGCACTGTATTAAGGGACGCAGCAAAGAAACCGCTCTAATGCTTTGTAACTTGAGCAGGAAGCGGCTCCCGGTATGCCTCCGAGCTGTAGCTGACAGCTGTAGGGCTGGCTCTGCATAGCCACTGCCTGAAACGCTGTAACTTCGCCTATGCAAGAAACAGCTTTCAAGAGAGCCGCCTGAAGTGCAGACAGCCTTCGTGAGCCTTTCTCCTCCAGAGCTGTGCAAAGAAAGCGTGCACGCTACAGCGTGGCTGCGTGCAGCATGCACGAGCAAAAGCGGCCAAGTCCAGTGCCCTCGCTGGGCTTCCCTTTCGTGCGGACAAGGTGAGGCGAAGAACGAAGCCGCAGAGCAGCGGGCTTGCGTGTGCAGTGCAGCGAGTCGCAGAAGTCCAGCAAGGGCTCGTTCACAAGCCGAGCCGGCTGAGGGCGTCCTCGCTTCTGCGAAAGGGAAGGCGGAGCCGTAGCACTTCACCCCGCAGCGTGGAGACAGGCACTTTGCTAGTCCTTCAGCCTTGCAGAGTCCCTGCAGCTAGAGCTCAGCCAGGAGCAGGCGTCAAAGCAGAAGGCCTTCCTAAAGCACCCCTTCTCCGAGCAGCCTCCGGAAAGGGCTCATCCCGCTGCGGCTCTGCGCCTTTCTTCTAATGCAGACGCCCGGCACCCTTGGCTCAGCGAGAGCTGCGTGGGCAGCGTGCACTCAGCGAAAGCGAAAGGGTGTCTGTCCTTGGAGCTCGAGCTTGTTGGCGACGATGAACGTTTGGTAAGAAAGTTTCACAGCTAGGTAGGCTCGGCAGCAAGACGTGTGAATGTGGAAACTTAGCATGAGGTAGAAATGGAAGGAGGTTTTGATGGAGAGGAAAAGGTGTTCTGCTGAAACACGGATCGCTGACTAAGTGAGAAGGCAAAGGTTGGAAGATTGAGTTGGAAGGAGATTTTCTGTGATGATTAGGACAACGGTATGTGACTCCAAAGGAGCACCTGTTTTTCCCCAAGTAAATGAGTCTCGAGAAGGGCATAAGGGAATAGAAGACATGTTTTGACCAAAAAGAGAGCTCTCGCAGGCAAACAAGAAATGTCGATGGAGCAAGAAGAAGAAGAAGAAGGAGGAGGAGGGCGGGGGGGGCGGGGGGGTGGGTCTGAGAATTCTCCGTGGTAAGCTTAAATTGTAAGTTGCTTACTCTTGCGATTGGATAAGAACGGCTAGAATTCGGCAATGGTAGCAGTCATGATAGGCTACAGGCAAATGTCAAGGTATCACTGTGTATGGTGCTTGTTGCTTGCACTGTATTAAGGGACGCAGCAAAGAAACCGCTCTAATGCTTTGTAACTTGAGCAGGAAGCGGCTCCCGGTATGCCTCCGAGCTGTAGCTGACAGCTGTAGGGCTGGCTCTGCATAGCCACTGCCTGAAACGCTGTAACTTCGCCTATGCAAGAAACAGCTTTCAAGAGAGCCGCCTGAAGTGCAGACAGCCTTCGTGAGCCTTTCTCCTCCAGAGCTGTGCAAAGAAAGCGTGCACGCTACAGCGTGGCTGCGTGCAGCATGCACGAGCAAAAGCGGCCAAGTCCAGTGCCCTCGCTGGGCTTCCCTTTCGTGCGGACAAGGTGAGGCGAAGAACGAAGCCGCAGAGCAGCGGGCTTGCGTGTGCAGTGCAGCGAGTCGCAGAAGTCCAGCAAGGGCTCGTTCACAAGCCGAGCCGGCTGAGGGCGTCCTCGCTTCTGCGAAAGGGAAGGCGGAGCCGTAGCACTTCACCCCGCAGCGTGGAGACAGGCACTTTGCTAGTCCTTCAGCCTTGCAGAGTCCCTGCAGCTAGAGCTCAGCCAGGAGCAGGCGTCAAAGCAGAAGGCCTTCCTAAAGCACCCCTTCTCCGAGCAGCCTCCGGAAAGGGCTCATCCCGCTGCGGCTCTGCGCCTTTCTTCTAATGCAGACGCCCGGCACCCTTGGCTCAGCGAGAGCTGCGTGGGCAGCGTGCACTCAGCGAAAGCGAAAGGGTGTCTGTCCTTGGAGCTCGAGCTTGTTGGCGACGATGAACGTTTGGTAAGAAAGTTTCACAGCTAGGTAGGCTCGGCAGCAAGACGTGTGAATGTGGAAACTTAGCATGAGGTAGAAATGGAAGGAGGTTTTGATGGAGAGGAAAAGGTGTTCTGCTGAAACACGGATCGCTGACTAAGTGAGAAGGCAAAGGTTGGAAGATTGAGTTGGAAGGAGATTTTCTGTGATGATTAGGACAACGGTATGTGACTCCAAAGGAGCACCTGTTTTTCCCCAAGTAAATGAGTCTCGAGAAGGGCATAAGGGAATAGAAGACATGTTTTGACCAAAAAGAGAGCTCTCGCAGGCAAACAAGAAATGTCGATGGAGCAAGAAGAAGAAGAAGAAGAAGGAGGAGGGCGGGGGGGGCGGGGGGGTGGGTCTGAGAATTCTCCGTGGTAAGCTTAAATTGTAAGTTGCTTACTCTTGCGATTGGATAAGAACGGCTAGAATTCGGCAATGGTAGCAGTCATGATAGGCTACAGGCAAATGTCAAGGTATCACTGTGTATGGTGCTTGTTGCTTGCACTGTATTAAGGGACGCAGCAAAGAAACCGCTCTAATGCTTTGTAACTTGAGCAGGAAGCGGCTCCCGGTATGCCTCCGAGCTGTAGCTGACAGCTGTAGGGCTGGCTCTGCATAGCCACTGCCTGAAACGCTGTAACTTCGCCTATGCAAGAAACAGCTTTCAAGAGAGCCGCCTGAAGTGCAGACAGCCTTCGTGAGCCTTTCTCCTCCAGAGCTGTGCAAAGAAAGCGTGCACGCTACAGCGTGGCTGCGTGCAGCATGCACGAGCAAAAGCGGCCAAGTCCAGTGCCCTCGCTGGGCTTCCCTTTCGTGCGGACAAGGTGAGGCGAAGAACGAAGCCGCAGAGCAGCGGGCTTGCGTGTGCAGTGCAGCGAGTCGCAGAAGTCCAGCAAGGGCTCGTTCACAAGCCGAGCCGGCTGAGGGCGTCCTCGCTTCTGCGAAAGGGAAGGCGGAGCCGTAGCACTTCACCCCGCAGCGTGGAGACAGGCACTTTGCTAGTCCTTCAGCCTTGCAGAGTCCCTGCAGCTAGAGCTCAGCCAGGAGCAGGCGTCAAAGCAGAAGGCCTTCCTAAAGCACCCCTTCTCCGAGCAGCCTCCGGAAAGGGCTCATCCCGCTGCGGCTCTGCGCCTTTCTTCGAATGCAGACGCCCGGCACACTTGGCTCAGCGAGAGCTGCGTGGGCAGCTTGGACTCAGCGAAAGCCAAAGGGTGTCCTTGGAGCTCGAGCTTGTTGGGGAGGATGAAAGTTTGGGAAGAAAGTTTCACAGCTATGTAGGCTTGGCAGAAAGATGTGTGAATGTAGAAACTTAGCATGAGGTAGGAATGGAAGGAGGTTTTGATGGAGAGGAAAAGGTGTTCTGCTGAAACACTGATCGCTGACTAAGTGAGAAGGCAAAGGCTGGAAGATGGAGTTGGAAGGAGATTTTCTTTGATGATTAGGACAACGGTATGTGACTCCAAAGGAGCACCTGTTTTTCCCCAAGTAAATGAGTCTCGAGAAGGGCATAAGGGAATAGAAGACATGTTTTGACCAAAAAGAGAGCTCTCGCAGGCAAACAAGAAATGTCGATGGAGCAAGAAGAAGAAGAAGAAGAAGGAGGAGGGCGGGGGGGGCGGGGGGGTGGGTCTGAGAATTCTCCGTGGTAAGCTTAAATTGTAAGTTGCTTACTCTTGCGATTGGATAAGAACGGCTAGAATTCGGCAATGGTAGCAGTCATGATAGGCTACAGGCAAATGTCAAGGTATCACTGTGTATGGTGCTTGTTGCTTGCACTGTATTAAGGGACGCAGCAAAGAAACCGCTCTAATGCTTTGTAACTTGAGCAGGAAGCGGCTCCCGGTATGCCTCCGAGCTGTAGCTGACAGCTGTAGGGCTGGCTCTGCATAGCCACTGCCTGAAACGCTGTAACTTCGCCTATGCAAGAAACAGCTTTCAAGAGAGCCGCCTGAAGTGCAGACAGCCTTCGTGAGCCTTTCTCCTCCAGAGCTGTGCAAAGAAAGCGTGCACGCTACAGCGTGGCTGCGTGCAGCATGCACGAGCAAAAGCGGCCAAGTCCAGTGCCCTCGCTGGGCTTCCCTTTCGTGCGGACAAGGTGAGGCGAAGAACGAAGCCGCAGAGCAGCGGGCTTGCGTGTGCAGTGCAGCGAGTCGCAGAAGTCCAGCAAGGGCTCGTTCACAAGCCGAGCCGGCTGAGGGCGTCCTCGCTTCTGCGAAAGGGAAGGCGGAGCCGTAGCACTTCACCCCGCAGCGTGGAGACAGGCACTTTGCTAGTCCTTCAGCCTTGCAGAGTCCCTGCAGCTAGAGCTCAGCCAGGAGCAGGCGTCAAAGCAGAAGGCCTTCCTAAAGCACCCCTTCTCCGAGCAGCCTCCGGAAAGGGCTCATCCCGCTGCGGCTCTGCGCCTTTCTTCGAATGCAGACGCCCGGCACACTTGGCTCAGCGAGAGCTGCGTGGGCAGCTTGGACTCAGCGAAAGCCAAAGGGTGTCCTTGGAGCTCGAGCTTGTTGGGGAGGATGAAAGTTTGGGAAGAAAGTTTCACAGCTATGTAGGCTTGGCAGAAAGATGTGTGAATGTAGAAACTTAGCATGAGGTAGGAATGGAAGGAGGTTTTGATGGAGAGGAAAAGGTGTTCTGCTGAAACACTGATCGCTGACTAAGTGAGAAGGCAAAGGCTGGAAGATGGAGTTGGAAGGAGATTTTCTTTGATGATTAGGACAACGGTATGTGACTCCAAACGAGCACCTGTTTTTCCCCACGTAAATGAGTCTCAAGAAGGGCATAAGGGAATAGAACACATGTTTTGACCAAAAAGAGAGCTCTCGCAGGCAAACAAGAAATGTCGATGGAGCAAGAAGAAGAAGAAGGAAGGAGGAAGGAGGGGGGGTCTGAGAATTCTCCGTGGTAAGCTTAAATTGTAAGTTGCTTACTCTTGCGATTGGATAAGAACGGCTAGAATTCGGCAATGGTAGCAGTCATGATAGGCTACAGGCAAATGTCAAGGTATCACTGTGTATGGTGCTTGTTGCTTGCACTGTATTAAGGGACGCAGCAAAGAAACCGCTCTAATGCTTTGTAACTTGAGCAGGAAGCGGCTCCCGGTATGCCTCCGAGCTGTAGCTGACAGCTGTAGGGCTGGCTCTGCATAGCCACTGCCTGAAACGCTGTAACTTCGCCTATGCAAGAAACAGCTTTCAAGAGAGCCGCCTGAAGTGCAGACAGCCTTCGTGAGCCTTTCTCCTCCAGAGCTGTGCAAAGAAAGCGTGCACGCTACAGCGTGGCTGCGTGCAGCATGCACGAGCAAAAGCGGCCAAGTCCAGTGCCCTCGCTGGGCTTCCCTTTCGTGCGGACAAGGTGAGGCGAAGAACGAAGCCGCAGAGCAGCGGGCTTGCGTGTGCAGTGCAGCGAGTCGCAGAAGTCCAGCAAGGGCTCGTTCACAAGCCGAGCCGGCTGAGGGCGTCCTCGCTTCTGCGAAAGGGAAGGCGGAGCCGTAGCACTTCACCCCGCAGCGTGGAGACAGGCACTTTGCTAGTCCTTCAGCCTTGCAGAGTCCCTGCAGCTAGAGCTCAGCCAGGAGCAGGCGTCAAAGCAGAAGGCCTTCCTAAAGCACCCCTTCTCCGAGCAGCCTCCGGAAAGGGCTCATCCCGCTGCGGCTCTGCGCCTTTCTTCTAATGCAGACGCCCGGCACCCTTGGCTCAGCGAGAGCTGCGTGGGCAGCGTGCACTCAGCGAAAGCGAAAGGGTGTCTGTCCTTGGAGCTCGAGCTTGTTGGCGACGATGAACGTTTGGTAAGAAAGTTTCACAGCTAGGTAGGCTCGGCAGCAAGACGTGTGAATGTGGAAACTTAGCATGAGGTAGAAATGGAAGGAGGTTTTGATGGAGAGGAAAAGGTGTTCTGCTGAAACACGGATCGCTGACTAAGTGAGAAGGCAAAGGTTGGAAGATTGAGTTGGAAGGAGATTTTCTGTGATGATTAGGACAACGGTATGTGACTCCAAAGGAGCACCTGTTTTTCCCCAAGTAAATGAGTCTCGAGAAGGGCATAAGGGAATAGAAGACATGTTTTGACCAAAAAGAGAGCTCTCGCAGGCAAACAAGAAATGTCGATGGAGCAAGAAGAAGAAGAAGAAGAAGGAGGAGGGCGGGGGGGGCGGGGGGGTGGGTCTGAGAATTCTCCGTGGTAAGCTTAAATTGTAAGTTGCTTACTCTTGCGATTGGATAAGAACGGCTAGAATTCGGCAATGGTAGCAGTCATGATAGGCTACAGGCAAATGTCAAGGTATCACTGTGTATGGTGCTTGTTGCTTGCACTGTATTAAGGGACGCAGCAAAGAAACCGCTCTAATGCTTTGTAACTTGAGCAGGAAGCGGCTCCCGGTATGCCTCCGAGCTGTAGCTGACAGCTGTAGGGCTGGCTCTGCATAGCCACTGCCTGAAACGCTGTAACTTCGCCTATGCAAGAAACAGCTTTCAAGAGAGCCGCCTGAAGTGCAGACAGCCTTCGTGAGCCTTTCTCCTCCAGAGCTGTGCAAAGAAAGCGTGCACGCTACAGCGTGGCTGCGTGCAGCATGCACGAGCAAAAGCGGCCAAGTCCAGTGCCCTCGCTGGGCTTCCCTTTCGTGCGGACAAGGTGAGGCGAAGAACGAAGCCGCAGAGCAGCGGGCTTGCGTGTGCAGTTCAGCGAGTTTTTACTGTGAGACACAGGTGAGCAGCTTTCCCTTTCGAGTCAGAATGCAAGAGAGGGAGAATGTGGCCTGTACGCAGCTCTGCGAAGGGAAGTGCCGGACACCGGCCTATTTCGGCAGAGGGAGGGCGCCTGGGCGCTTGGGTGCTGGAGCAGTGTCCTGTGAGATGATTAGACAACGATTCGCCTCCTGGTAAGTGCGATGTGTTACAAACGGCGAAGAGGGAAGCCGCAGAGCACAGGGCTTGTGTGTGTGCTGTGTACCCTATTGCAATAGTCCAGCAAAAGCTCCTTCACCATCAGCGGCACTGAGAATGCTGTTGCTGCTTCCATAAGTAACGTGCAGCGTTTGGACTCCTTTACACTACGTGGAGAAAAGCCCTTTCGTACAACTTCAGTGTTGCAGAGTCTGACCAGGTAGAGCTCACACATTTGGATGCGTCAAAAGAGAAGGGGTCCTTACAGCACCCACTTCTCTTAGCAGCCTTGAAGCTGAGCACATCAGACTGCAGCAGGGTACCTTCTTTCTCAGACAGGCGTGTTGTGACATTTTTCAGTCTCGCAGCTCCGTCGCCAATGTCCAGCAGCTGCTCTCATAGAAACAGACTCAAGAGGTAAAAGCTAGTGCTGGGTGCAGCTTCCCGTTGCTGTGCATAAGATGCATGGAACTCACCTGTGCACTCCGTCCTTCCCTCCTCCACTGCATCTTCCATGCTGTTGTCTGCGTCTCAGGTCCTAATATTAAAGACAGTTACTTTGCATAGAGGGCTGGAAGAGGAATAGGTAGCAGCACCAGTAGCCCCCGTTTAACTTTTCTCTTGTGACTGCTAGCATGTATTCGGCAGGCAAGCGAGTTGCAAGCACACTCTTCTTGCCACCTGTACACTGCACGCACAAGCCTGGTGCTCTGTGGCTTCCTTCTTCGCCTTTTTGTAACACATCGCGCTTTCCTTCTCTGCCACCTTGAGAGAATGTGATGATGCGCTACATATAGTTGACAATGAAAGAGCGTGCCACTAGTTTGTTTCCTCTAGACTGCAAGGGAACTGTGAAAGCCAGCACTGGCTTTTTGTTCCAGAACTTTTTCATTGGGAGCAGTTGCTGGCTGGTTTGGAGGGGGTTTGGGAGCTGCAAAATTGGGAGGGTAAGGTTACCACCATAGAGCTGGAGAGAAAAGGCATCTCTCGAGGGAGTGTGATGCATTTCAGAGGCTGCGAGTTACGTGTTGCGCAGCCAATCGCACAGAAAATGTTCTAAAAGAAGGAGGTGGAGCTGGAATTGCCTTTTCTTTTGTAGCCTATAAACTGCACAGCCAACAACGAAACGATTCCTCTTCCTTCCCCGCTACATGCAGGACTACCGTCTTTGAAGTCTCCAAGAAGCAGGATGCACAGCGGAGCTCTTCCACTGACTTCTCCCACACGAATGGGGCCGGGCCAGAAAAGCGCTTGGCGTTTTCCTGGGCAGTATCAGCGCTCATCTAAATAACCACACGATGGCGCTGTGGACTTGCAGGAGAGAGAAACCCACCTCGCCCGGCTCCAAACTTCCCCAAGGGCACACCCAATTTGGAAACGTCCCTGCTCTCAAATCTACTGTGTCAGGATAAAAACATTTCGCTCATCTTCCAAGTGCAAACACTCCTTTGCACCACTCTCAAAGGGCAACACGAACTCCTTTGCCCTAACAAATCTTTTCCCTCTCGCAGAGTCTGGCCACAAACTGAAAAATATCCGGCAGAAACAGAGCTCACAAAAGTGCCAGCTGAGAAAGCTCTCGCTGCCTACAACTTCAAGAGCACCCATCAAACTGCCAGCACACTCCTTGCTATCAGCACTTTCCTTCTCAGCTCTAGGTACCATCCTAAGCTTTCAGCCTCGCAGAGTCATGATCCAAAGGGAACGGCCCCAGGGGCTGCTGACACACTAAAGGTACCAGGACAAAAAGCTCAACAGCTAGGCATTTGCATTCCCACTGACAGTTCAACAACTCCAATCCAGAGAACTACCTGTTGGCAAAAGCCCTTAAATTCACTGAGAGCACCCAATGTGCAGATCCAAACTTGCTGTCTTTGCCAAAGAGAAGAACTATAAGTCTGTCTCCAAAGAAATGGCGTCCCCTCCTCCAAAATACGAAACCTCAGGGGACTGATCCCATACCAAGGTGCCAGAACAGGGTAGGGTTGGAAGGAGTCCATCTGCTGCCCGTTACTTTTGGAAGCAGCAACAGCATTCTCAGCTGCCTCTGCTCGTGAACGAGCTTTTGCTGGACTTTTGCAATTGGATACACTGCGCACAAAACCCCGGTGCTCTGCGGCTTCCTTCTTCGCCTTTTTGTAACCCATCGTGCTTACCTTCTCCAGGAGGCGAATCGTCGTCTACTTCTTTCACGGGACAGTGCTCCGGCCGCCAAACGCCCCGGCGCCCTGCCTCTGCCGAAACACGCCGATGTCATGCACTTCCCTTCGCAGAGCTGCATACCGGCCACATTCTGCCTCTCTTGCATTCTGAATCAAAAGGGAAAGCTGCTTGCCTACATCTCGCACAGACAACTACGCCAGGACAACAAGCTGGACGGGAGCTTGCTTGTGGAAATTTGTATTTGCACCGCAGTCATGGGGCAGTCCTGGTTCCTTTACAACCTGCAAAGCGCCGTCAGCTCGTGCTGCTCTCTGCACGGCCCTTCTCAGCTCCAAGTACCACCGCCCCCATTACAGCCTCGCAAGGAGCAAAGATCCCGATAGACGGATCACGCAGAGAAATGGGTGCCAGGGCAAGAGCGTGTTCTTCATTACCCCCTCTCATTGCCCAGATTGTGGTGCTCTGTTGAAAGCCTGCCACTTTGAAAGGACTAATGCAGCAAGTGCATCTCTCTTGGCACATTTGCCTGAGCTGCAGCTAGATGGACACTTCGTACGGTGTGAATCTGAAAGCATATGATTGCACCTAGAGCTGAGGAAGAAGCGTGCACAGCACACTCTGGATGCTTGAAGCATCGATGCGGAAGAGTGGCAAAGTTGAATGTTTCAGCAGAAGCAGTGCACCGGGGCTCTTTGCTGTAGAGGGATTCCTTGTGGAACAGGGGCATATGATAGCTCAGGAGAATTTGGGCAACCCAGGGCTGCTGCAGAAGAACCCTTGAAGGGGCCTCAGGCCGCAGATAGGCCAGAAAGACACCTGGCAGCAGGCAGCCTTGAACAGCCTTGGGTAAAGTTACACACTGGTCGGCTCCCCCGTTTCTTAGTGGCTGTCCCGTGTTCGTATCGTGACTTCGGCCGGCTCCCCTTCGCTCGGAACCCCGCCCCTGCTAAAGCCTGGGGCCGCAGCAGTACCGCAGGAGCTGCAGGAGCCGCAGGGCCGCTGTGCCCGAGGAGCGGCTGCGCTGCCGTGGAGCGCAGCTCGGCACAGCGAGGCCCTCGGGGAGTTGCCGAGCACAGCGATTCCCGTTCCTGCGGTAGAGTCTGGCGGGCTCATTCCCGGATCCCAGCAGCTCCGAGGGCTGTGCCGGGGGGGAACTCGGACCTTTCCTGGCGCTCGCTCCGGCTGGGTAGTCTGAGGCCGTGCCGAGCACCGCCGGCTTTCCCCGGGAGCCTCCAGCACTGAGGTCTCTGCTCGGGGCTCTTTTTGCCGGGTGCCCTGGGGGGGCCTCGCCCCGAGTAGGGGCCGCGGCTCGGGGAGGACCCGGCGAGCGCTCGATGTCCCGTGGACAACCAGGGCAGGGGCATCAGTGTGGTCAGGCCGGCCCCGTGTCCGCAACGGGGTCCCTGTGGAATCAGGGATGCAAGAGTGCCCTGGGTAGATGCCAGTCAGAGTGTTGGAGGCCTTTCTTTCAGGATACCCAGTCGGGAATCAAAGGACGAGTCGATGTTCACAGTCACTGAGCTGCTTCAAGCACGATGTCAAGAATGCAACAGTCGCGGGTTTGAGCCTCGTACAGAATGACAGTCGTCCCATAGTGAAATGTAGCCCTCACACTTAATGTGCTTGTGGCCTTTCTGTGAAGAAAGGGGAAGGACCAGAAAGGCAAACCCTCCTTGTGGCTCACTTATCAAAATGCCCTAGGGGTATATTACCGTGTCCCGAAGCCATACGGAGGAGGAGGAGAGAAGATCCAGCAGGCAGGAACTGTGCAGCAAGATTGATTTATTTAATTATTTTACAAACTCTTTTATGAACTTTTTTCTTCATAGTCTAATTAGACAAAGGATCAGCCACCCCTTGGGGTGATTGGCTAAAATCCTAAAACATCCATTGCCAAAATATTTTTCTACTGTACTATAAACAAGACTTTCCAAGGTTGCAGGTGTTTCATTGTTTATAGAACTCTGCTACTATCTTCTGTGAGAGAAAGGACTTAGAAAACACCAAGAAAATTCTTGCTAGAGCATTTTTGTATCCACACTCACTCACTTCCAGCTCGGCGCTGATGAACGCCAGAGATGCAAGTTCCAGCCCGGTACAGTTCCAACCCTGAAGATTCTCCCTATGGTGAAGTTTAGTCCTGGTGACTTTACAAATGGTGCTGAAGGGAACTGATCAGAGGCTACATCCTGCACGACAGACCTCAGCTCTGTGACTGGGCTGGGCACACAGAAAATGCAAGCACTTGAGGGGCACTTGCTTCAGCAATACACAGGCTGAGATGGACACCAAAACCCAGCACCATATGCACTCAAAAACCATTTCATTTTGCCTCACACAACTCAGCCTCAAACACACACAAACCCAAACCCAACATACAAAAACACTACTACTGCTTTTCCTCTCAGCTACAATCACTTCACCACTCTTCCCACACTTCACCCTCCCATATTTACACCTACGTACACCTTGCATCACTGCAATCATCACTTTTAAACACAATTGACAACCTTTAGCTACTTGTTTGCCTTTAAATGTGGAATCTTTGCTTTCTTGTACATTTTCATTACTTCTCAAACATTTCAAAACTTGCTTTTGGGCGTTTCACTTGAATTGCCCAGTATTCTCTATGTTGTCCTGGGGCTTTGTAGCAGCTGGGTTAGTTCTTTTAATAGGTATTTTGTTTAGGTACAAACGAAACACTGCCAGCCTGGCCACACACCCTCCTCCCTCTGAGGGGGGGTGGGTTGGTTCTGCAAATCCCTAGTACTCTATCACTTCCCTGGCTTTTTTCCCTCTCCAGCTCTTTGGAGGCAGTTTCCAAGGAGACAAACTCATTCCTCTTGGGATTGTCCACAAAGAAAGCCCAAAACTTTCTTTTAAAAGAGGGGTTTTTTGGACAGATTTATTGGATTTTTAAGATAGGAAGGAGACTGTTTGGTAACTCCTCAGAATCATGCAGTACAAAACTTCTCTAAAACAAGCAGGCTTATTTGTCTCTAAGACCTGTAACACTTTCTTTTTCATCCCTCTGCTTACCTTTGCAGGACTAGTGACAGGTTTCTACATATGCCCTCTCTGGCTTCTTTCCTCAGATGCTTCAAACATTCTGTTGGTGGGATAAAGGTCATCTTCTGACAGACGGTTTTTTTTAGTCCCCACTTTGCTATAATCACTGTTCCCAGAATGCCTCTGTTACTTGTACAGTGGATGGATTTCCCAAACATTAGAGTCCTTGAAAGCTGGACCCCAAGAGATGACGTGGCAGGTGGGAGAGACCACCGTAACCTCCCCTGGTGTTAATTAATGTGGGAGGGCATGTCCTGAGCTCTTTCCAGGTAAACTGGAGTTATGATCAAAGAATTGTCAAGTCAGCAAATGCCAACCCAGGTGAGAGGAACCCTCTCCAGAACAGACACTTGTTGCCACCATGACTTGTACCTGAAATTTGCATTAGTCAGAAATTTGCACTGTTACACTGTGAGGGATGTCCAGATACAAAGAGTTGTGTCAATGACCAGATGAGGTCTCATGGTCACTGTGTGAAATACTGGGCAGATGACCTCTCCCTTGGATGCATTTTTGGATATCAGAGCCATGTACACCCATAACATGCTTTCCATTTGGTTTGCTTTTCATTATCTTTTAGTATTCAGGAAAAGAAAGAATAGGTTTATTACTGCTGGCCTGGGCCCTAGGGTATATCACCATGTCCCGCAGCCATAGGGAGGAGGAGGAGAGAAGATCCAGCAGGCAGGAATTGTGCAGCAAGATTGATTTATTTAATTATTTTACAAACTCTTTTATAGACTTTTTTCTTCATAGTCTAATTGGACAAAGGATCAGCCACCCCTTGGGGTGATTGGCTAAAATCCTAAAACATCCATTGCCAAAATATTTTTCTACTATACTATAAACAAGACTTTTCCAGGTTGCAGGTGTTCAGTTGTTTACATACTCTGCTACCTCTTCTGCATGAGAGAAAAGTCTCTCACGGACTTAGAAAATAGCAAGAAAATCCTTGCTAGCAGCATTTTTGTATCTACACAGGTTTAAGAAAAAAAACCATGTCCTTATCTTCTTTACTTTCTCAGGATTTTTCTGATTGTTCCTCCAAGGCTCTTGTTCAGTTTACCAGCAGAGTATAGCTTTGTGTCCAAATCCACCTGGTGTTTTAAAATGCATCTCAAGAAGGGAAGGGTCTTGTTAAACATGAAGGAAATCTGTCTATGTGGGATTGGCTTTAGAACACTGGAACCAGATTTGGAAGGAGGAGCATGGCAGTGCCACAAGCACATGGCTGTTCAATGGATTGCATTTTCAACTCTCACTCAAAATGCCTTCCAGGCCTGTGATGGTGACAGTGGCATCTGGTCTGCATGATGGTTGTTGAGCCAGTGCATCTTTCCACATGCACAGTGCACCAGTGGAAGTCAGAAATGCTCAGCCTGTCATTGCAGAGAATTTTCCTGGTAATGGTCTGAGATTAAACTGCAATGGTCTCAGGTAACCCAAAATTTGGAATTTTGCAAGAACCTGAGCTTTCATGTGGCACTTGGGGACATGGGCTAGTGGTGGCCTTGGCAGCGCTGGGTTAACAGTTGGACTCCATGATCTTAGAGGGGTTTTCCAGCCTTAATGGTTCTGTGAATCTGTGTCTAATGCAAGAAAAACACCATTGGGGTTGGATCTATTCTTCTGTTCTCTCCCTCACAGGGTTTACTATCTCTTAAAGACTCTTAACCTGCTGATTCTGTAGTTTTTACCATGCTGATTTTGTTGTTTGCGCTCTTTTGTACTGCTCATCGACTTCCTAACAGATGATCCTGACTCACCTCTTGCTTCTGGCAGTTTTCACTTTCGTCCCTTCCCAAGTCAGTCTGTGTCCCAGGACTAGGTCTTAGCAGGGATAATGTCTAGGGGCCTCTCCTGTCCAGGGGCTGACGTTTCCTACAGCTCCTCTGTTCATGTGTTTCAAAATCACTGTTATCCCTCACTTGCCAGGGCCTTGTTGTCCCAAAATGGGTTCTTTCACTCAGTGCACAAGAGGCCAATCCCCACACAGAGTCGAGGTACTTGTTTTATTTGCTGCGCAGAAAAGGGGGCTGGGTGGCAAATCCACAACGCCAATGCACTATCAAAAATATGC
Source organism: Coloeus monedula (assembly GCF_965178545.1). Classification (NCBI taxonomy): domain Eukaryota; kingdom Metazoa; phylum Chordata; class Aves; order Passeriformes; family Corvidae; genus Coloeus; species Coloeus monedula. Next base: position 5,500,261 of record NC_138787.1, read on the forward strand.
ACTATTTATAAATTTTAGCAACAACATTAATGTTCATTGACTGAAAGTTACATCATTCCTTCATTAATTAGTATTCTATCATTTATTGGTTAAATGCTTCCCTCACTTCTTAGGCTAATTAGTTTGCATGATTAGTCTTCTTTTGAGTTGATGAGTTTCCTGAGTCGGTGGCTGTGACTTGGTGGTTATGATCTGCCCATGCTAAAATTTCCATTTTCCTTTTTTGTTGAGTTGTCCTTGTTTGTTCCTTGCAATCTGGCCTCATCTTGACTCTTTCCATTATGTCTGTTTTCTGTTTCTTCTTTTATAGTTGCCGTTGCTGAAGGCTGCAATTATGGAGATGTGCTAAATGTAATTTAAGCTCAGCGGTACATCACCCCCACCTTGCTCTGGCTCCAACACCCCTGGGGACCAGGCATCCCACCTGCCAGTTCTCCTCATCCATCCTGCTTGTGCCCCTCCCCATCCCACCCCAGACCTTGTCCAGAATGTCAGGTCTGTGCTACTGGCACGTACCTGCGAGAGGCATCTGTCTGTGCCCAGCACCATGGTGGCAATGAGCTGGGAAGAAAAGAGCGGGTGGCTGCTCCGTGGGGTCCAGTTCAGCATCCACAAACAACCCTCCCTACCCAGCTCTCCCTAGGGAAACTGAGGTACAGATCCGCCCCCCCCCCCCCCCCCCCCCCCCCGATGCTCAGCATCACTCTCCCAACCTTGGTTACCCCCACTGTATATCCTTACCTTTGCCATCCCTACCTTGCTGGGGAGGGGCTAGAGCTGTGTCCTGAAGTGGGTGGTCTGGAGACGCTGTGCTGTGCAGGTGCTGGTGTTCTGGCCTCTGCAGCACTGCTGCACAGGGGAGATCTTGCACTCAATTACTGCCTTCCTGTGGGATGGGCATGGGGAGGCTCAGTGCCCAGCACTGTGGCACCCTGGGCTTCACCCCACTGCACCAGGGAGTGAGTCAGGAATGCTTCCCAGTGCAATATGTCCCTTCTGCCTCCCCTCCACCTGCTGCATGAGACCCACACCCATCCCACTGGGCTGGATCTGCTGTTTCTTTCCCCATGGGCAGGTGAGCTGGCCATTGCCATGGCAGGTCCGGGATCTGGGCTGTCCCTGCTGCAGGGCTTGGTTTTGGGAACTCCTTTTACAGAAGGAAACTGGCTCCCCACCAAACCTGAGGTCAGACTGAGACCAGACACAACTCATCACATGTGGCTTCAGTACCCCTGTGACAGACACCTGGCTAGACAGGGGAGCACAGAGGGTCTCTAAACTTGCCAGACCTAGGGCAAGCACAGCTGACTGCCTGCAGCCCCTCTCTGCTCCCTACCCAGGCGCCCTAAGCCCCTTCTGCCCCCACCCACGGAAAAGTTCTCCCTTGTCAGCCCTCCCTAAACACTGGGTGCCAAGGATGGGTGCTCAGGTCCCCTACCTGTGGCTGTGCTGTGGCTCCTCCTTGGCAATGGTGTGATGTTGCATACAGGTAAAACCTTATAAAATGAAGGCCCTGTTGCCTTTGTAAAATCATGGCTCAGGCCTGTTATTTCTGCTAGAGAAGGACCGTAAGAAAGAGGCATAGCTGAATTACAGGTAGAAAAACATGCTGCGTGATTATCATGTGTTCACCCAGTGGTGTGTGGTGATTGGTTGAATTAAGCTTTTTGTGCTTTAACACTATGTAAACAGCTAAGAAACTATAAAAGACACTGTGCGGTATTAAAGATAAGCTTTTTGCCTTCTGAACGGAGTTGGTGTGTGTGATTTGTGAGTGTTGCATCCATCTCAACTGCGACAGTGAGGCTCAGGGGCAGTGGTGGCAAGCGCAGGGCAGTGTCGAAGTGCCTGTGGAGGGCAGGAGTCTTGAGTGGGTGACAGGGGACAAAAGACCCACCCCTGCTCGGGGCAGCGCCCCAAGACCCACAGGTTTGTACCCCATGGCATTCTCTACCTTACACCCCTGGGGGAGGGGTCCCCACCCTCTGCCCATGGACGGGGCTACAGACAGGGCTCAGCAAGGTCAGACCTCCAAAGCACCCTCATGCCTGGCACAGTAGGGCACTGCCAGCACCCACCTCCCCCAGTCCCCCCCACACAGTCCCCTGATGTCACCTGTGCCAGGTGCTACTCATGGGCCAGGAACCCGCATGCTGAGGTTCCATAAGGGGCCAACATCTGCCTATGGTGGGGAGAAAAGGTCTGGGTGAGCTCCTGGGGGGATGCAGCTCTGCCGCCTTGCAGGCAGCAGGATGGTGCTGGGCCCATCACTGCAGGAGCCACAGCATTTGCAGGCAGAACCACAGGTTTTGGAGCCTGGATTCTCCCGCATCCCCCAGCATGGTCCCACCCTGGTGGCTGATGCAAGGTGAAGGACACAAGCACCTTTGCTGCCCAGCCAGCCCTCGAACTGGTTTAATCGATTTGTTAATGACTGCGCTGTGGCTTGCCAGGAAGGCAAGTCACGGTTCAGCTCTAGGGCACCACGTGTTGCAACCCCTCCCGGGGGACAAGTCACCATCCCCCACACTTGCTCCTGGAAGCCTCTGCATCCACACCCCAGTTTTGGTTCAGGAGGGCTCTGTCCTCAGGTGCCCCCTCTTCCTGTCTCCTTTCACGTGGGGAACCTGCTACTGGTGGGGGGAAAAGGCACAGCTGCTTCGTCAGCATCCCCATGGTTTGTTTGGCAGCTATATTGGTCCGATACCAGACGGGCACTGGCTGGGACAGCTGGAAGGAACAGGGCCCTTCTTGTCCCCAAAGCCATCAATGTCCACATCACACTCAATCCCAGCAGTGTCATCATGCTCTGTCTTCATCCCCTCCTTGGGCTCCTTGATGCTCTTCCAGGTCTTCTCCAGCTGCTTTCGGAAAGGTCCCAGCTCCAGGTGATCCAGTTATGGACAGATGCACACCTCAGCCAGCTGCCCCAGGATGGGACATGGTCCCCAGGAAAAAGCCAGGAGGGGATTCTCAGAGGGATGCTGCCTCAGGCCGCCAAGCCTTCAAGGTGCCAGTTTTACACAGCAGGACAAGGCACCCTCACCTTGCTGTCTGTGATGCCACTGAGCTGCTTCTGCACCTCGTGCCAGCACTGCTCCTGGCTGGACACTTGGCTCAGCACCTCCTGCATCCTCTCCTCCAGCCACTCCATGCATGCCTCAAACTGGGTGCAATTGACTTTGGTGCCCAGAGCTGCTTTGCCAGCTCTTTAGCTTTCTAGAAGGCAGGAGAGTGGTGAGAAAAGGGTGGAAGAATGACAGTCAGAGGCAGAACATTCAGGTGCAGAGGGATTGTGCCCCTTTCCAGAAAGTGTGGCCCCACTTGTTTCATCACCCCTGATGGGTTGGTCCCACCAGCCAAAGGCACCTGGAGGGAGACAGAGGGACCTGGCAGACCACGGTTGGTCTGGAAATCCTCCTTCCCTCTAGGCCAGTTCTTCCACCCAGCCCCCAAGGGACAAGGGGCATTTTATCATCCTGCCTGGGACCCCTTGGTCTGGCACTGGAGCCCCCCAAGACTATACCCCATATTACTGTCAGCAATAGGTACTGCTCCTCTTCTTTGTCCTTCTTCAGTTTCTCCAGGGACTGGAACAGAGCCTTCCAACACAGAAAGCATCCCATGACACTGCAGCAGGAACGGAACTGCATCCTGGCTAGATGAGCACCCACCATGTCCACCCCCAGAAAAACCCAGGGAAAGGTACTTTGAACCCACATGGATTGGCAGGGGGACAGATCCCTTGCAGTCCACAGGTTGGGGGATGTTCTGTTACTGCAAGGGTTTCAGCCACACACCTCAGTATCTTTCTCCTTCTGTTGGGAGTCTTGCAGGAGGCCCCCTGTGACAGAGCTGAGCCCCTCACATTCCCATTGCAGGTGCACAACGATATCCTGAATGTGCTGCAGCAGCTCCTTGTCCTGCTTCAGGGAGGATGACAAGGTGCTGCCATGCAAGAGGGGCCCAGCTGCTCCACAGGGACAGAGCCAGGATACTCAGACAATGGCCATGGGCCCTCAGTGACAGAAGGACATTTGCATCAAGGCTTTAATGTCCTTCCAAGCTGCTGACATGTTCAAGCCAATCTGGGGGCAGAGAGAGGTTTCCCCCAAGTACAGCAAAGCCCAAGCAGCAGGGAGGTTGTGGCAGACCCCAACCAAGCCCCTTGTGCTGCAGTCTGCCCACCTGGCTTGGCCACCTCAGCTCCCTCCCCACATCCAACCATGGGCAGCCGTGACTCCAGGGAATGTGCCAGCTCCTGGAGCTTTTCATAGTGCAGGAAGAGCTCCCCAACATGCACCCTGGTGTCTGAGCTGCACCTGGAGCATGCTGCCTTCTCCTGCTCCTGCCGCATGCTCACCATTGCAATCAGTTTGTCCATCTGCAGGGAGGGGAGAAGAAATTACCTCTGAGGTGGGACAGATGCAGCACCAGACTCAGGTACTGTTGAGGCTCAGAGACTCCATCCAGCTGGGGGATATGGTCAGGAACTCTGCCAGGAGCACCCCTCTGAGCTGGGAGGTGGTGGGACTGCTCCCTGAGGACCTCACCTGCTCCTGTGGCTGGTCAGCCCTCCTGGACATCAGCTGATCCAGCATGCTCTTCCTTGTCTCTCCCAGCTCCTCCAGCTCCTGTTTTGTCTCCAGCAGTGCAGACCTGGACAGCTTGATGGGGGCAGGGGCAGACTTTGCCTCCATGGGGTCCCTCGGGTGGTGTCTCTTGCCCCCAAACTGGGATGCTCCCAGCACCACTGGGCTCCCTTTGCAGTCCCATGGGGTACAAAAACCTCTCCCACCCTCTTACGCAGCTGCAGGGAGAGCTGATCACTCATGCCTGCCTTCCACTTGGCTCCAACCTCCCTCAGCTTTCTGACGGCATGCTCCAGCTGCCTGATCTGGGATGGGCAGTGGTGGCAGAATCAGGACATGGACCCCATGTTGTCCCAGCACAGGCTCCCCTCAGCTGCCTCCTTCCTGCCCAAATGCCATCTTGCATTGCTGCAGATCCCTCTGGGACTGCTGCTGGCTCACCTTGTCCTTCTCACCCTGCAGGTCACTGGCCAGGCCCTGCAGGGAGGACACCTGTCTCCACAGCTGGTCCAGCTCGCTGATGATGCTCTCCTGGCCTAGAAAGGCATGGTCCAAGGGAACACACTGTCAGTCAGGGGGTCTTGCCCTCAGGGCTGGCTCTGACCCAAGGTATCCCCATGCCACCTAGCTTGTGGCATCCCTCTGTGTCCCCAGAGCACCAGGAGTGTCTGCAGCATGGGCTTTCTGAGCATGAGGAAGACTGGGTTTCATGCCAGTGGAACATGGCTGAAGGCCTGCTCTTCCTCCTTGAGTCCCTGGAGATGCTGGCTGCATCCCTGGGATGGTGGTCTGGGTGCCAGGGGTTTCTGGCTGCATCCCTGGGATGGTGGTCTGGCTGTGCCAGGATGCTGGGTGTGTCCTCAGGATGGTGCTCTTAACACTGGTGGAACTTGACTACATTCCCAAGGTGGTGGCACAGGCACCACACTGGATCTGAGGGAGCACCTACCCACTTCTCAGGGATCCCTGGTACTCTCTGCATTCCTGTTTGGGTCTCCAGGGAAACAAGCGGTGTCCCTTGGCTCTGGTCCTGGCTGCCAGCTGCATACCTGGTCCCTTCATCTCCAACTCTAAACTTGATCTGGGGGTGTCCATGGATGAAGTGGGGGGCTCAGCAGAGGCAGACCAGACCCCATAGCCCTCCTGGAAGAAGAAGGCAAATGGGACCAGGTTGATGGGCACAAGAAGAGCAGCAGCAAGGGTAGACTCAGCACCCCCCACCCTGTCCCCATGCCCTGTTCTCTAAAACCCCAGTTCACGGAGCCAGAGTCAAGTACCCCACAAAGAGCCAAAGCCAGAGTCAAGTACCCCACACCATCCAGGGATGCAGGGCAGGGGTGACAGGGAGACAAAGGGAGGGATGAGGAGGGGGTGAGGGTTTAGCTCCCTCCCAGGGGAACTGGTGGCAGCTCAGCTGCCCACATGCCTGCTGCACCCTCTTTATGTCCTGTCCCATGCTGGATTGCTCCGTGTTCATCTTGCCCACCTCCCTGTGGAGACCCTGGCACAAACCCATGGCCTAGGACCCCCCATCCTGCCCTGGGGAGCTCATCACACAGCCTGGGTCAGCAGGGATGGGCCCAGCACCTCCTGCCCAAGCCAGACTCCATGCTGGAGCATGGAATCCCATCTGAACAGCAAAGAGCTGCTCCCACAGGTTCAGTTGCTGCCTGGGCAGGGAGACAGTGGGAAGTGCTGCTTCATGCCATTGCTTCCTCATTGCGACTCCCATTCCTTGGCAGTGCCCCACACTCAGCAACAGGCAGGTCACAAAGTTATGGAGTTGGGGAATGGCTTGGGCTGGGAGGGACCTTAAGCTCATCTCATTGCACCCCCCTGCCATGGGCCGGGACACCTTCCACCAGACCAGGTTGCTCCAAGCCCCATCCAACCTGGCCTTGGACACTTCCAGGGATGGGGCAGCCGCAGCTTCTCTGGGCACCCTGTGCCAGGGCCTCAGCACCCTCACAGGAGAGAATTTCTTCCCAATATCCCATCTAACCCTGACCTCTGGCAGTGTGAAGCCATTACCTGTTGTCCTGGCTCTCCAGGGCTTTGTCCAAAGTCCCTCTCCAGCTCTCTTGGAAGCCGTTTAGGCACTGGAAGAGGCTCTAAGGTCTCCCTAGAGCCTTTTCTTCTCCAAGCTGAACACCCTCAGCTCTCACCCTTTCCTCATAGCAGAGGGCTCCAGCCCTTGGAACATCTCTGTGGTCTCCTCTGGATTCTCTCAAACAGCTCCATGTCCTTCCTGTGGTGGGACCCCAGGGCTGGAGGCAACTCTGCAGGTGCTCAGGTCTCACCTGAGCAGGGCAAAGGGGCAGATCCCCTCTCCTGCTGCCCACGCTGTGGGATCAGCCCAGGACACGGTTGGTTTCGGGGGATAGCGCACATGGCCGAGGCACGTCCGGCTCTCACACACCAGCATCCCCAGGTCCTCCTTGGCAGGGCTGCTCTCAATCCCTTCATCCCCCAAGCTGGATTGATGCTGGGGGTTGCCCTGACCCGGGTGCAGCACCAGCACTTGGTCTTGTTGAACCTCATGAAGCTTTCATGGGCCACTTCTCAAGCTTGTCCAGGTCCCTCTGCATCACATTCAGTCCTTCAGGGTGTCACTGCACCCTCAGCTTGGCGTCATCTGCAAACTTGCTGAGGGTGCACTCAATCCCTTCATCTATGTCATTCATAAAAATATTAAACAGTACCTGTCCCTGTATGGACCTTAAGGGTCACTTGCCTTCTCTTAAGTGTACCGTGACACTGGAAGTGCATGTGGGACAAAGTGGGTGGCATCATGACAAGAGACAGTGCTTAGGATCACCACGGTCATGGCTAAGTCTTGGCTCTCTTTTTATTGCATGTAAAAAACCAGTCTCCATTTGTAGCTCTCTTTTCATGTGCTACAACTCATGAGAAACAGAAACAGATTTCCTCCAAAACAGAAAAATAATCTCAGTAAGTTTTCTTGGAGAAGTCTGGAGCTGCCACCAAGGATGTCAGGTCCCAAAACCATAGATCAAAAGACTCCAGATGCCTGGGATGAATCTTGGATAGATGCCAGAGCTGAGAGTTTCTCCAAAGGAGAAAAATGACCTCAGGTAGCATCCTGGGAGTAGCCTAGGGCTGACACCTGGGATCTCTGAAATCAGAGATCAAAACACTCTAGAAGATTCCTGGGAAGAGTGTCAGAGGACTCCTGGAAGAAGCAGTTTCCATCAAACAAGAATTATACTGAATATATCCTGTATCTACTTTATCTCTTCTGCATGTGCTCAATCCGAAATTGCAGCTTGGAGCAGATTTTAACAAGAGGGTGAAATCCACACAGCCATGTCCTCTCAAGACACATCACCGTATGACACTTGAATAATTCAGTTACAGCAAGAAATTTATATGCAGAGTAATATCACAGACAGGTGTAAAGATGTCCAGAATTTGGAAAAGGCAAACAGGGCTGAGTTGAGACACCCTGAGTTGAATCTTCTTAAGTAAGTTTTTCTATCTTGCTTATCCGCATGAGTGTAAGCAGCAGGATGATGGAAGTGATCATTCCCCTTCAGTCAGCTGCTTCCTCGATTATATTTTTCTGGGGCTAAATGCATTAGAGGAGGCACAGGCTCCCAGCATAGCCTGGTGGAGATGGTGCCCATACGTCTGGGGACAGGCAACCCAAGCCACGTGACATGAGGCTGATGTGCCAGCTCCCCTCTGCCTGGGACACACATTAGCAAACAGAAAGGAGAACACAGTGAAGTTCCTCTTGCATCACCCTTAGCAATTTATTATCCCTTTGATTTCCTGCTCTGACAATGACCTGTGAAGGCCCCACGGCACCATGGCCTGGGCTGGGGGAAGGCTGGAGCCCTGGGGCTCAGGCTGTGCCATGATGCCAACCACCTCATGGCTTTCTACTTCAGCTGCCCCTTTTCCAAGGGCTGGTGGTGACTTCACCTGCGGAAGCTAGGTGCCACCAGCTGGGGGACAGAACAATAACAAAATTAAGCAAAGTACTCCTTTTTCCCGGACACCTGGGGGAGGACAGATGTCCTTCCCCTCCCAGCACAGGCTCCAGAGCAGAGAGAGCAATTCAAAGGCCATCACTGGCACCCACAGTACGGAGGTCAGCTCAGCAAGGATTGTGCAGTGCCCCCACCCCCCTGATGGTGGGCACAGGGGAGGCCCCAAATCCCACACTCTTGGTATAGACAGACAGCTTGCAATGATAAAAGGCAGCCTTGCAAGCCAGGATGAGAGTCTGTCCAGGTGTGGAATACGACACAGCTTGGCTGCTTTGTCAGATCTTCTAAATGGTCTGAAAAGGCACTTCACTCCCCATCTGGGGATGGAGAATATACCTGGAAAAAACCTTAGAAAGGGAATGTTTAGAAGAGGTTCAACAGCAAGCAGAGGCTCTACAGCGCTGGCGCAGCACCCCTCCCTGTCAGAGGCAGGAGTCCACATGCTAAGTTAGTCAGCACTGAGCCCACACAGCACACACCCCTATGGCCCCATGCAGATGCTGGGATCCAAGACAAGTCCAGGGCCATGGCATCCCCAGCATCCCAGGTTCAAGCAGACAGGGCTCCCTGCTCCTCCTGCCCCGCCCCAGCTGAGGGTCTGGCTCTGGCTGGCAGCTGCCCAGCCAGAGGGCTGTTGGGGTGCAGCCGGCAGAACCGCCCCAGCGTCCAGATGGGGAAGATGTTGCGGTACGCAGTGTAACTGATGGCACATGACTTGTTGAACACTCCAGCAATGTTCTCCTGGGAGACAAGCAGAGAGCAGAATAGTATGAGTGATAGGGGACTGCTGCGTGTTCAGGAACACCTTGGAAAGGCTAAAGATGTACCTGAGGCCAGTCCCCATTGGGCAGCTGCTTATCCATCAACACTTTAATGCCCCTTTCCAGCACACCGATGTCAGGGTACCTGCAAAGCACAAGGGAGATGTGAGCATCTTTATCCAAACCACCTGCAAGCCCCCATCCACCTCTAGGCTGTCCCAAGCTTGCCCCAGGCATGCTGAGTGCTTTGGGAAGGGCTCCCCACAACCCCAAGACACTAGATATTATGAATATGGCACCATTTTCCCAGGCTGGAGGCCTGTAGTCACGATCAAAAGCTTTGCTTTGCACTGGGTCACACCAGCCAGGCCCAAGGTCACCCAAGCCAGCTTGCACCTCCTTTTCCCTGAGCACTGCGGCCAGGTGGGGCTGCTCTTACCTGACAGCCATGAGCCCCAGCAGGGCCCAACAGGTGTTGTGGATCTGCGACTCAGCACTCTGCACATACGTGCGCTGCTCACAGGACTCAAAATCCTCTCCCCACCCGCCATCTGCCATCTGCTTGGAGACGAGGAACTGGCAGGCCTGGGCCACCTCTCGGCAGACAGTCCTGCAGGGATAGGGGCCAGAATCAAGACAGGACTGGGGGACATAGAGTGTTTGGATGCCCACAGCTCTCAGCTGCAAAGAGAAGCAGTGCCCATGGCCAGGACTGCCCCGAGAGTTTGAGGGTCAGGCAGCAAGTGCCCTGGCCACACTGTAGGCACAGGATTTGGGAGGAACAGTCCCTGAGGCAGGAGAGTCCATGTGCATCCAGGGCATCCATCCAGCCCCACCATGCAGTTCTACCCTGTTCGAGGAGGTAGGTAGGGGCAGGGAACCCAGACATCCCCTTCTCACCCATCGTGGTACATGTGCTGCATGCTGGCAAACGCCTCCAGACCAAACCAGGTGCCATAGGTGAAACAAACCCCCCAGCTCCTAGGAGGAAGGGGAGAGCAGCACTGTCAGAGGTGCGAGGCCCCAGGGAGAGGCAGGCTGCAACACAGCTGTGTTCACTGAAGAGAAGAGCCAGGCACAGAGCTGCAGCCTGCCTTCCCCTATGGCCCAACCATGCCCAGTCCCAGCAGCACCAGCAGTCCAGTCCCAGCTAACGCAGCTGTCAGCAGAACTGGGACCACAGGAGCTGGAGCCACCCCAGACTTCTCTGGGTCTTGTGCAATGCACAAGGTACCTGTTCTACCTGGGCTGAAAGGGAGAGTAACTGAGAGCAAAGCGCACCAGCTAGAGGAGGATCAGCCCCTACTTTCCCTACCACAGATCCTGCCAGCCAGGAATGCTAGCCATTATGATCCCTCTCCCACTGGGGCAGCCAGAAGAAAACTGGGTGCTGGGAACACAGCTTACCCTTCCCAGGACCCATCTACTCGCTGCTTCTTGCGACAGAAATCCAGGCCCTTCTGCAGAGTCTCCCTGGACAGGAAAGAAGGCATCCACTTCAGAAGCAGCTCAAACTCAGTGTCTGCTTCACTGAGGGCTCCATCAGCCCCTCTGAGGCTTTGATGGGTCCCATTATTGGAGGGGACAAGAGGCAAGAGCATGCAGACAGGCAGCTACATTGTTCAGGAGGCCATGGCAGGCAGCTTGGGACAGTGAGCCTGTCTTCTCCCCTGCCCAGCTCTCATCTCAGTGTCTCACCTGATCTCCAGAGCTCGGTGCTCAGGGAACTGGCTCTGGAAGTGTCTCAGTGCTTGCATGACAGCTGATGTGCACTCCACATACGTGTAGTCAATCATGATGTCACCTGCCAGCAGGCAAAGGATATCAGTGCCACAGCCCCTGTGTGGGCAAGCCTCCAGGCCAGCCGTTGCCAGCCTGTTCCTCAGACCCAGGGCACACTGATCCCCCATCAGGCACCCACTGGGCATGGTGAACCCAGGCCACTTTGTCCCTTCACAGTGGGCAGGACAACCAGCCCCCACAGCTTCCCTTACCAAACACCTCGGAGGGGTTCAGCAGCTCCAGTAAGTGGCCTCCTCGCTTGGTTTCATAGGTGGCAAAGCCTCCATCCGAGTTCCTCATGCTCAACAGCTGCCCAGACAAGCAGAGGGGGGGGGGTGGGACAACCTCATGGGCAGTACTACTCCAGTCTGGCCCCAAGCCAGCTGTGAGGACAAAGTTAGACCCCCAGGTCTGTGGGGCTGGCAGAAGACCCAGGTCCCAAACCACCATGACAGGCAGGCCCAATCTGGACCATCACATCACATTAGGTCACATAGGCAGCTCTGAATCACAACAAAGAGTGTTGCCACACCAGGCCTCATACTAGCTCAGACCAAACCAGATTTAATACCAGATCTAACAATTCCTTGGGCCTTGGCTTCTCTTACAGTCCTGCATGTCCCTTGGCCTAATTTTTGTAGCTCTTACCACATTCACAGCATCAAAGAGGCGCTCAGGGGGCACAAGCTTGGCTATGAAGGGGCACTTCTCCTGCAACAGCATAACTGCCTTCAGTCCCTCTGCTGTGCAGTCTGCCACGATCCAGCCGCAGTCCCGTGTGCTGAAGGGGAAGCCACCCTGGAAAAGTATCAGGTGGGCTTAGGGAGCAGGATCACCTTCCCTCATCTACTCTATTTGTGGAAGAGAGCAGGTGCTGCCCCTGATTCCTACTCCTTCTGCCCCAGTCGTGCATCGTTAGAGACCAGTCTCAGCCACCATACCTTGTTCATATGGCGATAATATTTCTGGTAGTCAGGTGGGTTCTCTGGGATCTGCAGGAGGCAAGAAACAAGTGAGGGCAGCCTGGAGGTGCCTGGCTGCAGGACCACGGGCTGAAACCATTGCAGGTGCAGAACCATGTGGGAGTGGACAGCACCTGCCTTCCACTGAGGGAAGTAGACAGGAAAGAGGTCAGCTCTGGAGCAGGGAGAAATCACCTTTTGGCCTGGCTTCAGCAAGTGTTGCTGAAGTCCCCTTTGGAAGCTTGCCTGCCAGGGAACCATCTGCTTTCAGTGCTCCTGCTGGCAGCACCATGAACAAGACCCATGACTGCATCTGCACCAAGCTGCTGGTGACAGTGACCCTCACCTTGAGCCACTGCTGGCCAGGCCAGCAGAAGTTGAGCTCCTACAGTCACTATCCAATGATGCTGAGTTTCCCAGAAGGGTGCCTCAAATGTGTCAGCACCAGACAAGATGAAGGGCAAAAAAGCCTAAGCTTTCAGTTTTCCAGCCTCTCTAAGCTCAGATAGCCAACCCAAGCATCCCTGGGCCTCGCCAAGGTCCTCTCCAAGCTTCAAAGATGGTTCCCTGAAAACAGGGAGCAGAAAACAGGAGGCTGGGCCTAGGACTTTGCTAGTCCAGCCCTTCAGAAGATCTCTTCAGAAGGCATCAGATGCATCCAACAGGGTTCTGAGCAACAGCCAAGCCTGCACAGCCAGTGTGTGAGACACCACTGACCAGCTCTGCTTACCTGGGAGAACTGGAGGAACTCATGGGCGTTCTGGAGGCAGGAGGTGAATTCAGGCATGTTCTGGGCTTCTGCCTGGAAACAGAGATGCACAGTGAGCAGTCAGCAAGGGGCCATAGCCAGACATGTTTTCCCAGCTCAGTCAAAGGATGCCAGGCCAGAACTGGCACAGCAGAGCTCCAAGGCACAGCAGGAGCTCTGCTTTCTGGGGACACGTGAGCAGAGACCATTTTCCCAAGGCAGCATGTAGCACTGAAGGGTGCATTACCTCCAAGAAGGCTTGTATGGCAAAAGCAGTATCCCAGAGCTGGGATCCATTTGTGCCCTGGAAGAGAGAAAATAAGACAGTGAGAGGCAGGTGCTAGCAGCAGCCTGACTCAGCTGTGGGGTCTATGGGACAGCACATCCCTCCCACATTACCGCCAATAGCTCCCGCTACCCTGTTTTGTGTCACTCTGGATCACGGCTGATGTGCTGGCACAGAGGACAGATGTGGCAGGTCAAGGGACAGCAAGGGGACACAACGTAATACAGCTACATCAGCCTGCTCTGTGCACAGCCAAGGCAGGAGAAGTGGCTAGCATTAAGGAACAGCAGGATACAATGGCTCTGAGAGAAGCAGAGCTCAGACCACATGCAGGATCAGGGGCCTGGCTTTCTCCTGCCCTTCTCCCAGGACTCATGAGGATGGAGGGAATGGAGGCCTAGAGGTGTCCTCTCAGCTCACAGCCACAGGGAGGCAAACTAGCAGAACAGACTGTACTCCCTCCTGGCACAGGTGGGAGAAGTGGCAGTGAGACACAGAAGGCCACCAGGCACCAGAGGTGAGACGCCAGGAGCTCAGGCTCGGGATGAACACGCTATCCCATTACTCCATGGGTTGCCCCAGCACACCAGGGTCCCTTCAGTCACAAGTGAACTTCTATAGCACTTCACCTGCATCTTCATGCCGTCGAGGCCCAGCCTGTGGGAGGAGAGAGCACAGTGCTGCAGCACAGGCACAGTGGGAGCACCAGGAGGCAAGTCAGGAGCTACGGTGTGCCTAATCCACAGGGATCAGAGCCCTGTGCTGTGTCGGGTCACACTCAGCCCTTACCAGAGATAGTCAGGGATCCTGGAAACATGCTCCTGAAAAGCTGGGGAATCCTTCCCTTCCATGAACCAGCGAACCAGCATGTTGATTGTCTTGGAGATCTACCATGAGGAGCATTGTCACTGCTCTGGATAGAGCTTCTTCCAGCCCCAGAGATATATATCCCCCCACTCTAGACAGAGCCATCCAGAGGTTGTCTTGGCCTTGATCCCAATGGCTCCACCTGTGGCATCACTCAGCATAGCTGAGTTAGTGGGGCAGGTGCTTTTTTACTCCAGATTACTCCAGAGCTTACTCTCAGATCATCTCCCTGGACCTCAAGGAGAGATACTCCTCACCAGGGCCACAGCTGTCCCCATACCCTCTGCAGCTCCTGTGCCCTGTTAGCCTTAAGCTCTTGAGCATCAGGAGCAGCAGGAGTTGAGCAAGATCTGGTGGTTATTACATGCCACAATTGCACAAGCTGGTCCTTAAAGAACAAAGGGTGAGATATTAAAGGATTAACAGCAAGTGTCCTACCGGCCCAATGCTGATGCACTTGGTGAATCTATCATCAGCTTTGATGTGGTCGTACAGCTCTGTGATGGCTCGCTGCCGCAGCGCAGTGCTGTGGTGGGCTTCATACACATTCATGATGGCTACAGGAGAAGAAAGGGACATGCAGTGAAAAATAAACTCAGATTCACTTGCTGTGGCAGGCTGCACCCCAGCTCACACAACAACCGGTTGAGCAAAGCATCAGCATAGAGCAAAGCTCTGCCCCAGAGTGGCCTGAGGACACGGGCACAAGGCCCTGCTGCTCTCAGGGAGGGAGAACCCCATAGATTACATAATTCCTGTCTCCATCTCAGCTGCAGGGCATACACCAGTAGCTGGCAGTAGACTCTAAAGAGCTTTGAGGGTACAAGGCAGCTTCAGTATTCCCCGCAGCAGCTCCCGCACTCACCATAGGCAGCAGCCAGGAGCCAGCTGTGTGGGGTGTACACGTCACAGGCAGCCACATTGTTCCTCTGTGCTGGCCAGTCTATGCTGGCGTAGTCTTGCACATACAGCTCCTGACACAAGACAGCAAAGGGCATCAGCCTGGCCAGCCAGGAGCAAGCACCTGGGGCAGTTACTGCTGGGAGCTGGCTCTGCTGTCTGACAGACACCATGCAGGTAAGAGAGCTGCCACTTGGCAAGCCAGAGGCTGGCCCACAAGGACACGGCCAGCACAGCAGGTGGTCACGGAGTCACATATCTTTGTCCAGCAGGATCAGCTCCTTCCTTACCTGCCTCAAGCTCCGTATGAGCTCGTCCTCTTCTGCTGACAAACGCTTGGCGTAACAGTAGCTCATGGGAAGGTAAACCTGGCGGCAGTGACACCAGAGCCGTGACGGATGGGCTGGAAACCATGTAGGAAGCAGCCTGATTGCAATAGAGAAAGTGCTGCTGTGAGGAACAAGGAAGGCAAAGGGCAACATGGAGAGATGTTGTGCGGAATGCCCAGAGCAGGGCATGCCCCTGCACTAGGGGATATACACACAGCCTGGCCCTGCTTAGATTCCCCCTCCAACAGGGATACTCCCTCCTGACACCACTCCAGGCCCACCTGATGCAGGGCAGGGAGGACCTCAGGCTCAGAGAAGAGGAAGGGGAGAAGCCAGTTCAGTCACGCGGCACTTTGAAGGCAGAGGCCTGGTCTGACAGTTAATGGCATTTGCTGACAAAGCACCAGCAGCTCTTGGTACTGTGCAGCCCCTGATTTCCTCCAGGGAGAGTGTCATAAACTTTCCCTCTCTGGCATCCAGCAGCCCTCTGAGTATTCAGAGAGGTACAAGCAAGGCAGCCTTGCATGTGGCTGTCCCTTCCTGCTAGGGTCCAGTTCTGGCTGCTGGAAGATACTGGTGACAGGCAGGGAGCACATGAATGTATTAGGGACCCTGTGGGAAATGCTAACAGGGCTGTGCTCTGGCATCTCCCTTGGATGCAGTGTTCAGTGCTGCCCACCTACTGGCTGGTGGGCTGCTGGCTCCCAGCTCACAAACAGCCTGAGCACCTCCAGTTCCTGGCTGTAGCTAGTGTTATCTCAGCAATCACCAGTGCCTGGGACAGTTCTGGGTCAAGGCTGGTGGCAGGACTGACACTAGCTCCTCTCTCCACAGTGAGGGGGGCACATACCACATCTCTGGGAGAAGTGTGTTCATTCCCTCCCAGCTGTAAACGTTCAAGACAGCCAGCCAAAACTTGCCCCAGGAAGGGATTCCCACAGCACCTCCTGCACAGAACAGTATCAGCTTTCAGGTTAACACAGCCATGCCAACTCCCAACTTTCTTCCCCATCACAAGACCCATTTCTCCCGATGTTTGGGAGCACACTACTCAGGTTGGGATACGTCCCGAAACAGGGCAAGCAGGCAATGGTACAAAAATGCAACACAGCTTCCCATCATTAATTGAAAATGCAGTTGCCATGAAGGGCGAGTAAGAACAGTTCTTCCACTACCTGGCAGCCCCCAGTGTTCCCTGAAGCCCTCAGGTCTGGCCAGACCTCTCACCAGTGTACCAGCCCCATGGCTGACCTTTGCTGTGCAGGTTGACACGGGCCCGCACAATGTCAGGATCATCTGGTCCAATCCCCAGGATCCTCAAGGCTATGTAGTTGAGGGCTGTGCCAAACACTGTTGATTTGTCTTCCACATGTCTGTCAGAAGCATATACAGAACACCATATCCATTAGTCAGCTCTTGCCATTAGCCGGACACAAGCCACTGCACAGGGCTGTCTCTGTTAGGGTGAAGTGGGATGCCAGGGTTGACTTTGGAAAAGAGGGACCTGACTAATGCAGGAAGAAACACTGCTCTGCACTACCCTGTCACACACAATGCTTTGGGATATAGTGCCCCAGAGGAGATGTGGCCAGACTTGATGCTACAGCCATCTCTGTGAAAAACAGTGCATCGGGAGCGCTGCACAAGTCCAACCACCCAGAGCTATCACAGGTGCTCAGTCTCCATCCCTGAGCCTGGGCAGATCTGACAGCAGCTCCAAGTCCTGGATCTTGGAGGTGCCATCACTCAAAGAAGCATCTTTGCTACTCACAAGCCCCAGCCTCCATCCAGGAGCTGCACAGAGCGCAGGTAGCGTACCATCTCCTTCCGGAACTCCTCGGGCAGCTGGATTTTGGCCGTGTGGCAGGCGATGAGGAGACCTGGAGGACCAGACAGGCCGGCACTGTGGAGAGCCGAACCCCAGGGCACTCACCCGCGGGCAGGTGCCCAGGCCTACCTGGCAGCAGGAAGAGCGGCCCGCCGTAGTCGCCGGCCCAGTGCCCATCCTCGGCCTGCAGCGCTGCGTAGAACCGCATCCCGTTGCGGGCCGCCTCCCGGGCCGAGCCGGCCGCCGGCAGCGTCTGCAGCGCCGCGCCCTGCGGGGAGACAGCGGCACCTCAGCGCGGCGCTCCAGGCAGGGCCCCGCCGCCCCGGCCCGGGCCCCCCGCACCGTGTCCAGCCCGAGGCTGTGCTGCTCCAGCGCCGTCTGCGCTCGCCGCTCTCCGACATCGCCATCGCCCAGGTAGCGCCAGAGCTGCCGCCCGCCTTCGCAGCGCAGCCGCCAGGCCGGCAGCTCCGTGGCCGCCGCCGAGCGCCGAGGGCCGCCACGCCGCCGAACCGCCCTGCCAGACACGGGCACCGTGAACCGCGGCCGCCACCCCGATCCGCCCCGCCGGGACCCCGCTGCTCGCCGCCACCGCCACTCCTGATCCCGATCTCACCGCAGGGATCCACCCAGTGCCCCCCGCCATCGCCGATCCCGACCCCACCGCCGGGACCCACCCGCTGCCCGCCGCCATCGCCGCTCCCGCTGCCAGCGTCGGGGCCGCGCCGGGGCCGCGCCGGCTGGTCCCACATCTCCTCACGGGCGGCAGCCAATGGGGGCGCGGGCGGGGACGAAGCCCGGCCCCCGCCCGGCTCTCGTGCTGTCCCCGTCCCGCCCCATCTCTTCCCGTCCCCGCGTGCCGTGGGACGTCGCTTGGCCGGTTGCGGGGACCTGACTCCTCCGTCCCACGTCTGCCCCCGGCACAGAGACCGCGCTCGCTTCCCCAGGAGTGCCATCCCCCCACAGACCGCGACAGCCGTCCCGTCTCTTTGGGTGACAGCGCCAGCCCCTAGAGGGACAGTGCGCCCCCAAAGTCCGGGCGTGTGGTTTCCATCTTAATGGAAATAATTAAATAACGCCGGCTCAGCCTGGGTGCCCATCTCATGTCCTCGTGGGCCACGAGGGACGGAGGACACGTGTATGGGTGCAGTGCCAGCCATGGGGACAGTGCACCCTGATCCACGGGTGCCCACACTCCCGCTGCTCCCGTGCTTCCCAGCTGCTGGCACCACCCGTGATCACCGTCCTCAGCTCTGCTTTCCCGCGGTGTCGGGCACTCGCTAAATACGGGGGCCCTGGCAGAGTGAGGAGGGGTGTGGCCGGCGGGGGTGACAACCATAAAACACTGTTTTTGTCAGGTATCCTCACTATGAGCCCTGCCTTGGTCCCCCCAGCCCGGGAGGGGGGTGTCACCTTCATGCGGGTGGTGCCGTGGGACAGCAGTCCACGAGGAGGTGGCAGAGCTCCTCCTGTCCTGTCCCAGTGATATGTCCCCATCTCTCTCCTAACACCCCCAAATGTAGCATCACTGCCTTCCCAGGCCAGTGAGCAAGTGGGTTTCAGCCCTTCCAATCCCCTCAGCTCAAGAGGGCTCCCCACAAGGAGGCACACAGGGATTGTAAATCCCAGGGATGCTGTACTTGCTGCTGCTATGCTGTTGGAAGGGCTGGTGGAAATTTAACGTGTACTTGTTTAAATGGAGTGATAAAATTTCTTTCAGCCTTTCAGAGTGACCTGGCTTCCCTCCTACCACAAGAGGTGACACCAGACCAAGCTAAGCAGGCAGAAAAGCCCATCCATGCCTTTGCACTGCCCAGGGACAAAAGAGCTACTCCCAAACGTGACACCCATCAGCACCCCAGGACAGAAAAATACCTGTCTATTAATACTTATAGTTATATAATCATTAATACTTATTGTATATAATGCACACTACAAGTTGAATTTAAAATACTCCTCTTCTAGCAAATAGCTCTTCACTCATGTCCAGAATAATGTCAGAGATTATTTGGAGAGAATACAGTAATTTTATTTGGGAATTAAAGAATTAATTTGGTATTTATTTTATAAACGAGGCTTAGGTCATGCACCGGTTCAGTCCTGGCTGTGTTCAGTAAGAGCAAAATGGTTTTTTGGATGATGCTGGACTTCTCCTGGAGGGAGCATGGGTGGGGATGATGTCTTTGACTTGTGTCTCATCACACTGGGACTCAGGAGGGAGAGCTGTGCTGCTTCTCTTGCACAGTTTATGTGAGCAGAGGGAACTCTAGAAGTTCACTGACATGGGTGTTTTATCTGGAGCTTAGTAGTCTGTTTACTTTTGGTTTAAGAAAAAAAAATGTCATAACGAATCTGCCTGAAATGAGGTTCATGCAAGTGTCTCCACTTCTCCGTGGATGCCAAAATCTTAGGATAATTTATGGTAATATTTGGCTAAGGGGAGTGATGGAGGATGAACAACTTGGTTTTACTTTTCTGTCTCTGTACAACCCACCTGCCCTAGAAATTTTTAATAACTGCCAAATTCCCGTTACTTAGGCATTATTTTCATACAAGTTTTGCTGTGTCTGAACCTCAGCTGGATTTAGCCAGGCACTTGCTCATCTCTGGCTGCTGTGCTTGTAGGTGCCAGGGAACCTGCTCCCTGCAAAGCTGCTCTGTGTGCTGGTTCTGTGAGTGCAGCCCTGCAGAGGCAGAGGCAGTTTCTTCACCCTCCCACACAAATTCCTCTGCTTTCATTACTTTTTTCTCCTGGTTCAATGACTGCTGGCCTTTGTCTTGTGGTCTGGCAGAGCCTGGTGCCACACACACCACAGAGAGACAAAGGAATAGGCTGGTTTTTCTCCCCGAGCCTGGTATGAAGAGCCCACATTGTGAGGGAGACAGGCAGAGGGTTGAAGTGTTTTGCTCAGCCTTGGGCACTGTAAAACCCCCTTGCTTCTTTAAACATATCAGCCCAAAGCTCTGGCAAGGAAGCTCTGACCCTGAGGAAAGGAGCCCCAAGGTTGCACTCTCCTGTTCGAAGATCAGAATGTGAGTTTTAAAATAACAGAAGCAGCCTTTTGGGCAGCACTGAAAGCACAGCCATCTCACAGCCCTACACCCATATCCAGACCTCCTGGACAGTCATAAGCTGGGTTAGGGATGATCCAGGCCAAGAGAGCAGTCTTTGAGAGGATATGAGCCTGGAAAAGGATCAGGAAAGTCGCTTGGAGCTGCTCATTAGCAGAGGTAGGAGAGGGTCAAGGTTTCTGGTGTTCACACCTGATCCTGATGCTTCTTCCCATCCTATCAGCACATCATTCCAGATCATCACCTGTAAAATATAGAAGTCAGAATGATTTGGGGTGAAATGGGCAGCAAGAATCATCAGGAAAGAGAATTTCAAGACTGTTCAAGTTTTGATATGTCAAATGCTAATTTTTCTGTCCCATTTTAAGGAAAGGTCAGTTTCCAGAACAACATCAGAAAATGGTTTAAGGAGATGAGCTAGGACCTTGTCTCTGATTAGAAAAGGTTTGCTTTAATGCATTTCTTGGCTAAGGACTGAGCTAGACATCTACCAGATCAAATTGCTATCAACAGAAAAATGCTGTCTCTTTACTGCTGACAGAGAACCCTATTTATATCCAGCTCTGATAGGAATGCAAATACTCTTGGAAAAAATCAAATAGTGCAAAATTGCTGACAAACTACCTCCACACTAGAAACACCACTACCTAAAAGCATCCCTGCTAGTCTCACCAGGACACAGATAACTGGTGTAGTTTGCAATGCCCTAAATGCAAGAATTTCAGTGGTCAGGTAAATATTTAGAGTCGACATACTCAACCTTAATGCTGGGGAAATTATTCTTCCCCAAACCAGTGTTTGAGCCTATTACAAAAGCTTTCATGAGCTGATGTAAGGAAATGATCAATGTAGATGGGTTTCTTTGACACCATGTATGTGAAAAAGTTTTTTAAGTAACATGGTCAGTGTTGTATCAGTAGATTTGGGGAACACAGAAACTGCCAGGGAATATGTCTGTCCAGCAACAGGGTTTAGATACAAGTGCATTTAATACCAGTTCATAGTGGCTGCTGGGGCTGGCATGGGACTTGTGAACAAGTTTTGTATCAAGATCCCATTTAAAAGTAGATAAAGAATTTAATTTTGAGGTAACTTTTCAAAGTTTCTAAAAACAAAGTATTTTTTTGTAGTGTGAATCGTATACAAACAATAACTCATCTTTTTCTGAGTTTTGCATGTTGATTTATACTTCCCTTGTCAGAATTGGTTCAAGATATTTGCAGTTTCACTTGTCTTTGGTGTTAGGTGGATATTTCTTGAACATTTCAACATTTCTTGAACAATACACACAGAAAAGTATAAGGCTTATGCTCACACTGACTGCAAAACGTATTCTCATTGATGCTTTCACTCACTCACTCCCATGGTTTAAATGGTTTTGCACAAGCAGCAGTGGTTTCAGTTTGATAAACCATTTTGTTGGTGGTATGTTTGGTGAAGCTGAGTGAATTGAAATAACCTTATGTTCCCTGTCTGGTCTGACTCTACAATCTTAAAACAGTAGAAAGGTGAAAAGGTGTATTCAATATCAACAGTATGCTCCCAATGATCTGGGGTAAACATAGTGAAAAGATAAGGCACACAAGGAATTGCTATTTTTGCATACTCACTGTTCAGAGCAGAACAGCAGCTTTAAAGAAAGCACGTCTTTGAATTGCAAGCTTGATTCACAGAACATTCTATGCATTGAAAGACCCATCTAATGAACAGTGAGTAGGCATTCTTTGAAAAATATGAACAAATAAATGGCACCATAATAGATTTATTTGTAATGTGTAACAGCTGGCTCTAGGGATAATCTTCAAGTGCTTGTTTACAAAAAAAAAAAAAATCAGTGTACTGCAATACATTTTGAAACGGGCTATATCACTACGTACGTGTCACCTATAAAAACCGCTTGACTGCAACTGTGTCCCCTTACCATCTTCAGAAAACAAGTAAAGTAGGCGGTGTTTTCCTCTCACAAGGGCGCTCCCACGTGGCGGCGGGTCTAGTCCCCTCGAACAGCGCTGCGGTGCAGGCACAGCGCCCAGCTCGGACACCCCGCCCCAGCTACCGCTGCCTCCCCGGCTCCCCGGCGCAGGCATAAGAAGCCGGCGGGTCCCCGGGGTGCCTGGCCACGCCGCATCGTTGTGCCACAGCCCCGCCGGCAGCAGGGAGGTGAGAGGGGCCGGGGGATGCCAGGCGGGCTGTCCCCGCCTTGGGGGGGACACTATCAGGGTAGTATCGCCGCTCCACATCACCTCTGCGGAGCCCGAGGAGAGCTGGAGCACTCCTCAGCCTTGCGGACGGGAAGCAGGCAGGGCAGGAACATGCAAAAGGCTCTTAGGATATTTCCTACCTTGTCTGGGAACAGTCTTTCATTTCGGACACTGACGGCTGAGTGGGGGAGGACATCAGCTGTGGGGTCAGATTCAGCTGGTGGTGGAGAAACAGGAGCCAGGTCGCAGGGCAGGAGATATTTACCTGTGGGATATGAACGAACCGAGTGCCAGGCAATAAGGCTTTTTTATTTTCCCAGGTTTTGGAAAGGTGGGTTGGCAGCTCTCCCTATTTGATCAGAGACTCTTTGGTTTGTCCATTTGTGAAGTCTGCAGGGAACACTGCAATCTGAATTATTATCATTCCCAAGGGGGTCTCCAGATCAAGTGCGGGAGAGGAAGGTTCGAGAGGTGTTGATTTTGACCTGCTGGCACTCATCGAAACTGGTTCCTACCCGGTTCCCCTGACTGCTGGGCTGGAGACAGGTCTGCAGGCAAAGGCATAGGTGAGGGGACCTGTGACAGCAGGGACAGCAAAACCTTTCTGAAGCTCCGGAGCTGCCCCCATGCCTGCCCCTCTCCTCGTCTTGTGGCCCTACTGTCTTCGAGAGCCCCTGGCAGCAGAGTAATGGTCTCTCGGGACGTTCCCCTTGAAGCCAGAGCTGCTGCCAGAGCTTCCCAGCAGAACGCCTTGAGCGCGGGTCCGACCTTGCCGATGGATGGGCGGTGCCCCGGGGTGGCCGTGCTTCCAAAGCAATAGGAATTGCTGGAGCTTGCCCAGGCTGGCGTTCCCACGTTCCCTCTGACCTCAGGGCCACGCCACAACCATGTCTGAGCTGGAGAAGGCGATGATCGCCATCATCGATGTCTTCCACCAGTACTCCGGGAAGGAGGGAGACAAGCACAAGCTGAAGAAATCGGAACTGAAGGAGCTCATCAACAACGAGCTGACCCACTTCCTCGGTGTAAGTACTGCCCTCCGCGCAGCTTGGTTGGGCTCGGGGGGCATCGAGCAGACACTGCACTCCATTAATTCTGTCTCCCACGGGAAGCCAGTCCAGGCGAAGGGGTTTATTTACATAGCAGAGCATTAAATCCTTTGCTCCAGCTCTACGGAGCAGCAGGATGAGGGCAACAGCCTGTATGGCAGACTGGGGTGTGGGTTGGATACTAGGGAAATTACCTTTCCTGGCAAAGGGGGACAGCCTTGCTTCAAGGGGCTCAAGATGTTCCTCCCCAGCAGCACAGCTGCGGCTGCGATTCCCAGGGGCACAGGACAGTGCCCCACCACAGACTGGGAACAGCCACAAGATATTTGGGATATATCTGAACAGAGTTTCAGCCGTGAGAACATTTGAGAAATGGGGACATGTTACTGTCTGGGCCTTGCTGTGGTCCTCCCCAGCTTTGGCTGCCTGTTTCTATCCCTTCAGGAAATCAAAGACCAGGAGACTGTGGACAAAGTCATGGAGGCACTGGACTGCGACGGGGATGCAGAGTGCGACTTCCAGGAATTTGTGGCCTTCATTGCAATGGTCACTGCTGCTTGCCATGAGTTCTTTGAGCATGAGTGAACTGGTGGGAAGCAGGCGAGCCCCTTCTGCTCATGCTGGAGAGACAAAAGGCAGCATTGCTCCTCCAGGAAAAGGAATGGGTGTGATTACAGACACCTTAGAGTTCAGCTTGTGCTAGACTTAAGCAGCTTATTAAAAGTGCTGTGGCTTTGTGAACAAGAAACACCTGTGTGGCTCAGGAAGGGCTATCGGCTAGTGCCCACTGGGCTGGATGCAGTGAGCGAGTGCCTTGCCTCAAGCTCCTTCCCTGCTGTTTTAAGTCAGGAATGTGCATGGGGCTAGAAGGAGAGGGATGCTGTTATCCAAGCTTGCGTGCAAAGGAAAAAGGGAAATTAAGGAGGAGGTGATGCAGAGGGGCTTGTTATGGAAACTTGCTGCTGAGTCCACTGGCTTGAACGGGAAGACTCCCAGTGATTCCTGTGGGCTCTATGCATGACATTAAGGCAGGAAACCCAGCTCCTGTCCTCTCACAGGTGCTCAGTAGAGCCCACCCATTTCTTGGGACATTGAGACACCCTTGGCTTGCAAGGCGAAGTATAACCATCTAAAAACATAACCATCTAAAAGCATAACCATCTGACAGCTCAGTCTTTTCTCTTGTTGATCAATCCTGCTTTTAGCAGCCTGCAGAACTGGAAGCAACAGTGTATGAGGCTCCTACGCTGGGGTCAGCTCCTGGGCCTGGGATATGCCTTGACAAGGCGTCCAGGCTCAGTCAGAAGGGATGGGGGATTGGCCTAGTGTCACCACAGACCAAGCACAGCCTCCTGAGTGTGTGAAAATAACAAGAATAAAATGTTGGTTTGGCATCTGTGAAAAATGTGTCCTTTTGTGCCAGGCTGCTCTGCACTGAGAGAAGAAGGCTGGGGGATCCAGCCTGAGCACTGCTACAGCTCATGCCCCTGGGTTTTTGTTGGGCATCGACCCCTCATCTCCTCCCTGGTGTCACTGTGACTGGCCAGACATCCCACAATTGTCACCAGTGCTGTGTTCCACCTGGCCGCCCAGACTGCCAGGTGTACCTGCCAGGACAAAGGAACTGGTGAGAAGGCCCCTCTGCAGGATGTGACTGCTGCTACCAGGGTCATCCAGGGGCTTCCAGTGGTGAGCCCTTGCAAAGCCTCAACTTAACCCAGGACAACCTTCCCAAAGCCTGTGCTTCTGCCTTTTCAGTCTGCACCTGCCATCCACCTCAGCAATATCTGTGAGTTGGACCTTCCTGGCCTGCAGCATCAATAGTGACACATTCACAGCAAAGATGCTCTCAGATGGCACTGGATTCACCTTGTTCCACATTTTATAATGATTTCACGCACAAAATGACATCTTTGGACAGGGACCATCTTGCTATTCTCACCAGCCTCCCCCAAGCTGTGTAGAGGGACACTCAGGCAGAGCCAGACATACAAGGGACAGCATCTTGTCCTAACACCTAACACAAAAAGCCATTTTGCCATCGCAGGGTAGTGCTCACTCGATGAGAAGCTGTTTAGCATCCGAGTTACTTCCACCACATTTTTAACATCCTCCTCCGGTCTCAGTTCAGCTGCTTTCAACATTGGTACAGACCTGAGGCCATGTGTGAGAACAATGGGTGGGGACACTGTCTGTCTCTATGTCCCCAAGGTGAGGCAGGGTAGACAGGACTCTCTAGACTGTCTCTCAAGCCTGAACCTGAGTTCAGCAGAGGGGTCTGATGTTCCAGTACAAGGGTCTGCCCACGAGCCACATTTGTGAGTCATGTTTTTGACTCTATGAAGAGGATTCAAATGAACTTCCCACCAGGAAGGACACCAACAGTTTCCTACTAATCAACAGCAGTAAAGCTGAAACAAAGAAAAGTACAGCAGCAGGAAGGGCCTGAGATTTTTAAAAGATGCAGATTCACTTCTGAAGCTAGAGAAGTGTCAGAGGGGCAGATTTTGTACATCCATGCTGTATTGTACTTCTGCTGAATCACGTTTTCAGAATTTAAAATGCTGCAATTACTTTCTGCTCTGAGAGATTAGAATCTGCACTTTTATTCTCTCCTCAGATAATTTTAGGAGATGTGCATCTGTGAAAGGGAACCCTCTCCCTGGATCAGACAAAAAATTACCAGCACTGTAAGAGCACTTACAGACACCCCTCCCCTCCCAAATATTCTTCCACATCTTACCAGGAGTGCTGGTTGTTGCTCATCTAAAAAAACATACTTCATCTTAACTGTTGATGGAAGTGGATCCAGGCTGAATCATTCAAAAGCAGCGCTCACATGCTGATAGCAAGAAAAAAAAAAAATCTTAAAAAGAAAACCATGTTTTTCTTCCCACAAATTAGGTGTGGACTTTTACAGACCCCAGAAAAGGAACAGAAACAACCACAGCACTGTCATTCACATTTGGCAGAGAAAAGTGGCAGAAATAAATAATGATTTTGCAGTTACCTTTGCTAAACAAGTTTTAAGGAATGCTAGAAAAATAGCACTTTTATGTTTAAGTGAGAACAGGGTTAAATAAACCAAAGTGACTGGAAAAAAAAGCAGTGGTGTATATTATTTTAATAACATACATTGAAATACAAAAAAATAGAACTCTGCTTATATGGCACTGGCATAACCAAACCACACCATAAAATCTGGTGTGCCCAGTTCCTCCTAAACAAAACAAAAATGACACAAAATCCAAACACAAACACAAAATCTGAAGACTGTAGCAAAAACCCACATTAGAATTGGTCATGACAAGGAATTCTGGCTTGCAAGTATCTCATTTGAAGTATCTGACCACAGAAGTATTTATATCCTTATACCTTTGCTACAAGCTGGGATTCAGTGTCATGCTCATTCAATTTAAGATGAATTACAGATTTTTGAATCCTGTCCTCATTAGTTTGAGAAAGATGAGTTAAGTTGCTTTGGCATTGAAATCCGGTGTGCTTTAAACACGTCACACAGCACTTTCTGGATGCGAGGCACAATGCCTGGCTGGAATTAAAAGTGAGAAAAACAGCAAAGGCTCCAAGATGCTGTTGTCTCATTATGTACAGTGCTTTTAAACACAAATCACATTTTGCAGGATCAATTTGTGTTTGTTTCCTAAATCTACTGTTGGTACAAATGGTTTCCATAGGTGCCTCACCTCTCTTGCCTTTTCAAACAAAATATTTACCTTCTTTTAAGAGACTACAACTTAATTTACTTCCATAAACAAGGAAGTAATTAAAAGCAGGTGCTTTGGTCAGGAACCCTTGAAAGTAATTAAAAAACCTCCCAGAGCTCCTTTCCAAGATGGAATGCCATGTAACCACAGAGTGTTGTGCACACTGTGGGCTGATCGTGGGCCCAGCAGTCTGACCCATCTGCTATACCCCAAAGAAGTTTTTGCATTGAACTTTGTGTCAGAGAAAGGAAACCACCTGGAAACACACTCTGGAGTAATGTTGGTGAAGCACATCATTTTGTCTGGATAAAAGTTAAACCAGACACCCTACCTCCCACGAGCCACATTGCAAGAGGGACAGGAAAAACAGTTTTATGGACTTTTTACAGCCTTTCCAAACTGCTGCAGCTGTTGGAAACGATGTAACTTTAAAAAATTTTAATTAATGGTATTATTAAATTTTAATTAAACAAAACCAGTATATTAATTATAAGCAGTGCGTTAATCTTGTATCACTTTTACCCAGCATTTAGCAAAGTTGTCTTAAGTTACTTTTATGGGAACACAGCTTGGGAAAATTACTGAGACAAAGTTTTGATAAACTAACTCTGATATGCTTCAATGAACAAAGCCTAGGAGAGAAAGATGCATTGTTGAAGCTGGACATCTGGAATGCAGAATTTATGGACTACAAGGACATTTTGCAGAAACCAGAAGAGACTAACAAAGACCATGTCTGTGTGTTGAAAAGTCCCTACTGGAGGAAACAGATACTAAAACCCCTAAAAATATGGACTAATCAGCATGAACAGCGAGGAATCAATAACCAATAGAGGACAGTATACTAATAAATGAAAGAGAATTACACAATTTAAAACCAATGAACATTAATTCGCTTGCTAAAATGTAGGAATAGGTGAAAAAGTTTTCTATCAGTGTCTGGGTAGAAGCTAGAATTTTGTCAGCCACTCACAAACCCTGGCCAGGAATAAAGTACTGCCTCACTCTCCAGCACTACAAAGACACTGTTAGAGGGTTTTCTTTACCCTGACGGTTCCGGAGGATTTCGGCAGCACAGCGGCTGCTGTGGGTTAGTCGGATGAGGTTGCTGGAGGGCATCAACCCGGTCCTGCTGTTTCTGCTCGTGCTTTTCCTTTTCAGCTAGTGCTTTCTCCTTAGCAGTCATCAGCCTAGACCTGGCATCAGGCCTCTTTCTGTCTGGCTGGTGCCTCCTGCAATGTTTTCCAAGGGTATAAACTTGGGTGGATGTCCGGCTGCAAACCAAGCAGGGGAATCGCCAGTCTGTGGCTGGAGCTGGAGCTTAGAGGCCCTGGAAAGGCTTGGCCACGCACAGAGCAGCTGCTTAGTGGCACCATGGCAGTGACATCATACCAGCCATGCCCCACCAGCCCCATGGCAGTGATGTCATACATGACATAGTGATGTCAGCATTGCAGCATGGCAGAGGTTCAAAACATAGGAAATTCAGGACCATCCAGGCTTTACAACTGCTTTACCTGCAAAGCAATTGTAGCAAAGCTTTGCAGAAAAAGCTCTTAAGGCATTAAACCATCTGAAATACGTGTGGGAACTGTGCTAAGCCAAGGTTTTGACCTAACAGCCTAAGTTTCAGCATTCATCAAGTCAGATTGGCAAGAGTTGTTTTGAAATGTTTAATAAGCTTTTTGTTTTACTTTACAAGGCAACTTGTCTCACTTTCAGCAGTATCTCAATACAAAAGTCTTACAATGCTTTATTTGCTAAAAAACTACAACATGGAACTGGAGTTTAGGGAGTTTTCTCCTTTTGCCAGCTGTTCTGGCAGGAGGGGTATTCCACAGCCCGCTGCTGGAGGCTGCTGCACTCAAACACTAAGTTACACAAGTTCTGTACATAATTACAGTCAGAGTATGCAGCTGTATTATAAACCACAGGTAAACACCATCATGGCCCATAACTATTATAGAGGAGAGCTTTTTCTTGAAGATTTCAGAGTTTATTTGACCATGGATAAATCTGATATATCAGGGGACTGACATCCATCTTTCTTAGGCACTGATCTAGGCAGAACTGCCTTGCAGAAAAAACTGCCTCTTTTTCAAACTTGTGCATTATTAAAAAAATTTTACGTAGCTCTCAAAGTCTTTAACAAATCTATAAAAATAATTATTTGCTTACCTTCAAACACAGAATATTTGAATAACTTCTTATTCTCTTTCTGCATTAGGTTCACTGCAGTATTAGATCAGGCAGAAACTTCAAAACCTTAATTAGTCCAACTGTGACTCAACCAACTGGATATTTTAGCCTGAACAAAAGAGCTTAAATACAACTCCAAAGAAAACAAAGGAAGTTTGTACCACAGCAGCTCAAGCTAACTAACACTGAATAGATTTTCCATGATGGGGGGAAAAGTTACTATTTTAGGTTTTAGCACAGAATATTCAGGGAAAACATATTGTAGGCCCATGCTTTGTAAACATTTGTAAAAATCATTCAGACACTAGTGGTTTTGGAACGGATTTTCAAATCCTTGGCATTATGCAGGGCAGGAATTAACAGCTAACACTATGAAAACAAGCAACTTTACCATGGCGTTAGAAGAGCAAGAGCACTGAAGGCTCCTGCATCAAGTACTTAAAACTGGGTATTACTTTGTATTTTATTATAAAGTTTATAATACCATTACAGAGTCCAGCATGGCACCGTAAGTAACCTTGTTACAGTATTTGTTTTTGCTTGGTACAAAAAAGCTTAACAGCAGCATAACTGTTACATTGAATCCGGGATTGGAACAGGTTGGCTTCTTCTGAATAGGGATGAGTCAGCGATTTAAAATAAAAAGACTGCATTTTTAAATCTCAGAGATGTGCAAAATTCCTTTCAGGAGAGAATGTGGTAGAGGTGTGTGCAATGTTGAAGGTTATGTCCCAACCCCGATACTGCCAATATATTGCAGTCATGTGGAGGGTGAACTCTGGATCGTTACTCACGACTTTGGGTGCAGTTTCCAGGAGTCCTCCTCACAGCTGGTGTTCTCTCCTCACCCCATTCTATGTCCTTTTATGCAGTGCATCAAGTACTGACATTCATAATTATTCTCGTCCCCTTGCCCCCCCAAAATAAAATTGGTCCATGATAGTTCTAATAAGCTTCCTTCAGGAATTCCAGTAAACTCTCTATCCTAAGACAGCTGTGACTGTTACAGTGGGTTTATGAAAGCAAATGCAGTCCAGGAGATGAAGGTCTCTATGTAAAGGGAAGTATCTCCATTTTCCTAAGGTCTTCAACAGCTTTTAAAAACACAGAGCATGGATTCCGATGTTATTATGAGGAAAGTCCCTTGGATTTTGGTGCTTTAGCCTTGATGTGATTTGCTGTTTTCACATGTTGTAAGCAACATAAATAGGATCCAACTGATCAGCTAAAAATCCATCTCTCAAGTGCATTCGTTGTTTCTCGCCACGAGAGTTGATGGGTATGACCCCGGGATCCACGATGACCACGACACCAACGATGAGATAATGCTCCTCCAGCACCACGTTGGTCACCAGTGCAACCAGATCCAGCGCTTCCTGCTCTGAGCCTTCCAGCTCCACCACCACCACCAGCAGGTTTGTCCATGTAAACACAGCACTGTTGGCATGACACACATGTTAATGGGGAGGAAAAAATACCTAGACAAGTTATTAAAAAAGGTTATTAAAAGAAAGACAAGACCTCCCAAAGCTTACAAGTAAACCTGAATGCTCTGAGGCTGGAGAGGACCTACAGCCAATGATATACATAACTCATTAGGCCCAAACGGGAATAACATGCGTGAGAAGACACTGTCCATGAAATCCTTGAGATGTGTTTACCACACACACATGTGTACATTCTGACACAGCCAAGGAAGTTACAAGTTCTTCTGCTTTAGAAGAAATAAAGTGCTCCAGAAGAATAATGCTGAGGTTCTTACCATTCTGCAATGCTCTTATGTGCCCTGATTACAGAGGTTTCTATGTCAATGGGGTGGTATCTCATTCCTCTGAGCTCCAGTGTTT
The DNA here is from genome assembly GCF_965178545.1 of Coloeus monedula. Classification (NCBI taxonomy): domain Eukaryota; kingdom Metazoa; phylum Chordata; class Aves; order Passeriformes; family Corvidae; genus Coloeus; species Coloeus monedula. The sequence goes on from NC_138787.1 coordinate 5,531,422, forward strand.
CATCCAAAGAGCCCACGACATACAGGGCATCATGCCTCTCTGCAATACAGTACACACATTTCAACATCATCACATCTGCAGGACAAACACAGTCACTCGTATGTGCTTATTCCTGACGTTCTAAGATGTTCCCAGTGCTTCCTAGGGGGAAGAGTCTGTAATACAAGCTCTATCATTTGGAGAGAATGAAGAGCTCATGTAGCACTTTTGCCTATTGACTCCAAGCAACTGAAACCACACTGAAAAGAATTTCTGGCTCATCCAGTTCTGTCCTTTCTCTCATGTAATGTGACCTCAGTTCATAAACCCAAGCAAAGTCTGCCATTAAAGCATCTTTTTGTTCCACTATGCTTACAAGAGAAATTTTCTTCTCTGATTGACACAAACACTTTTCCGATTTCCAAATCTATCTTCTTTTTTTCCTTTTAACATCAGCTTATGCCCACTTGTCCTCATGCCAGCAAAATTCTACTCAGCTCCTTAAGATCCCACAGTTTACACAATAAGAACAGCCTCTCCCCAGGCTCAGCTCTGCCAGGTGAAATAAACAAAGCTCTCCTAGACCCTGCCTGAAGGACACACTCTCTGCATTCATCCTGTAACTCTTGTTCAGTTCAATTTTGCTTTTTCTTTGTTAACTGTTTTAGAGTTCTGGTCAGTTGTGTCACTGGAGGTGAAAATCATGCTGGGAAGCTGTACTTCATGTGTACTGTATGTTAATTCACCGCACAAAGCCTCTTAAAAGCTAAAGGACAAGCAACATCGTTCCATGGTGATAAAAACCTCTACGATAGTGATTTTTCAGAAAGCTACAAGGCACAAAAACTTGCTATCATTATCCAGTGGCAGCAGTCAGGACACTGACACTATTAATGTAGACACCATCATTCATTTATGTCCAATCACAGAAAACCAGCAATATACGTTTGTTATTAAGTTACAAGCACTCAAACTCCTTTTTTTAGGATGTTCAGAGATTTATTTTTTAAAGTATATGATAATCAAGAGCTGTATCTACTTTGTATTCTGTCTCAACAGAAAACACAGCAGATGGAAGACAAACTTTTCCCAAATTTAGACATCTTGGCTTAAATAAAAAAAACCCCCAGATGAACAATTTATTTTCTCTACTGGAAAGTTTCTCCTCTAGACCTTTAATGTTCGAAAGACTGTAAAATCACTGGTGTCTATGCATGTCCTGAACCTGCTAAATGACAGAACATCTCCTACTTAATTCAGGAGTCTTCTGTGATGGAAGTCAGCATAAACTTGCCAAGACAGCCTTATCTTTGCTGGCTCGGCTTTCCCAAGGAGCCTCACACAAGTACCCCTGTAGGTTGGTGTTTCCTCTCACCTCCACTGGCATCCGTCAGCTCTGTCCTGCGCAGGAAGCCCAGGTACCCAGTGCGAGCCCACATGGTCTGAGTGTCCCCAAAACTCAGGCGAGCAGTAAAGTGATCAGCGTGCAGTGCTTCTTCTCCATACACTGTGTAGTAACCAGTAGCATTGTGTGGGCTACTCACCCATATCTAGGGGATAAAACAAATCCAAACTGGAATAAACATAGGTTATTTTGCCAGACACAGACAACATCATTAATTGATTTAAAAGATCTGTTTCACAGACAATTTTGACTACTCCAAAATGCCAGTTTTATTGAAATCATTAACTTCCGACCAGAGAAAAGGAGTTTTGTATACATGTAATTGGGGGATGGTAAAGGCCATAAAAAAATGAACCAGGCATTTCGCTTACTGGGAAGGAGCACCTGCTAACCTATTAGCTGGGCATCTTATTACACAACAAAAGACGCCTATAAAACAAAGGTTAAACCAAGCAGCAAATTACCTTTTGCCGCTGCCCAGTGATGGGAGTACATCCCTACCTGTTCAAGCTGCCAGGCAGACACAGTCTAGTGCCCTGGTCTCACCTGGTGCTGTGAAGCCACATGTGCAGGAATGCAAACAGTGCCAGCCCTCTGAGGGGTTCATTCACATGCCACACCAGGGTGATCCTGGCCGTCCCACTCAGGGGAAGAAAGGCATTTATCTAAGAGGAGGTATCAATGTATCACATCACTACTGATAAACACAGTACAAGGGTACCAAACCTTTACCTCTCCTAAATGTGAGTCTCCCAGAGGTCCCTTGGTTTCTGTGTGTGCTATGATGACCTTTACTCCTGGGAGAATCTTGAATAAGAAGCAAATAGAAGTTAAGAAAATGAATTAATCAAAAGAAAAATTAATCAGAAGTCAACAGTCTGTGCTTCCCTTACTACTCCTTTCTGCACCACAGATACCAACCATCTCTTTCTACCACTATTATTTAACCTGTTAAATAATTTTAACTCTGAGCAGCCGTTTTGCAGCTTCAGCATTGGTTTCACACCTAGAAAATAACTTCAGAAAGCCTCAGATTTGTTTCAGTGGTAGCAACTTATCCTATTGCTTCATGTCCTGCACCTATCTTCACTTTAACTACTCAATCATAACATGCTCTCCTGGACACATTCTGATTAGCCAAGCTTGTCCCACATGTTCTTTACTGAGATCCAGGTGATGCAGCTCCCTGCTGAGGTGAGTGCCATGAGGATATAATGAGTGTCATAATGCCTTTAAACTGAAAGAGGAGGTTTAGATTAGATGTCGGGAAGAAATTCTCCCCTGTGAGGGTGCTGAGGCCCTGGCACAGGGTGCCCAGAGAAGCTGTGGTTACCTCACCCCTGGAAGTGTCCAAGGCCAGGTTGGATAGGGCTTGGAGCAACCTGGTTTAGTGGAAGGCGTCCCCACCCATGGCAGACAGGGACTGGAATGAGATGAGCTTTAAAGTCCTTTCCAACCCAAACCACTCTGTGATTCTGTGAGGAGGAAGGATCACACTCAGTCTCTCACCTTCCCAGACTCCATAAGTGGCAGACTGTGTGGAGAACCTCTCTCCACCAAACGCACCCTGAGAAAATAAGAGGATACATTTGTACAAGGCTTTAAGAACTGTTGGAGGTTAAGATTTTTTTTTTCTCTCAGGGAATTTTCTCCCATCTGTTGCCTAAGAGATGATAATGACTGGTACTTAAGAGAGACAAAAGATATAGCCATGGAGGAGGGGGAGGGGTGCAGCTGGCTGCACTCTCCTAGCTGAGGGGCTTTCTCTTGGGAAGGGTAGAGATACCTTGAGATTTTGGCTGGGGGGTCAGGGGCTGGGCTCAGCTTCTCGCTCTCACTCGCTCTTGGATCGGAGGGGACCAATCTGCGGTTACTGTGGGAAGAATTTGCTGCCACCGTGGAGTTCCACCTTTTACTGCTTCTACCGTGAGTGAGGCTTTGCTCGTAAGAGCAGCTGTTGAACTGGGACTTTAGTAACACTCTACCTCAATGGAAAAGGACCCTCACCATCTACTTGGGTGCCCAGGGGAAAACCCATGACCCTGAGCCCTGAGCCCCTCTGAGTGAGTCTCTCCTAGCTGCTTGTGGGAGCCCAGCTGCCGCTGCCCAGCCCTGCTGTCTTCTGCTGCTACTTCAGGTTTTTCACTACACTTCACCCCGATACCCCACGTCTGCCCAAACCCCGCAGTTCCTGCTAAGGCTGTGGAGTTTCTGCTACATTTTGTTTGCCACCCCGGGGTGTGCCTGTCTCTGCCGTTCCAGCTGCTGCTCCAAGGTTCCCGCTACAGCCCATTCTGCCATCCTGAGGGGCATCGAGATCGGCTGCCCCTGTGGGTTTGTAAAAGAAGCCCCTTTTCCATCCCTCCCGCCAGCTCGCCCGCCATCACCCACATGATGAGAGAGAGGCGCTCGCGCTACAGCGCCCCCTGCAGGCGCGGGGGAACCATTGCACCCCCTGCCCGGCCGGGAGCCACCAGCGCCCCCACCGGCTGTGACCAGAACTGCACCCAAGGGGAAGGTGCCTGACAGCTGAGAGAGGCTGGCACTGGGTTTGTTTGCTGTCGCTGCCATTGTAGTTGGTTGTCTGCCTTGTTATACATACATACAAGTAAAGAACTGTTATTCCTTTTCCCATATCTTTGCCTGGAAGCCCCTTAATTTCAAAGTTACAATTTGGAGAGAAGGGGGTCATTGTCTCCATTCCAAGGGAGGTTCCCGCCTGCCTTGGCAGGCACCTGTCTTTCAAACCAAGACAAGAACTTAAACAGAAGTGTTCTAGTATATGCACTGCTACCCCAACCTTAGCTGCACTGACTGAGCTGCAATGAATCACCCAGTTACTCTCAGTTATTCACAACTTAAGTTTCTAGCTGTCTTCTAACTTCCTTGTTAGCATTCCCACAGACCATGTTTCCTTCAAGAATCTGTAACTCTGCTCTCTGGAAAGATGAGTAACTTTTTCCAAAAAAGCCTGAAGGTTGCAGTCCCGCCAGGATTTTAAATTCACCTTCTTTTCCGGATTCTCCTGGACCTCTGCTTGTCACACTGAGTCATGGCAGAGCATCAGTAGGAATTACAAACAGTAAAGAGCAAGGAGCCTAACTGGAATTAAGTGACACAGTGCAGTCCAGGGAAGGCTAAGGGAACAGAGTTGTTTTGGTTTGAAGGGAAAAAAAAAAAAAAAAAAAGACTAAGGGAGACTCTGTACTATTTCCACTACCTAAAGGATTGTGAGAGAGCAGATTTCTTGGAATTGCACAGCACAGGGATACAACACGGCAGGGAGTCAGTTGACTGCTGCCAAGGATATTTCAGCAAACCAGCGCACTGAGGCTGAAGTTTCTTCTCCACGGCCATTGAAGAGTTAATGCTTTAACACAGACTGTACCTGTCATGTCGAAGTGCTCTCATATCTACATAGACTGTTGTTGGATCTGGTCCTGCTGTTCCCTAAGAATAAGGAAGAAGAAACAAATTCAACAGAAGCCACGACATCCTGCTTTCATTCTCACAGCCACATAAATTCACAAATTTCTCTCCCTTTTTTACTGACACTTATAAAGCACTTCCCTAATGTACAAGAAATAAAGTAGCCCCCCTTTCTACAGTGACTACTGTAGAGCCTTTCGTTTTTTATGGAATCAGTCAATGAATGCACAAGTGAAGTATGTGGGACAGGTAAGTCTAAGTTTTGGAAAATTTTTAAATTTAAAATCCAGCTTTTATGATTTTATTAGAGTAAGCACCGGCTCTAAAACCCACACAGCCAGTGCAAAAGAATGTAAGCATAAACCTATGTGGGCCTAGTTCCTAACACTGCAGAACCAGATGGACTTTAGGATGTGACAAGCACACATGCATCACTATACCTGTTCAGCCAGCTTGCCCAGCCTGTTTGGCTGACAGCAGGACCACAAACAGAAGTAACAGAGGCCATCAAAGTGTGGGAAACAGAGAGAAAGGGGAAAAAAAGAAAATACAAACAAAGAGGCACTAGAAACATAAGATACACACAGTAAGACAGAAAACAAAACTTACACTGTTTTAGAATGAAAAGAAAATTTCCATTTCAGATTATTTGAGAGCTTGGCACTTTTAGGTGGTTCTTTGGGAAACATGCAAGTCACAGATAATGAACAAAAGAGGGCCAAGGCAACTCATACATTGCTTTATAATAAATCCCTTCTCCCTCTGTAAGACTATTTGCAGCTTCAGAATACCACCTCAGTGAACCAGTTCAGCAGGGTTGGAAGACAGGTATTTATCTGCCTGCTAATTTGTATAAAAAATTTAATCATTCATTTACATTCATTTAAATCCAATTTATTAAAAAATGTCTAATACAGGTATCACTTTGGAAGAAAACCCTTTCCACTAAAAACGGGTTCAAGAATGGAAAACAGAGATGAAAAAGGCATAAAATTAAGGAGAAGCTTAACTGCCCATCAGTCCTGTATTCCTCACAGGGTTTTTTTGGAGTCCTTTTCATGCTGCCATTCAGTATTCTGCGGAAAAACTGTTTCTCCCCCTTTATCCCAAACTGGCTTTTGAAATTTTTATTCACACAGGCAATTTGGAAAGCTATTCTTTCACACCTGACAGCTGAAATGTTTTATTCAATGAATTCAGAATCTTAATTTACAGTCATCTTGATTTCATGTGTATTCTTCCTGTTTTTCTACCTATTGATTCATAAAATCACTCTGACCTTATTTCATTATAACCATTTAGCTTGGTCTTGTTAAAAATCTTTTCTCCTTTAAATGTGAAAGAAATTAGAGAAACTAAGGAAACATTTGTGAATGGCAACATATTTAGGTAACTCATGTTCCAGAATATCTCTATTGTAGGAAACCCAGAACACTCTAATATATTCTGAGAGCTAAAAAGGCTTTTCTTCATCTAGTGGGCACCAGGAAGAAGAAAAAAGGAAAACCGAAAGTTTTGCAGAAGTACAGCTGCAATTTTCATAGAATCCTATTTTATTAAGTGTAATTTATACAAAAAAAAAGGACATTAAATTTACAATTACACATACTTAATCCATGTGCTCCCTAAGATATTCCCCACATACAAAGCTACATACTGCCTCATCTGAAACCTGAGTACTTTATTTATTAACTCAAGCATCCTCCAAACCCCAGGGTGCTTTCCCATTTTCTAGTCCATGCTTACTTAACACCTGATTTTTCAGGTAAGTTTTGGAATATATATATATTCATATATTTTTTTAATCTCCTGACGGGAAAAGAAATATCTCATTAAGCAAAGTTAGACTTCATCTGGTTAAATTACACATAAAATATTATTATCAGCTGAATACTAAACTGTCAGAAGGTGTTCTGACCCACAGCATGTCATTATCTCCAGACTGTAAAGCAGGGCTGAGGACTTTATGGGCATATCCTCCCTCTCAAAGCTTCCAATTTTATACTTTTAAGTAAAAAAAAAAGTCCAGCTCTCACACAAGGTGAGACAAAAATATTTGCATGTTGCTAATACTCATCTGAGATCTTTAGAAGTCAAAAAAATCTGCCAACTGTGTTCATTTTCCTGGGTCTTATTTGCAGAATTCTGTCTTCCATTTAATTCCACATTATACAAAACAAGACAAAATCTGAATCAGACAAAAGCTGAAACAGCACTGCTTGTAACATGCAATATTTATGAATCGGAAGTTGTTTATTTAATACTGCTCCTGCATAGAAGGAAGGAAACAAGTTTCTTAGTACTGACCCTCTGGATTGGAAAAGCAAATCAATTGGTCAATTAGTACAGAAAAGTGAAATTATCATAATCAACATCATATTAAACATCTTCTTAAAAAGCTTATTTAACTTGGTGATGAAGCAAGCAAGCAATGGATATCTAGTTCATTAGAAAAAGAAATCCATTCAGCTGAACATGATTTTCTACCAAGTTCCCAGAGGTTCTGTGTAAGGAACAAGCAGTTTAATCTCACCTGTAAGCAAATTGCTACGTTGACCCTGCACCCAAAGGTAGTGCTCACTGCACGAGCAGAGAGGCCCAGGTCTTTGAATAACTTGGAGAAAGACTGGGTGAGGGTGATCCTCGGTCTCTCCTCTGCCACCACCATGCAGGTGCGCACGCAGGACAGGTTAACCCCCTTCATCTGAGAGGGGAGAACAACATTGTAACTTCAAAGACAGCATTTCTAGAAATAAACCATTTTATTTGTGCAACAGAAGGGCTTTAAAGGCACTAGAGTAAGACATGAACTGGTTTAACACTACAGACATCGTGTAGCTGCAACACAGGGACTCAGCATTTTGAGCTGAAAAACCCTTGAAATATCATTTTGGCACAGGGCTGGGCTTGCCAGAGACCTGCTGGCACCCAGCACTGCACAGTTTAGGTGTTCCAGACATCATCAGCTCCTCTCAATGTGAATGTGAACCTGGAGCAACTGGCTGTGGGCCAGGATTGCCTTTGGTGAGGTCCAGGGGAACAAAGGGACAGGTTTTTTTTGTCTCTATTGAGAGCACACAATACAGCCACCTTTGTGAAGGAGCTGCCACATTCCCAATGGAAGTCCTGAGCAGCCGAGTTACTACAGCTGTGGGAATGCTCCTTCCTCTTCAAGGAAATTCAATCTCAGTTAAGAGATTTTCCTCAAAAATAAATAGATGTATCAGGGTGCAATTGCTGTTGTTAGGAATCAAAGAATCATATAGCATAACTTTGAGTGGGAAGGAAAGGATTTTAAAGCTCATCTCATTCCAATCCCTCTGCATGGGCAGGGATACCTTCCTCTAGATCAGGCTGCTCCAAGCCCCATCCAACTTGGCCTGGAACCTTTCCAGGACTGGGGAAGATTATACCCATTTTAGAACTCAGCACTTCTGGTATCGAGTGATATCTGAAAGTAAGTCAGACTTGCTGAGTTTTGGGGCGCTTTTTCTTTTGGCTGTTTTGGGTGAGGTTTTTTGTGTTTGGTGGGCCTTCGGTGTTTTTCCTTCTGTTGGTGTGTGTTTTGTCTGGGATTTTTTTTTTTTTTTTGGTGTTGGGTTTTTTTCTTGTCTCAGACACAAACAAATTGATAGGCTTGCTATGTATTTTGCCCAAAACCTCAAAAATATCCAGCAGCACTGAGGTTGTACAAATAACTAAAACTGAAAATGGAAGACTTCTTTTTTTTCCCTCCACCAGAAACACGGAAACTGAATCTTCCGGCAGTCTCAACACTCCCCAAAACTCAAGACATAATGGAAAGCTATCACAGAAACACTTAAAAACTCATCTTCTCCAAGCCAAAATGAAGTATTTTTAGAAAGATACATGTATGTTTATGTCAGTATGTGGAAAAATGAAGCCCACTCACCCGGAGAACATCAGTCTGTGTCCCAAGGCCTTTGGTGCACATCTCCATCACGGAGTATGAGCAGAAGGTGACACGCACTTTGTACTGGCTGACAGCAGACAGCCACAGAGACACGTTGCTCTCCAGCTCCAGAGGAGGGACCAGGATGGACTGGTGACCTGAATATATACTGGGGAGAGGAAGCAACAGGAACATGAAAATTCAATTAAGTAATGCATATGGCATGTTTTAAAAGGCAAAAAATTTTGCAGCTTTGTGAGATGTGCTGCATGAGAGTAGTTATCTGGTTGAATCAAGTCATGACTTACCAGTTTTAAGAAACATTTAACTGCTTCCTTTAGCAGTATTTCTTATTGCATACCAATCTTGCACTGAACACCTTAAAGGTCTTGTCAAAACATATGGTTAATCTCAAAAGACTTTAAAAAGATTTACCTAATCAATGTGAAACAGACAGTGAAGTCCCTCAGTCCCTTCTTTATTTCTTCCTTGAATTTGGTATCCAATTAATACCACTTACAAACCTGAAGTTACTCAAGTAACTAACTGACTTAAATGGATTTTCTTAGCACAAAAGGCGTTTTCTGATCTACTGATAAAAAGGTTAATTTGGGTTTCTTTGACAGTTTCACCCATGTCCATTCCCTGGGGTTCTGGGGAAGGCTGGGCACATGTGAGGAGACCCAGAGCTCCAGAGTCATACCTGCACAAGCACCACAGTGCAAAGCCTAAGCCACAGTAGGGGTCCAGGCAGATGGCAATCTGTCGGGATGGGTACAGCTCACACTGGAGCTTTATTGAGCGACATAAGGCACTTGTAGCTGCGTGTGACATCTGCAAGAGGAAAACAGGAGCTTTCAGGGACCTTTTTCTAGAAAAAGGGTTTTACATATTTCTTTATAAACATAAAGAAATAAAATATGATTATCTCTTGTTACTCTACCTTTACTCCTGCTAATATACCAGTAGTAGACACACTGAAGTCCAAGTATGCCAACGTATCTGGAGATGTAGGTCTGAAAACACTAGCCAGCTTCTTTTTAGGCATATCATCTATTTAAAATATGTAAGTAGAGAAGGGTACCATATTATTTTGGGAAACAAGCACAGGACAAAAAAAATGTATCTTTACAGCATTATCATCAGATCCTTCTTATAGTTTCTGGACAGCTATTTTAATGCAATGCACAATACATCCCCTCAATCAGGCAGTTGTGTAGCAAAATAAATGTATCACTCTTCAAACTATTTCCATTTTGGCTACTGTACCTGTATCCAAAATAGTGGGCCATGTTTTAATATCTACAGCTGCTGCAGCCTCCTTGGACCTGAGCAGTTTCATTATAGCTTGGGTGGTCAGTATACATGCAGACTTACTGACCTGCAAAAGGCACAGCATTAAAACCATTGATAAAACCAGGGAATGCATGCCCAAAGTCATGTCGTATGCATCCAGATGAGATAACCAGTAAGATGAAGAGATGAAGAAAATAATTGGAAACAAATCAAAATAAATCACGACAAGAAAAGACCATTTAAAATGAGTTTCTGAAGAAGTCATTATTGACTCAGCCACAGGACACTGAATATTTATTTTCTAGCTTATTTTACACTGACTGTGACAAAGCAATTCAGCAGGCTGCATCAACCATTCCACACTCCCCAGAATCATGAGGAGAGGAATGTCTCATACCTACCTCTACAATCATTTTGACAGTGGGCAGAGTGGTAGCAAGGTTCTGCGGATGAGGTGGGCGGACAGTGATGGGAACACAGCCAGCGTACAAACAGCCGTAGAAAGTTGCTATCAAGTCTACTCCTGGAAAGGATATTTGTGAAATTAAAGCCATTTTTATCAGAACAATAGGCCAAACTCTTTCATCAAAATCAAAATACACAATGTTATTAAGATGCAAAGATTTGTCACAAGTGTCTCTTCAGATCAACAGACTGCTCCACAACCAGCATAAAATGTTTTGCATTTAAGAGTTAGCAAAAATTATTCCAATCCAATTAATGGACAGAACTTCTTTTCTTGTCCTCTGTGATTGTGGGTTTTGCTGTCTGTGTTGCTTTACCTGGAGGGTAAACCAGGGCCACATGGTCACCAACATTCAGCCGTCCCTTCTCCATCAGCGCAACTGCCACCCTCTCTGCCCTCCTGTGCAGCTGGATGCACGAGGCAGTGCTGGCTACAGTACCCTGCACAGGAGACAAGTGACAGCAGAAACCTTTATAGGAACAGCAGCATCTTAGTGACTTGGATATTGACACAAGAAGGTGTAAACCAAAAGGGTTCCTCCTGGAGACACGTGAACACACCAACATGTAGCACTGTAGCACATTAGTCCTAGCTATTTAAGACAGGCGTTCACCAACAGGTAATTTCTTTGTGTCCAAGTTTTGTGCTTCCTTTTGCAGAGTCTCCCTATCAAGGGTAAAACTTGCCTGAACAACCCAGGAAAGGGCTGCTTCATACTAGAAAACTTCCCTCAAAATCTTATTCACTCTGAGAGAATAAACCATTTTAACAATAACAGTGTTGAAACAATTTTTTTTGCTAAAGCGCAGTATCAAAAGGAAAGTTAGAAAGTTTGAACTATGTCCTAAACTCTTTTGCCTCTCTGAATGAGACCTACAAATCCGTCACTTCCCAAAGACTGCTGCTGGACTTTGTGGAAGACTCCTGTCTGCAGCACAGCACAGAACAAGGCAGATCCAATTTGTTCCTGGGCTGTTACTGTGACTCTATGTGCCATCCTTCTTGAGGGCAGAGCCTAGTCCAGGGCAAGGCATCAGTGTCCCCTGCAGGGTGTGATAGTGCTCCTGGAAAATCTGACTCCAAAGCTGTCCCAGGATTCTCTACTTAGGCTCTAGATCTTCAAATCAGGAAATCCTCCATTTCTGACTTACAGACACCCTTGTTCTCAGGAATGAAGACAGAATCATGGTTTCCATTAATATGACAGAAGCTGTGTTCCAGCAGGAAATGCAATTACTGCAATGTTTTAAGCTAGGCAGAATGACTACTGAAATTCCAGATGTGGAATAAAAGATATGTCATAAAATTCCAGAAGTGGAAAAATGTATGCTGCTTACCACCTAGCAATTTTTGTCTGCTTCATTAAAATAATCTGCAGCATTTCAGGAAAAGACTTATAGAAGGCATTTTCTTAGAATCTAAATAATCCTTTGTTTTGATCTCAATCTCCAAGTGTGACCTAAAGTGCATCTCACCTTGGAATTCAACAAAAGGAAGAGTGGATGATCTGGAGTTGTCTGAGCTCGCCACTGAAGAACATCTGCTAAATACAGGAACTGAAACGGAAGAAAAAGATGATGCTCAGCTTAACTCAAAGTACCTTGGGTTTACTTTCAGCAGAATATCATACCTGGTCTTCTTTCATTCTGAATAAGCTAATTAAAATATTTAATAATACCAGGACCCCAATGTCACCTTTCTTGCCTGGTCATTGTCCTCCAACTGGCTAACATCTCTCCCCGAGGCTTGTGCAATCCTCTTGCCAGCTATGAGGTTTCCTACAATCATCGACGCAGGACCAACATCTGCATTTTGAAAAGAACAGTGCAAAATGAGGAAAAACAACCTAAGGAACAAGCAACAGCTCAGCCTGCAGGTGCCCTGTAAGACACAGGTCTGGCAGAACTAGCACATATTCTGGTTTCCTCACCTGGCTGTTTCTGTCGAGGCTTGGGCAGGTTGGTAACACAGGTGTGGGGACACATCAAGACGTTACAAGGATGCAGAGCACCCTCCAAAAAGCGCTGCTTCGTTTCTGAAATATGAATTCCTCCGAGTGGAGCCTTTGGCAAAGTGTTGGCTGGCACCAAGGCAAGGCAGTACACACCTACTTGGTGAATGCTATCAATTGCCTTCACAGAAATGAAAAAAAAAAATACAGTCCACATTATCAACTGGGATGTAGCTAGAGAAAGAATTTGAATTCAAGTCATTTATAACATTAAAATTTTTACTTGCACCACAATTTGCAAATAAAGGGTCCAATTCTGCACTCACTGAACTCATAGAAGCTGTGCCATGACTTCAATGGGAGCAGGAGCAGACCCAGGACTGTGCCCTCTATCAAGGGGATGCCACCTGCACATCAGGGATTAGGAGAGTCTCTTAAAAGTGGGCAAAAAGTGCAGAGATTTTCAAAAGCCAAGTTATATCACAGCAAATTTAGCATGTATGGCAGAATCACAAAAGCGCAGTAGAACATAAAACTCACAAAATTTAGGAGTGAAGCATCTTTGCTGCCTAAATCTAAAGTGTCTCTTTTAGCTATGACACTTCTAAAAAGAGAAACAAAAATATTTTCTCCCAATACCAGATATTCTCTCCAAGAAGATAAGAAAGCTGAAATTAGACAGAAACCATTATTACCCAACTGCCTTACTCATAAGAGCAAACTTCCCTTAAGTTGCTCTCTGGATCCTTCCCTTCAGTTGTCCCCTTACCAGAGTCTTCCATAATTGATCTCTCCATTTTCACTTCCTTAGAACTGTTTAATTCTAAAAACTGCAAATGAATATCTACCACAGTTTCCCTTCCTCCTGTCCTGCACCCCAAGGAAATAAAGTAAAAAAATTAAGGGAAAAAGTTTTTAATACTTCTTGTTGCAGATCTAGAATAAGGTTGATAGTGATAAAAAACTTTCAGGGGCTGTTCTGATACTTGGCAGTATACTCTTGAATATTTTCAGAGGTAACTCTCAGTATGAAATCAGAAGAGACATGTAGCATTAACCCAAACAAAACCCATCACCCTTAGGACTCTGAGAATCCTAGTAGTAGGAAGCTAAAAAAACATTCTGAAAGAAAGTCTTACTTTTTACAAAATTCTGTTAATTCTCAACCCTGAGAAAAATTAGCTTATTACACCTGTCTGTGGTTAACTGATAGGTTTTGCTTATGGAAAGAAAGAAAAATCTCTAATATTCTCATTTCATGCATCAGCCTTATTCACCTGGAAAGAGAAAAGGACAGACTGACTACCTGTAGAACCCTGCTCATCCACTGAAAACTATCCTCCTCTGAGGCGTCAGGGCGTTGCTCTGCCACAAGCACTATCCGATCATCATGCAAAACGGGCACAGAAAACACTGCTATCCTAAAACACAAAGGACAGAAGAATGATAGGATGCAACACAGGGTGAACAGGGCATGGCTTATCATCCCATGGGAATGGCTGCAACCTCTCATGGCACTGTTTCACACGCACAAGCATTATTCATGCCAGATCATCACAAAATCACAGAAAATTTAGAACCCACGTGGGTTCCTTGCTGTAATTGATTTCTGGTCGGGGTCAGGTGGATTTGCAGTCACCCATGTAGCACGTGTCCAACAGGCAAATTCCATACATGCAGGGGCTGTGCAAACCTAGCCTGTAGACCTCCATCATGCACACTAGACTTGTAGCCCCTACATACGGTATCCCTTCTGGAAGACAACTGTGCCAAATTACTGACCACCAATGCTTACACTGAAGAGTACTTAACTCCCATTTGGGAATTACCTTAGTTTTAGGCTTGTCTTTTCTAGGATAAAATATTAATAATGCCTCAGCCTGGACTGGTTCCAGTCTGAACCCTGAGAGACTTCACTTATCATCGATCTCCATCTGGACATTGGGCCACGGACCACTGAAGAGCACTCAGGTTGGTGATACAACACACTATCTTTGAGGGTCCTTCAGGAACCTAGTTTGTTCTTTAGAACAGGATGCACAGCTCCTCCCTCAGCTACCCAAAAGGCTCGGGGGACAGAGGTGTTTTACATCTGGCATGAGCTTCTTCTGAGTGTCTTAAGAGAAGCTTTGAAAGAAGTTTTATAACAGACTCTTTAAGATCTACCTTTATACTGTATGAAAGTAATTTAAAATCTATTATGCATGAAGCAGGGTGTCAATATTTGTCTTTCAAGTTAGCAGGGACAGTCAAATTCACAACTTAGTGCCAACTTTTCTACAAAACACACATGAAAAAGTTCACATGCATAGCTCCTGTGTATGCTGTGTCACTTGATGACTGACTGTGGGTTAAAAAAGGAGCAACAAAGACCAATCAGCAGTGCTGAAGTTTTCAATACACTCACCTTCCCCGATAGACAAACTTCATGGGTTCAACTGCCAGTGCGGTGGCTACCACATCATCTGCATTGTGCCTGCGGCCGCTAACTGTCATCAAGCCATCCAATTTTCCTACCACAAACACCAAATAGTCCTGAAAAGAAGGAAGGATTAGAAACAGAGCAGAAAAACCTCCTCACTGCAGGCAATACATGCCTGACTCAAGCCAACAGTACTCTTGAGATCTATAGGAGGTCAGAGCCCTGACACAAAATCCTGCTGAATTCAGGGGCATCACATTAGAATTGGGAGTCAGGACAAAGTAGGGCCCTGAGGGCCTGTTCACACTTACAGGGCCCACAAAGCCAAGCAATCCTGTTCTTGTGAAAGGCTGGTCTGATACAGGCATGCCAGCTGCTGTCACTGGGATGGCCTGGAAGAACACAGAAGGATTCGGATACTCACTGGACTGATAAGAACTTTCACTCCTTTATTGCCAAAATACATGAAAGGGGTACCACTGCAAGGAAAAACATGGGCAGAAAGACTGAAATGCCTTCACTTAAGACTACTGTGTTGATTCAGAGCTAAGATAAATTTAAATGCTCACAATAGGCACTATGGTGGACTGTGGAATACAGAAGCAGCTGACTGACTGCAGATGACACCACGTATTTTTGGTTGTAAGAGACAGAATGTCTTGTTATGATTCTATGAATGAAGCAAAGTGTACCTGGCCAGGGCTTTTTTCTAACTAACTAAAAGCCAAACCAAACAATAAAACACACACACACAGACACACACACACACACACAAAAAAAAAAAAAAAAAAGAAAAAAAGAAAAAAAAAAAAAAAGAAAAAAGGGGACCTTTAAGGAATAAATAAGTCTATTTGCAAGAAGAAATACTAGAAATGTAACAATTACAAAGAAATTCAAACCTCAAATACATTCTTGGTAATTCCGAGGAGGCCAAAATACGCTGTCCCACTTGCTCCTGAATTCACACATATTTCTCCAACCTCATCAGCTTTGCACAGATAAGGAGTCCCATCCACCTTCACAACACACATATTGGCTGCAAGGAGTAAGAACACAGAATCAGTGTTAATCTGCTCCAGCAGCTGACACATGTAGTGCTCTGCCATTGACAGATAAAAATTTTAGTATCAATTATTCATCAGCTACAGCAAAAACACAGCTTGTAAGAGAGTTCTCTTTAGCGTCTTGACAGCCTGTGCAATCCATTCTCCAAGATTAAGTTCACAAATGCAGTGTTTTTTTCTTACAGTGCTTCACAGCCTCCACATCAGGTGCAGCTGAATCCTGGCACACTAGACTGAGGGAGTTTGATTTACCACTTAACACGCAAGATCAAGAAAGAAATCAATAAATCTACCCAGGTCAATACAAAATAAACATGGCAAAGCCAACTCTGCAGCCTGCATGGACCAAGAACTATTGGTAAAACAGATTTGTGGGTACATTTTCAAACCTTACAGAAGTCTTCCAATTGTCAGCATCCTAGGTCTGAACAGGTGAGACAATCATTCACCCTACCAATAGATCAACCTCTAAATTACCTTGGTTTCATAAAAATTACCTATCAGAACAAGTAGCAGTTATTAGAAATTGTTTGGAACCATGCAACGATAACCTTGGGTGACCAAGTAAAGAGGTGCTACTCAAATTCTGGTACAGTTGCTGGATATTATATGTGTGAGCCAGATGTCTGGAATTTAAGTCCACAGTATGAATTATCGGTCATGCAAAACCCCACACTTTGCAATTGAGGAGGAAAAAATTAAACTTAATGGTAAATTGGAACTGATGAAATAGTTTATTACTGCAGGAAATACCTTGAGCTAACATCAGAACTCTGTACATAACACTTAAACAATGATGTAAAGAGAAGTGTTAATAACTGGAGAAAGCACAATTTGTGGGCATACACAAATGTACAGCCCTCACTGCATTCACAGACATACAAAAGCCAATGGATCAGCCTGCAGTCCCTAAATGATGCTCCATCCATGAAGCCAAAGGACAATCCTATCACCCTGACCAAGTGAAAAAAAAATACTTACCAGTAACCAATGTATGATACAGGTAGTCTACAGGTACATTCTAACAGCAGGCACAGTTCTGCCCTGCCAGGTTATACTGCAAGGCTGCCCTTCTGCAGTATCTGTGGAGCCTCTACTCTTCCTTCTCCTCCTTTTCCTGCTTCATGTGTGACATACAAGAGAGTGCATCTACCACCATTTCAGTCTCTCTCAACAGCATTGCATCTGAAAAAGAATTAAAGGGAAGGGAAAAGCAGATGGGACAAGAATGTACATGTGGACTGGACGTCACGAAGAACACAGATTCCTGCTAAGAAAGCTTTCTTCAAATGAGTCCACATGTACATTCTGACAGATGGTGACTTGCAGCAGTCAAACCTGCCAAGAAGCATCCTGGCAGAAGATGAGAATCCTGCTGTGCAAAGGACCACACTGATGCCCTACTAAAGACTGGATTCAGCTCTGGATGTTTCAAGACTAGCACAGCAGGAATGCAAGAATAATGCCAGGGGCCTGCACAGCAGAAGGCTGTGACCAAAGGTACCGATGAGGGTCAGGAAGTGCTCTCCTGTTCCCTTTCCAGCGTTTCATAGTGGATCCATACACAACGGATACCATTGCACTGCAATCTTTAGTTAGAACTTCTCTCCTAGAAGCATGAAGCCTTAGGAAAAATACTAAAATACCAGGAAAAAATGCCTCTAGAATCACTGTGGAAGGTATTTGCAGGGTTCCCAGAGAAACCTCATCTTTGAGAAAAACAGCATACAGGGATATCAAATGCAGACCTGAATCTCTTCCTGCTCCTCTAGAAAGGGCAATAGGCATACAGCAAGCCAACTTCCTAGAGAGGATGAACATAAATCTAGACTCTAGAGGTGATCATGAGCATCCAAAGTCAAACATTTAAATTGGAAGAAAACACCTCATCTCAAGTGCACACTGGCACAGGTCTCCAAGAGAAGCTGTTCTGCAGTAGCTGTTGTGCCATTGTGTGACAGACATGAAGCCATGTGGAATGCAGAACTGATGAATATGATAAATTCTAAGGGCTGAGTGGAAAAGAGGTGCTGTTAACTCACAGTCTAAGGAATAAAACTGAAAGCTTCACCAAGTTGTTCTGTAACAACTCTTTCCACTGAGGTAAAGGAACCAGATCCCTCTGCAGTGAAGATGCATAGTTGTAACTGTGAGAACCTAGGCAAATGTTTGCTCAGACATGGACAGAGGAAACAATGAAATACAAAACATCCATGGGCTGGAGACAATGTGAGCCTCCTGACATTTAGGAAATTGGAACCATCTCCTTGAACTTCTAGAAAAGGTACTGAATGCAGTCACAATCCAGAACATGACACTGTTCATTGCAGAAGACCTTGCAGAAACCCAAGATTTGGTCCCAACCTGAAGTTTTCTGCTTGAGTGTAAGAAAGTAGCTGCTGCAGCAGTATTGTTTCTAGGAACCAGCCTTTGTATGATTAGAGGCTATAGGAACTTAGAACTTTTGGATTCAAGAGTATTAGCTCTTGTCAAAGAAAGAACACGAGAAGAATCCCAGTGAAAGAATGGAAAGGATTAGTTGGGAAGTAGAAGAGAGACAAACAACTGCAGTTAACATATCCACTAAGCAATATATCCAGGCTCAAACATAAGGCATAATATGCTTCCAAGATGACAGATAACACAGCAATCACATTCCAGTTGACATGAAAGTTGGAGGCTGAGAATGGGCAGAAGAAAAGAGGTTTGGCACTCCCCCTACCATCTTTACCAGTCCAATTTGAAAAAATGAACTGAATGTTGTTATGAGCCAAATTTAGCAATGCCAGTCTCAGACAGAAACGATGAAAAAAACCCCAAGGTGGTCAACAGGTGGGATAAAACATCATCCCTCCAGGACAGGATTCCAGGGGAATGCATACTAGATTTTCTCTTAAGAATCCCATGCTATCTTTGAGGGGAAGATTCCTCTGTGGATGCTGGCACTTCCCTTGATGGTCTTGTGATGGGCATTCATGGTAGATAATGAATGCGAAGGGAATGTGGCATCAAGAATGGCCTATGGGTTGAACAGCACTGACACATGACATGACCCTGGTGCTGATGGTTCCGTCGAGTAAGATGCCCTGAGCAAGTGG
This sequence comes from Coloeus monedula, assembly GCF_965178545.1. Classification (NCBI taxonomy): domain Eukaryota; kingdom Metazoa; phylum Chordata; class Aves; order Passeriformes; family Corvidae; genus Coloeus; species Coloeus monedula. Next base: position 5,550,445 of record NC_138787.1, read on the forward strand.
GCTCAGTGTCTCAGAAAAAACAGCAAGATCTGACGAAAAGGAGGGTGAGAGCAGACACTTCATCCATGACCTTTTAACCAGATAGGACCTGAATAAAGCATGTCAGAGACCTTCACAGGTAATGAGATCAAAAGCATTTGGCTTGACCATTTCTGAATTAAATTCAGGAATGTGAGCTCCTATGTCACAAAGTATTTGGAAGACTAGGGCAGAATTCCAAGTTCAGTGGGGATCAGAAGATGGAACAAAGCCTCCAGAAAAAAAATACAAAACCAAAAACATATCAAGAGCAAGACTTATCAGTCAGCAGAGGGGCAATGAACAGGTGGTGGTATGTTCTCTCCTGTATGCCAAACACCAAGCCAGAATGGGCAGGGCACACCCTCCATGAATACTACACATGAAAAAGCATAAATCTTACCAAGTAAGGCACAAGTATCTCCACTGTTAGAATGTACATGCAGACTCATTAGAAACTAATTCATTCATTTCCTTAAGTCATTAATTTTTTTCATTTAGCCCACCCCTGTAAGTAACTGCTAGTCTTTTGACTTTCTTCCTACTCTGGAGGATTTTTTAAGAGACAAAAGTTATCAATTATCCTTTATAATGAAATCTATCATGTATCTTCTGACTTAAGGAACATACAGAGAAATTTCTGCTGGAATTTTTAATATGTGGATAAATTGAAGCAAATCTGCCCTAGATTCTGACAGCCCAATGCTAATCAGAGTTTTAACGGAGCTAATGAATTAAGTTGCCCAAATTCTGCTTAACTTACAAGTAGTTTTACCACTTACAACTGTATTTTCAAATAGCAACAGCCATCAATTACAAGTCATATCAGTCTGAGGCACTTAATGGTACACATTTAACTGTTCTCCCCTCACACAAGTCACTTTACACTTCTTACTCACGTAGAAAGTTACAGTAGTGTTATCACTGCCTCCCAGTGGCACACTAATCCAGATGGGTCCCCTAGATTTGCTAGACAATACTCCAAGGAATTTGGACAAAGGAGAAGGGTTTTTTCACAGATCCCTCCGACTGTGCAATCAGGCATTTCATAAGGACAGGGATGTATTTTTTGACAACTCATAGTGAGGTGAAATTACTTACCTGTAAGCATACAGGAATGTTTCCAACATCCTAAGGCAGACTTGAACCTGCCACTGAGCAGATGCTCTGTGGAAAATTAACCCAGGGGACTTACAGCTCCAACAGTTGAATACGAAGAGTAGCTGCAGGCAGCTTTGTGCCTTAGTGAGGTCAAGCACACTTTACTGTGAGAGCAAGCTGTCGAGCAAAGCCAGGGGCATCCCTGCGTTGGTTTTGCATGGCCTGGTTTTTGGTAGTGGGAGTGCCACAGAGGTGGAGCCACATGGGATAAACTGATCCAAAGAAAGATTTCAATTGATCCTGCATCTAATACCACTTTTTTGAACAGGAGCAAGATTGAGTTTAAGCTCAGTCAGTTCACTAAGGATTCATGACTATCAGGCACACAAACTCGCTCCCTTCATGTCCCTGTGACTAACCCATAAGCTAAGGAAAACATTGGGAGCACAGCTGAATTTCTGCGAGGTTTCAAGAGGACAGCAGTAGTGTGGACACCCTGAACAGACAGCAGCAGCAGCACATGCCATCTGTATTCTAGTAGAAGCAGAAAAATCACTATTTTGTTGAGACACCGACGCCAGTCACAGAATCAGAGAATTGATTAGGTTGGAAAAGACCTTTAAGATGAAGTCCAACTGTGAAGCTGAAGTTACTACTGCCTTTCTTGGAATTTATTATGGACTTTCAAAACAACTTCAAATGGTCTTAATACAAAACAAAAACTTCAGAGAAGCCACACAACAACCAAGCAACTTCTCTGCTTCATTTTGGTATGAAATGCAGAGCTTCTGCTCAGTCTTCAGCAGAAGGAAACTACTGAATTTAAGTTCATTAACAACAACTAAGCCTCTGACTTTAGGGGAGGCAAAGGGCTTCTGGGGGTAATAAGGAAAATTAAAGAAGACCAATGAGACTTGCACACTATGGCTGAAATTTTCATCAGCAGAGTGAGAAGCTGTTGGCCTCCTCTTATTTGTATCAGGGGCTTTGGTTTACAGAGAAAAGGCTGTTGCTGAAAACACACAAGCTGAGTCTCCACTTTACCTTGAATAAATGCTCTAACAGAGTACGGGGCTTTAGAAACACAGCTCTGCAAGGCAGGAAGTTCATACGGAGACCAAGAATAGCAAAGCCAAAGGTGCCAAGGGCATGACCAGAATCAATGAGGTTCTATGGTAACTACATAGTAAACTTGAGGGGTGAGGAGAATTACAAAAAATCTGTATTTCATCCTCTCCAAGCACACCAGAGCAGGTCAGGACAGGGCCTGAAGTCAGTAGGACAGACAATGCCATGGAACACTACACTGCCAGCCTAAAAGTTGGAGTAGATGGCACCAAGTGTCCAGTCCTTCATCCCACTGTTCAGAGTCTTAGGTCTGGTTTGGCACTTTACTAACTTTCTTCCGAGTGCTCTCCCATCCAAATGCAGCTGAGTCTCAAATGAGAATAACAGGGATGAGACAAAGTCTCTTCCGATTCAGATAATAGGCTGAGGAACAATACCCAGCTCTACCTAATTCAGGAAGCACAGTGTGGCAAATAGGTGTCGTTAGGAAACAGGTAAATCCAGGTCACTCCTGATCACTTTCTTGTTCTCCATGTGCATGAGAAAATAGTTTCCAGAATTAGTTGTTCCACCACCTTCGCAGGGTTTGAGATGAGGCCCCTTTCAACTGAAATATTCTATTCTACTCCATTCCATTCCAAAACCTGTTCTGCAACAAGCCAAAAGCATTTGCCCATACCAAAACGTAGAGTCATTCAGATTTATTGTGCATGAATCTGTAATCATCATGTGTTTAGGCAATGTGTCAAAACATAAGTCATACCTACCTTAAAGGCATTTATCATTTCTATTTATTCCATGCACACAAGTGTAATAGTAAAGATAACTTATGTGGAATATGCTGAAATCTACACAAAACGCTTTCCTACCTCCAGGCATAATCTGCCCAACATCCTGCACAGTTAACACCGACAACTTCTCCTCTGTATCCACTCTGATCACTCCGAAACTCAGACAATTCATGGATAACACTGCTTTTCCTGGAGGGGGGCCACCCAGTTCAGAAGGTCTGGAAGATAGAAAGTTCAGTTAGATATGAATCAACAGACCAATATTGGTGATATGGTCACTAAAAACATTGTGCTGGTTTCTCAGGCTTGGTAAGCTTAAGAAAAATAATTGTTTCTCACTTTACAGAAACAAGAGTTCAAGACTTATATCATAACTAAATGAAGAAAGAGCTAAACCAAAACTCTCCAAAATGTCAAAGTTTTTTGTTTCAAGTTTTCTTGAAGTCGACTTTCTGAAAAAGTACATTTTGATCAGAACCAGTATCAAAAAATTCCAGCATATCCCATCTATACATCTATTAATAATTAAAGTACTTCTGTTTCTCAGACCATCCCTTGCTATCTCCAGAAATCCAACGGTATTTTTCAGACCAGTTACAAATATTTATTTTAATTTTAGGCCCCTGTTTACAAGATATCGTACATAAGCAATTAACTGAGCATTTACCATCTTCTTCATCCCAAATAACAAAGTCTTGTTTCAGGGCATTTTAAAAGGTCCTCCAATAACTTCAGTGAGGATGAGACCTCACTTCCCCAAAGAAGAAAACGCCTTCTGCCTGACTATTCTTAGAAAATATTAAACCTTTTAAAGAACCCAAACCAAAGTCACCCATCCTTCAGTGAAGGAGATACCTGTGAGCTTCATACTTCCTCTAAGTGTTTGGGCATCTCTGTGTGGGTCACAGTATTTTCTGACTCTCATCCTAACATGAGATTCCCCATCCCTGGAAGTGTTTAACACCAGGCTGGACAGGGCTTGGAGCAACCTGGTATAGTAGAAGGTGTCCCTGCAGGGGGTTCGAACTCCTTCCAACCAAAAGCACTCTGTGATTCTATGACATAATTCAATAGTCAAGAAAAGCTTCAGTTCACTTCTCAGAAAAGGGAATTACCTCCGAATAGCAACAGTTAGTGCCTCTGAAGAACTAGCACAGGGACAGATTACTTCTGGTCTCAAACCTCTGGATTGAAATACATTCAGGAATGCATCACAGGAAGATATTGACCCTAGAAAGATCAATCACACAATTAGAAACATTTTTCTAAGAGCAGGAAAGCTTGAGCTGCAGAAATTCAAAGTCTGTGCTCACTCTCAGCTCAGTTATATGAATATTGTCGCATTCACGTACAAACCAAATATGCTTTCAAACTGTCTGAAAGACATTCCAGTTTATTATTAGAGAGTTGATTCGGAAAAAGAACTCCTAGTGACTAACAACTACACTGAATGAAATTCCCAACTGCATACTCCTCCTCTGGCAGCACTCACCAGCACTTACTATAATGGAAAGTCCTTCAAGGATCAGAATACTTTGTCACTAAGGGTAACTTTATGTCAACTTCTACTACAGCTCCTATCTGACTGTTTCTTACAGAGGTCACAGCACTTAAAATCAAATATCAAATGCTTCTAACATACCTTCACAACTCTACCAGGCCACTAGCACTTGGCCCAAAGCAGATTATATCTATATTTATATCTCTCAGGTATCAGTTCAAGTCAATTCATGGAAGAGTATAGCACTAATGAAAACACGAAGTTTTAAAAATCAATTTACACAGGAAAATATAGCCAAGAAGTGCAAACAGCAATGAAAAAGCAGTGGCATCACTGGCACACAAACAGTGTTTTGCTACAGAACAAACTGCTTAACTCTCCAAGCATCAGCTCTGACATAGGGCTTACAACAAACAGAATCTTGGCAAGACTGACACTCAGGAAACGCATCCATACTCACATGGATTGGCTCCATCTGCCACTATTAACATCCGTAAGGAGCTCAGGCTGACATCTCTCTGATCCCTCTGAGCCAAAAGTGACCAGTGCATATCACGGGATTTTACTACAGCTACACGGGCTGGAAATCAAAAAAATAATTATGCTGCACGTGCAGAACAAAATAAAGATCCATCATAAAATTACTTAAGTATTCTTGTGTATTTACACAAATTTATGAAACTACACACAAAATTTATGACATTACAAATGTAGAAAACAAATACAAACGCCAAATATTCAACTACTATAATACATGTATACTCAATGCCTCCAGATGGACTTGATCACAGAATTAAAATGCTTGCAATAAATTCAAATACTGAGAAACAGTTTCTTTAAAGGTGTCTCAGAAGAAGCCATCAACATCACTCATCAGTGAAACTATTAGCACACAGAATACTGAAATGGGGTACTCAGTGGCGTACACAGACATTTTGCACAAACAGTTTAATTTGTTTTTAATAACCCAAAAAGAGATGGGTGAAATAAAAAAACTTCTAGGGTACCTTTGTATGAGCAGACTTTCTGTATCCAGGAAAGTGGATTAACCTTCATTAATGCATAGGGAATACTGATGACATGCATCCTGTTCATAACGCTCTATGAGAAAGAGATGCAAAAATAAACTACCAAGTGGCTTAAAAAATATAGAACATGTAACAATGCTTAAATAAACTCCCCCATCATCACAGCTACAACACAACTCTTACAGTCAACTGGTAGTGAAAACTGTGCTTATACGATATGAAAAAATAAGCTACACAAGTCACTAAAAAAGTAACAGTTTATTCTGAAAAATATAAATATTGAAACAAAAAACATTTGAGAGAATTGATGAATTTATGGCCTCATTCTGATACCAGTACTCTACCCTTGAAATAAGCAAATTGCTGCAGTTTTTTGCCTTTCTTGCAATACTCACTGTTAACACTCCATGCCAAAGGCCAGCCTCTCTTTTGAAATCCAAGACGTTTGTTAGTGTTTCAGCTGAAAGTGAAGGAAAAAAATACCACATTTAAAAAGCACATTTATAATAATACTTAAGAACTACAAATGTTTGTTAAAGCAACTCTGAAACTTCCATGACTGCTGAGAAACCAAAGCTCTGTTGCCTATAACAAACAGGCCACTTAAGCTCCAAGTGGCTTGTTTTACTTACAGCAATCATCTTTGAATTATGATTACTAGACTAGAATATTACAAGGTATTTAAGACCTCGATTCATTATAATACCTCTTCCATGTGAGTTTGTAACATCTGCCAAAGAACTATGCAGACTGAAAATTTAGTCTTGAAGCAAACTTCTTCAGCTGAACTGAAAAAGTTCATCTGTATTTGAAAGAATTAGATCCAGTAAGAAATATCACCATGGCTCTAATAAACTTTCTTGAGTATCTTCTCCGAGAAATTTGAGTATCTTATGTGATTCAAAAAACGAAATAAGAATCAAAGATTTTAAATCACTGATTCAACTGGATTTTCAAGAGATATCTTGTATTGATTAGGTAAAACTTGCTTATCACCGATGTAGGATGGATGTATGCAGGAAAGTGCTTGGTTAATGGTAGCACAGATTATGCAGATGGTCAAAACCAAGTGCAGTTCTTGACTGTTCATTGGAAGCATGACTGCAAACAAGCAGATCACTCACTATATTCACATCCCTGGGGAGATGTTGTTTTGTGGGACATGATTAGCCAAGAGGAAGATCCCTTTCTTGATTATGATTTCACAGGTGGCTTAACTCTCTTTCACATATCACACCCATTATGAATGAAGAAGTTTGTCTTTCCCTTTGCAGTTGAAGCTACTACTCTGTATCCAAAGTTTTCTAAAGACAGCGAACATGATTACACAACATAAATTGTCTGAAGATGCAAAGCTGTCAGTATCATTTTAAAGTTACACGTATCTAACTTACCTTCTGAATAACCACATGCCTGAGTCAGTGCATGACAGTGTGCCAGCATGGAGGCATGAGATACAGTAATGCCCACTGTGCTGCCCTCTTTACTTGTTTTGTACTGAGAAGAGAAAATGTATGCAAGCATTAGATTAACAGCAAAATAAAAAAAAATTACAGCAGTGAATACAAAAACAAATCCAGCTTTTTTTAAGTCAAAAAGCCAGCATAAAAATATATTTATGTCCACAGAATACCCTAATATGGTAAAAAAATCTGTTTCTCTACTCCAATTAAATTGTCCTGGGGAACCCAAAATGCTGATTATCCCCAATCTTAACCTGACTCCACAAAGTCACTCAACTGACAGTCTGCCTGGCAGCCTGATGGAAACAATATTGTTTCACAGTTTAAAATATTATAGCCATCTCTTTTATTGTATCAAGAGTTTAAAGGAAAAAACATCACATAAACTACAATAGAGTAACCATAGAAGTTATCGTATTACACTGGATCACCTCGATATAAGCAATCTCGCTGCTGGCATCCCGGACCTGCGGATGCCAGTCCTTGGCTGGTTTTGCCAGATGCTTCCCATCAATCACAAACCAAATGAGATGAGGCCAGCCTTCAAAGATAAAGAAAAGTGACTGTCACCACAATTCCAAAAATCAGAGTTTTTTCCCCAGTATTCAGGGATAATGACAGGAGGCAAGCAAAAGCAAAATCCCCCACCTGAGAGGAAGAAACAGCACAAGGCACTGCCATTACAATCAAGGCAGTTCTTTATGTGTAAGAACCTTGCAAGCAAACCCAAAAGCTGAAGTGTGACAGCAACAATTAATTTACCTGCTTTTTATCCCACAAAAAATAAACCCACACCTTTGAACGTCACCACCTCGCCAGTCTGAGCTTTCGGGAGGCCTTTCTGACAGGCATCAGTGGTTAAAGCTAATGTGACTCCACAGCTGCCCAAAAGAAACCCAATCTGTTGACTGCCAGCATCCTGTAGAGACACCAAGTAATAGCAAAATTACAAATAACAAAGCTTTTGGACAGTTTTTTATAACTTCTTCATGTTTAGAAAACATTAAGTCAATTTATATCACAGGGAAAAACAGAAGTCTATCCCATAAGACCTTTAAATGACTGGGAAAATTTAGTTTTGCTTAGTGCCAACTAAGATTTGGCAGCAGATCTAGTAAGGAAAGCAGTGTCAGAAGCAATGGTTGTACACCCCTCCTCAGCCCAACAGGGGTGTTCATAAATTCTGCCAAACAGTGTCATAGGTTAGCAAGCATAGCCCCGGAAGGGATGTCCTTGCTAAGGGGTGCTTACAGTTTCCTCTCGGAACTGATAGAACCTATCAGCTGGCCAGTTTGAATATGGACAATTCTCTAAGCCACTTAAAGTTGTGAACACCTCTGTGATCCACATTTAAGAATAGGCAAACTCCCCCTCCAAAAGCTCTCTCTCGTTTCTGGTGCTGGGACAGGTGGCTGCAGGCCCCGTGTGGGGGACAGTGGGCCCGGCCAGGCCCTGCTTGGGCCAGGCCGGGCCGAGCCACGGCCATCCTGGAGCCATGGACCTGTTCCAGCCATGGAACCCCTCCCACTGCCTTTGCCGTGGGCAGCCGGAGCGGCTCGGCTCTCCCCCCCTCCACTTCGATAAGAAAGATTCAACATTCCAGCTGCAAAGCTGCAAGGCCGAGGTAAGATTAACCCTTTTTATTGCTGTGAAGAGCTGAAAACCCTAGGGAAGAGAGAGAGGAGATGCTTAAAGCTGAAATTCTGTTGTGAAGCTATGATATATCAGAGTATCCCATTGTAATTCCATGAAGATATGGGGGGGTGGAGTGTTCAACTTGTAAGCAAAAGCACCTGCGCTGAGATAGGCAGGTGCTGACGCAGCTGTAATTTCACGAGAAGTTTGGACAGGGAGAGATGGACCAGATGAGGACTTTTGCTCCAAATGGGAAAGGAGAAAACCTCAGTCCCTAGAGATGAACCAGATGAGGACTTTTGCTCCAAATGGGAAAGGACAAAACCTCAGTCCCTAGAGATGCTCCCAGAGACAGTCCTAACAATGAAGATGAGGAAGACCCTTTGCTCCCAGGGAAGGAGAAGGGCCTCTGTTTTTGTTTCTGAACGGCTCAACCTTAAAATTGTACCCCAAAAAACTTCAAGAGTGGCCCCTCGAATGCGGGAAAACCAATTGCTATCTGTGTGTGACCTTGAACAAGCTGCAAGTCGGGGGAAGGGACTCACATGCAGGCAGAGAGACTCCTCTTCCTAAATGGACTGAACAATATTTGGAAGTGGGCGGCTGTCTCGTTGTGATACTGTTTTCATAGCATGAGCAAGAAGAGACTTCTCTTTCTAAATGGACTAAACAAGGTTATTATGGCAGTGGTAAACAGACTGAACATCTTATGGGTTGTCTTTTCACATTGTCAGTGGGAGAAGGGAGGAAGGTGGGGGGAGGAGGAGAGTTCTGAAGGTGGTATGATTTTTTTTTTTTTCTTTTCTCCCTTCTTTTAAGTCTGTTAATAAACTTCTTTATATTCTTTCAAGTTTGGTGCCTGCTTTGCATTTCTCCTAATTCTTATCTCACAGCAGATAAACAGTAATGAGTATTTTGGACCAAACCACTACAACAGAAAACTGGTTTGATGCTGTTTCTGAGTCCTGACACACTGAGGAGCAGAGCTGTAGCTTTTTAGCTCTTGCCTAATAATCTCCATGTGTGTAGGATTATACCTGTATTTCCAGCAACTATGGTGTTTCTGCTTGCCTCATTACTCAGCGTGAGAGCTGAAAGACAACCTTTCTCTGATATACTCAGAGAAATACTTCCACATGTATTTTCGAAAATAATTAATTAAAATAATTTCTGCAATTACATATCCTAAAATACTTAAATTACTAGCTTAATATTATTTCCCCCTTTCCTTAACTAAATATTAAATATAAATCCAAGCACAGAATGTACACTGAACAGTCCAGCTGATGCTTTCTAAAGAGCAGGCTCTGAAGGACCCCATGTAAAGACTGTAGGATTTAGATATACACTGCATTTATTTATCAAACCATAAAAATGTTGAATGAATTTGCCTACCTTTCTTGTCAGTGGAACTTCTATTGGGACAGGAATAAGTTCTGCCAGGAGACATCCATAAAATGCCACCATAAACATAACTGGATCACTATTAGGAAATACGAGAGCTACCTACAAAAATACAGTAAAATAAGAAAATGTATTTTTTTTTTGTCATTTGGCAGAGAGGGGGGGTTGCTTTTTAATTTGTGGAACAAAATTTTCACAACAATGTACAGGCTTATATATAACCAGAAACAGAAATACTAAGTATTGGGACAATGTATTATTTAATGATTACTTCACAATATATTATTACAATATTTTATTACAAGGCTTTCTTCAGCTAAAGCTGTTCCTCACTATTTCACCCAGAAGAACCAATTCCAACAACAGCCTACCCGGTCTCCAGGCTTCAGCAGGGGCTCATTCTTAGTGGTTAGCTTGTTTAGCAGGGTATAAGCTAACTTCAAGCTTCGACTCCACAACTTGCCTAAAGAATAAAAAAAAGAAATTAAGAAATAGAAACAAAAATTTTAACACTTAATTGGCAAATCTCAGTCCCTCACACATGCACTAAGCATGACTGTATCAGAACAGCTGCCAGAGAGTCCAAGTACAATTTAGAACTTGGCTTCTTTTTGGTTTACCTTTTCCTCTTTTTTTAAATTTTAAATGTAAAACTAAACATGATATTCTACACAACACTCAAAGCTCCACTGCAGAGTAATTACATTACTGCCACTGCTCAGCTATATTTCCTGCATCTTTCATCTGTGAGAATGCAAACAACAAAGTTTAACATTCTAACATACTAAACAATGAAATGCTGCAGTGAGCTATCCTGAAGGACACAGTAATTTTCCCCAAAAATACAATTTACTATAAAACTTCTAGTTCATTAATGCAGGCAAGTTTCACTTCCCACCATTAGCATTCTGACTATGCTCCTGAGGTATGTATGAGTCTTCTCTATAAGGCTGTGCCAGAAGACGCTAAAAGGGAATGTCTCCTCTGAGAAACTGAAGAGTGCCTTATTAGCCATCTGTTTCTACCTCCCAGTTTACACTGGGCTATTTTTAGTGTTCTTTTATGAAAAAACCCCCACAATTCTACAAGATTTACAAATAGCCAATTGGAAAGAATCAATATGTTTTACAATAAACATTTTCCCTTCCTTAACTTCTTTAAAAACACTTTCCATATACAATGAATTCATAATTTACATTCCTGCAGCAATGGCAAATCATGTGTTATGAGCACAGGCAGTCCCTTAGAAGTCAGGCAAACTGTTGTTCCACGATGAACACCTAACTCCTCCTCACAGCTGGCTTCATCACGTACCGTAGGTCAGGGTATAAATCGCTTTCCCAGTTGTATCCAACGCCGTCAGACAAGGGGCTTTGGGCTGGGTGGTTCCCCAGCGCTGCAGGGCAGCCAGCAGCGAGGGGGGCCAATTGGTCACAACCCCCAAGGGTTCCCCTTTAAGTACATTCACTTGATTTCCTTCAGGCTTTGGTTGATTTGGGTCAGGCTGTTGCACTAAAACGGGAGCACAGTAAAAGGGAAATGTCAATCCGTACAAAACATGTAAGTTACACTTCACAGACTATTCTATGAACCATTCACCTCTTCCTCACAGCTATCACTACTTTTCCTCTGCTTTATGATGATGCAATGCTAATCATCTGTTGACTTCCCAAAAAGCAGCGATCATCACTTTAGAGTTGTGATTCCACATTATCAAAGGACCAGAATTTCAATCTCTAGCTCACTTCTCTCTACTTTGGAAAGCTGCTGCTTTCTGCTGCTTGTTCTCTGCATCTATTTCAATGAAAGCCTCCACCAAGCCAAGAAGGGTTATCAGAGACAATGGCTTCAGTGACATCTGGACACTGATTTTTGCTGCACTGAATTCTCAACAGGCAATGAAAAATGACGCTATGCCTGTCTAACAAATATTTTTTAAGAAAGGCCATCTGTTAAAATCCTGCTCCAAGCTGCTCCAGAAAGTGAAGTATCTTGATCTTAGTGAAGACCTGGTTGGAGTTAGCTAACACTCAATGTAGACAACCAATAAAATGAATGGTTCCAAGTGATGCTTTCCACAATTACATGCACCTTAATGGAAGTTCATGTGGAGAAACTTCAGCAAAAGACCAGAATCACAAAAACATTGTATCTTACAAGTATCAAACCAACAGTAGGGGAAATCTAGTAGTAGCTGCTCAGAAATGTCACACTGAGTAAGGACAGCTGAGTTAAAGATTATCTTTCACTTGCGATAACATACGACCTTTCTCTCTCCACTGCATTAATTTTACCAGGACTAGTTTTCTATTGAGAAGAGAAAAAGAAACCAACACTAGCTAAGAAGGATCAGTTCTGTCGTGAACCACTTATGCAAGGAGTAAAAAATGTATCTGAAAGAAAATTAACCTTCTAGCAGTTCTTCAAAATCATCCACAAAAAACTCCTTCAAAGGTGGGCGCTTTGGTCTTTTCAAGGTATTTAGCAGCTGCTGGATTTTAGAGGACACTCTGCTATTCACTGGGACACCTGCCAAATGGAAGAGATTTATTATTTATCACATATTAACCAAAATACACTAAAACACACAACTTCCAGGTGGAAAAGTCATTCAGGACGAGCACCATGTTTGGAAGAAAACAGCTTTAATCAGCAAGAGTTTCCACCATGGATTTGTTTGCTTTCAAACAATGCTGTTCCTTGGCTACCTGGCTGACACAGACACCTTCTCACACTTTATTTTAGCTTTTCAAACCACTGACCCCTTAATGAGACTTCAACTGAAACATGAAGAATGTCCCTTTCTCCAAGAGTTTAGGTATTTACTACACTTTAACATTAATTCCACTTTGAAAGCATCAGAATGCTTGGAAAAAATGAGTCAATCTTTCAGTATTTTACAGGGCTTGTAAAAACAATCACTACACAAAACATGATGAATGCTGATTTTCATTTGTGTATGTTAAATTAAGCGTAAATACATGTTTTTATATTTATCAAAATTTAAAGCTATAATGCAATATAAAATTAAGATGCATATAAAGATGTATATACAAGGGGACACAGATGGAAAGGTAGGAGGTCTATAATGCAATCACCATCTGCAGTTTCCAGAATGCTGCTGCTGTAGCCTCTGGGCACTCCTCGCACAGATGCGACCTGCGGGCGCTCATGGTGCAGGTATTCCACCAGGCCAGTGGTCACATCAGGTGGGGCAGAGTGGTTCTCTGCAGAAATGCAAGACAGATACAGGAGCTCATCAGGCACCTTAAGAATCAACATAATAAAAATTGCTTCTTACATGAAGGCACTTCACAAATCCTCACATACAGGGGCTTGAGAGGCAACAAGCCTGGAGGCAACAAGCCTGCTTTGCTTGGAGCTGTGACCCATCTCCTGGCTGCAGAGCAATGCTTAGGGAACGTCACAGAATCACAGAATGGTTTGGGTTGGAAGGGACCTCACAGCTCACCTTGTTCCCACCTCTTGCCACGGACAAGGACACCTTCCATCAGACCAGGTTGCTCCAAGCCCTGTCCAACCTGGCATTGAACACTTCAGGGATGGGGCAGCCACAGCTTCCTTGGGCAACCTGTGCCAGGGCCTCACCACTCGCACAGGGAAGAATTTCTTCCTAAGCTGAGTCTCTCTTCTTTTTTAATTTAAAACTGTTCCCCCTTGTCCTATCACTTACTGCCCCTGTAAAAAGTTGCTATCATCATTCCAAGACTGTAACCTGGGTTACAGAATGGTTTTGAATGGAATGGGTTAGGAAATGGCAGTATTTTTGAGAAGCGTTTGAACAACAAACAAGAATAGGAGGCCTGAAATATTCAGAATCCTGATGAGTAAAAATAGGAATGCAGCAGGGAAGAGCTGGAGAAAACCCCGCTGCCCAGGGCTGAAGGAGCTGCCTCTGTAGACACAGCCCTCAGAGGACTTCAGCATGTCACAAATCCTGCCAGAGAAACTACAGGCGGAGGGAGACCTAGGCAGTGCTGTGAAATACATACATTATCCCCCACTCTGAGGCAGTGATCAGCCCCAAAATAGCAAGTGCTTATAGAACTGGTCCCACATTTCCAGAGCTGACACACAAGCCACCAGTCCAACTCTTAAGTGGTTTTAGAGGGATCACCAGGAGAAAAATTTAACTCCATTCCCATCCTTTCCAATGGACAGCACTACAATGCCAGTGTCTGCATTGCAGCGACTAAACTCCTTTCATGTGGGTGAGGTACATGAAAGAGAAAAGTGTTACTTCATCTCCCAGAAAAATGCCCTGGAATCAGTAACCACAAAGATGACAACTGCATAAAGCTGACCTTTATAACCATTGCACAGGACCTACAGAGAGCCCATGTATACATCTGCCTCATGTATATGCTCTCACTCTGTTCTGTGTATTTTTGAAGTTGCTTTTAGGTTGATTTTTTTTTCCCCCCTTGGATTTCCCAAAGTCCCAAACCATGGGCTTCCTGCAGCACACAACTTGGCCACAGAGACAGGTGTATCTGGTTCCCGCCTGACACACCCTGCAGGGACTAGCAATGTCTCACTATGTATAGAGAAGGAATAGGTTCAATTTTCAGGATTTATGCTCAGATAAAAACCACATTAGCTTAATTAATCATTTTGGCATTTTATTAATAAATGCCCATGAGACCACATGCTATTAGTTTGTATCATCCAGAAATACCATGGCACAGCAGGGTAAGAGAAGTGGTGAGGAGTTAAAAAGTGTGAGCAGACTTGTGACTTCAGGAAGAAAAGTTAATTGGATTCAGACTGAAGAACCTTTCCATTAGTGATGACAAGACAGAGATAAATGCAAGAGAGCAGTGTCGAAAGAAAGAACATACGGGATGCGACAGAGAATTAAAAGCCATGATGATCTGTATATTTCTAGCTGCTCTAAGAGCTAAGGTGGGAAATACTCCGCAGTTGATAAGGTGACCTTGAAAAAAACCAAGACATACCACCAGCCTTATTAATAAAAAAAAAAAAATTTCACAAAAGAAAAAAAAGCCCCCCAAGGGTTGTGAAGGGTTGTCCTTGCTGCTATTAAGTGAAAGACAAACATCTTTAAAAAAATGCATGCTCCTATGTGACTCCATAAATACTGTAACCTTGCACTTCCAACACTGCAGCTTACTGCCTGGGAACTCAGTTTGAGCTCACTATTAAAAATGCAGGCTGGAGAAGATGAGCTGCAAGGGAACCAGCTGCTAAATTTAAATTCTCCAACATCTCAAAACCGTGAATAGCTATTCAGTACACAACCAAAACACAGAATATTTCAGTAGGGCATAGCAATTAAGATATGTAAGATGCCTTTCAGATCGCTGATATCAGCATACTATCTGAAAAAATAAATAAACTCTTCTTCTATGCTCTAGGACAAATCAAAGCCCCTTTTAAAAAGTATGCAAGTATTTATCGAGAATCATAAAAGTTTGCCCTGCAAGAACTGAGTAAGTTTTCATACTCTTGTGAGCTAGGAAAAGTACACACAGACAGGAAAAATGTCCCAACTGAACTGATACTGGCCATGCATGAATGTTACCAAGCTAGGAATGAAAACTGATAGAACACGGCAAGCATTGCAGAAATGAGGAAGACCATTCTTATGTGAAAATGCACCTGTTTTTTTTTTTTTCAAAGGCACTGGAAATTTTATCTTTACAAATATTTTTAATAGATCAGCTCTTAATGATCCCTGAGCTTCCTTCTTGATAGATACTATAATTATTTATTTCCCATTAACGAAATTTTAAGCCTGCATACAGCTCAACATTCAGCTGCTTAAATGCTGGACTCTGAACTCTTAATAAGGCCTCGATTTTGCATTGTTGATTAAATAGTCCTGATGGACAAGTCTATCTGGCCTGGGGCATGAGACACAACAAGATGCTGTGCTGCATATTGTGTATCTTGCAAGTTTTTACAGCTATATTAAGAATTTCATCAATCCCAATTAAGCTTAAAAGGTTAGCCATAACTGACTTTGCAATTTAAAGGAGTTAAACATGATTTCTATTAAACCATAATATGAAATCCAGAATGGCTTAAAGTGAAGTGGTGATGGATTACCTCTTTCTTACATCCACCAAGGTCAAAAATAATTGTGGATTTCTCATTATTAATAAGCTTGGAAATGGGAATATGAAAAAATAGGTTTCTTTAAAGGTTTTGTACAAACAGCAAAAAAATTTCCCTAATGATTAGTACCTCTGTTTTCATAACTTTCCCAAATACTCTGTGTGTTTTTCAGTCTTTTGGGTGCTTACCAACTGAATCATGTCTGAAATACACAACCTGACATTGTTTAGGGTAAATATATATAGATTGGAAAGCATGCACCAAAACCAGGATTCCTTTGAAATTCTGCTTTGGAATTCACTAAAACTGAACCTTAGTTTCTCGGTAAAGCAAGCATTTTACAAAGAAGAATGCACATTCAGATCTCATGAACAACTGGCTTGGGTTAAATACATATACATCATACCTACCTCATCTGTGAATTGCACATTTTAAGGCTATTCACAGGTATCTCCTGCTGAAGACCTCTGTGTTTAGCCCTGCTTTGGGATTTGTAATCTGATTTTATTCCAACCACACCGGCAGGTTTACTGACCTATCTGGGTGTGTGCCATGAGATCTGCAAGCACAGTGGCAGCAGTGGTGGCAGGAGCAGTATTGGAAGCAGCAGCAGATTTCCCTCCAGGATGAGATGAGGTGGAAGATGCAGAGGATGAGGTGGAGGAGCCCTGAATGACCCGGTTAAGCCAGGGCTCTACGTTGGAATGGCTCTGGAACGGAGTGGAGCTGATCCGCCCTTGCCGCCGCAACGAGCCCTCATCTTCTGATGCTGACGATGTGTCTGTGGTTAAAATAATGATGACAGGCCTGTAATGTGGGAATGGGAATGACCCAGCACCAGGAACATGGCACTTGGCCCTGTTCCGTGTGCTCCGCGCAGCATTCTCACGTGCTACACATGAGGGGTGTGTATTAAAGGAATGGGATATTCACACACACAAATATCCCTCTTGCTGCCATTTTTTGGGTTAACACAACAACTTCTACACATTAGGGCCAGAACACACCTGGAGCAAAGTTTCAGTTACCTCCAACATTTGGAATGACATAAGAGTCAAAACAGGCTTCTACCTCCAGTGGAGGCTCAGCGAGCATCCCATCCCATCCCTATTCCACTGAGAAAAATATTTCTGCTCTGAACAGTTAAATTTTATCTC
Source organism: Coloeus monedula (assembly GCF_965178545.1). Lineage (NCBI taxonomy): Eukaryota > Metazoa > Chordata > Aves > Passeriformes > Corvidae > Coloeus > Coloeus monedula. The sequence goes on from NC_138787.1 coordinate 5,567,713, forward strand.
ATCACACCTGAAAAAAGCCCATTAATTTGTTTGTTATTTCCTTTTTTACTCTTTTTGAGGGGAAGGGAATTCTTCACTTTCCAATTCTTCTGACAAATTGTTTTGAGAACTGCATCCTAAAAAAACCACGGTGTTCTGAATTTCGATGAAAGAGTAATTACAAAGCATGTATTTTAACCACATAAACTGAATATTAATGAGTAATACACAGAAATGCTTAGTAAAGCATCTTTTCATTCTACATGTATATTTGTTGCTGCTTAAAGTCTGACAAAGGGCTCCTAATTTAATTCCCATCCAGTTATTTACAACTTTCCAGAAGTTTCCCTTCGGCATGCAACCTTCCCTTATTTATTATCCATCCAACAACAAATAAAAAGGTCATTCTAAATATCAAGAAAATACATCCCTTCTGATTTTGGCCGAAAAACAAAACGTCTTATTGCAGAAAAAAATCTTGCCCTTGTAAAGAAATTGCTGAATTTTAATGACTTTATCTTTTACATGTTTTATATAAGACAGGGTGTCTGTTACTATACTCTAAGAGTCCCAGACGTGGAAATCTGGGGTGGGTTACATCAGGAATTCTGCAACCTTAATTTTGGCTATTTTCTTAATCCTATGAACACGTAATTGTTCAGCTAGATACAATTCCATATCAATTTCTTGAAGCGACGTAAAAAAAAAACCCCACTCCTCATCTTGGGCAATGCATTTCAGTTACCAGCTCTTTAATTTTCTGATTTTTAAGAGTATGTGCATTTCCAATAGCTTCAAAATAGTTTCTATTAGCAGTCTGAAATCACAAAACCCAAAACCCATTTAATAAGAATCCCATTTAACTTGATGGCATTTTCAGAGTTAAAATTGTTGATATCTCATTATTTGACCTCCCTCATCAAACACGACAATTTTGAATGAAAATACCCAAACAAAAGATCTCTGAGAAGATCCAGCTGTGCTGCATCCCCATTGCCGGGTCCATGTCTCATGTGATATTTCTGGTCTGCTGCCACATTTGGAGTTTTTGGCAGCTGACTCCATTTGCTCCTGGAGAGAAGCCAAACCTGTCCCGTATTGCTTGCAACCTTTCCTTTCTTTTAGGCAGAAAGCAAAAAATAAATAATTCCAGGAATATGGAACAAGATAGGATTACGAACAGCCAGGGATTGAAAAAAAACCACCAAACCAAACCACCATGTTTGCAATTTATAATCACTTCAGAGGAAGAAATAAAACTACAGAAAAAGCAGGTTTCTCACAGAATACACACTCTGATAATATCTCCTTACCCAGATCCAAGACAAATGAAATCTATTATTTCTAAACTTTCAGCTGTCTTACATGAGTGGAGGTGAAAAAATCCAAACCCTTTAAATGTACAATATTAACTGTGAACAAAAGTGAAGGATCCATGGTAAAAGCATTCTAATATCAAAACATAAATACACCAAGAAGCAGCAAAGTCACCCCAGTAGCAGTGGTGGCAGGGGTTAACCCATAGATCCTGGTGTGTGGTGACAGAACAGTGACACAATACTGTGTGCTTGGCTTCCAGCACTTCCTGGCTAGGAGCTGACCCAAGACAGTCACAAAAGCCATCCCTCTTTGAGCCAGACTTGCATGAAGGCTACAGCTCCAGTTCTGATCACAGGAATTCTGTGTGGGAAGGAGCAGAGACTCAACAGGACAAAACCAAAAGTATGTTAAAATTTTTGGAAGGATGACTGATAAAAGCAGTTCCTTTACAGCCAGCCAGGAGCTGGATTTCAATCTAACATTGTGCTGAGAACCATGGATTCACAGAATGGTTTGAGATGGAAGAGAACCTAAAGGTCATCTCATTCCATCCCCTGCCATGGGCAAGGACACCTTCCATGAGACCAGGTTGCTCCAAGCCCTGTCCAACCTGGCCTTGGACACTTCCAGTAATGGGACAGCCACAGCTTCTCTGGGTCAGTGCCTCACGACCCTCAGTGTAAAGAATGTGAATCTGATGCTTCCTTCCTGGTACCTGATGGTAGCAGTTTGTAACAAAATTTCAATTATTAATACCAAAGCATGTTTTAATTCCTTTAACTCCTGCCAAAACAAGGACTTAAGGCAGTGGGTGAATGGCTCAGGACTAGATGCTCGGCACTACTCAGGTTCTTTGCAACTCTGGATCCTTCTTGCTGAGCTAACTTTGCAAATAAAGGCAGGCCCATAAAAAGACAATTATTTTTATGATTTGATATAGCTGAAGAAAGTACCTAGAATATTTTTGAATGTCCTGGTTCCCCATGATACAGAACTCATCCAGTGGCCCATTCTCTTATAGAGATAAGGGGATCTCATAACACTTTTTCTTAGAAAGAGCTTGACAGATTCTAGAGGCACTTAACTCTTCATAGAATATCCTGAGTTGAATGAGGAATACTGAGTCCAACTCCAGGCCCTGCACAGGAGCACTTCAAGAATGACACCATGTGCCTGGAGTGTTGTCCAAATAGTTAATGAACTCCAGCAGGCTTGGGGCCATGACTATGTCCCTGTGGTGGTCACACCACCAGCTTTCAGCTCCTATTATTTAAGGTGCTACTGCACCCTGCTCAATCCCAGTGTGAGCACACTTGGCTTCTCTGCTGACCACCTGCACAGGCGTGTTAGAAGATGACACTCCAGCAGCACAAACACACAAAAACATGCAGATCTCACGGCATCATCTTGCTCTGTACACACATGTACAGCACGGAGTACAGGCTCAGGGGCATGGGCCAAGCATGTGTTCCATTTACACACCACCAGCTGTTTTTGATCCTATTATCCTGCTGTTTTCCCCACACTTATTCCTCTCTAAGTCTGCCCCTTTGCCTGTCTGCACTTCCCTTAACATCCCATAACAAGACTCATGCAGTTCCAAAACACTCTTGCCCTGCATCGTATACTGTGTCCCTCTGTGTGTTCCCCCCAGTCCAGAAGGTGCTCTAGTTCTGACTGGTCTTGACGGGCTTCACACCTAGGGCTCTCCAGGGACAGGCCTGGACAGGGTGACCCTTCTCTGAGTCCTGAACTTGCCTTCCTGCCTGCTGCTGTTCCTGGCGCTCCTCTGGGCTTGTGCAGATGGGTCTGGGACAGGCTGGTGGCTCATGGGACAGGGCATTATTTGGACTGCCCCAACTGCCATGCCCCACACTCCTCTGCAGATGTGCAAGGTAGCTTTTATTACATAACCTAACATTGTCTCCATAGCATCTCAGCTTCTTTTTAATAGTCACTCATTAAAAAAAGATACTTTAATGAAAATACTTATCTTCTAGGCAAAAACATTAAGGGTCGAGAAAGACCATATAGAACACAGAAGATTTTTGTTTGTTAACTAATGAAATAACTGGAGAACCCACAAAAATAATACACTTAAGTATGTGACTAGCAAAGAAAAGTGGAATTCTCTTTAAATGGGAAGAACAGAAAGAAGAAATAAATCTCAGAAAGCAGGAGAGCAGCATACCTGAACTCTTATTTTAGAGGAGGGGGTTAAGAACTAGAAATGATGAAGAAGGGCAGTAGAGGTCAGTGTGCTTCTGCTCCTGGGCCACATTACAAAAGACAAGAGGACGTCATCAAAATTAAACATCTTAGGAAATCCCTCTTCTCTGTATACAAGACATTGGCCTCAAACCACTTTGCTTGCTAGCAAAACATGTTCCAAGATTTTCTTAACCTCCAGAAAATTCACTGTGAGACAACAGAAGATTACTTTTTGCCCCTAAAAATTAAAGAAGACATTCTGCCATAACCAATCTGAACAATCATAGCATATGATTTTCTGACTGTTTTAATCTGCTCACCACTGAACAGTTGAAACCATCTGATGAGTGCTCTGCAATTAATGCAGCAACTTAATGCTCTGGTATTTTCCTCAACTTTTAAAAAAAGAATCTTCTGCAATGTGAAATGAGGTATTTTCAGCTCTGATATACTTGCCTAGATTATCTCCTCTGAGTGAGATGCGATGCAAGAGAACATACTTAATGTATAAAGGGCACCTGCTCACTCCATGACTGCTTTCATGTGGACTTCCAGCAGCTACAGTATCTCTAGATGAGACACTAAAAACCATGAGAAAAAACATCAAAGCATAAATCCAGCCAAGACCTGATTATTGGGAAATACAGCCATGATACAGAACTTTAGTGCAACCTACTAACAACTTAGGACAGGGACACTTTCCACTACCCCAGGTTGCTCCAAGCCCAGTCCAACCTGGCTTTGGACATTTGCTGGAATGGGATACCCACAGCTTCTCTGGACAGCTCTGTTCATTCTCTGTGTTCACTCAACATGTACCTGGAGGGGTGTATGTCTCTACTGAAGAGTGCACCAGGACAGAGCGTCTCTTCGATGGCATAGGCATTTTCCTCTCTTTATATTTTGCAAGTGCTGCTTGTACTGCTTCAGTGTGGACATCTATACAGAAAACAAACAAAAAGGTTAGAATTTAGTTAAACAGGAGGACTGAATCAACACTACTGCCTCCAGCTCCAATCCAGTGCAGAGGCAATGGTTTCCAAAGCTAAGGGAGGATATAAGCAGGGTCAAGTTGACACATTTTCCTCATGAAATCAGCCCAAAAAGGCTCTGTGAGTAGCATTTCGGAAACCCCCCTGAAATAAACACTGAAGTTACAGAGTACCCAGTATGTTAGTTTTGAACTATGAGTTATTTTCATATGGAGGAGAAATTTCAATGCAGATTCTGTAAATTCGCAACAGCATTTGACTCCTCATCCTCAAAATCCAGGAAGGGAAAAAAAGTACAAGTACGTGCATACTTGAAGGTGTCACAAAACAATGCAAGTAATAACAGAAAAAAGAAACGAATGGAATCAATGATCTTAGAGGTATTTTCCAACTCTAACAAAATTCTATGATTCTATATGAAGAATTAGGGAAAAGACACATACAGCTTTCACTTTCCTGAAAGCAAAAATTACCCTAAGAGGCTCATGGGCTATATTTTAACTTTTGTAATTTTTAAGCCAAAACTGATATTCAAGCAGAATTCAATGTTCAATCAAGACCTCACTGCAGATAAAATTTAACGTATTCCAGTAATTTTTCAGCAGCTTTTTCTTTTTGACATCTACATTTCAATGGTGTCAAAAGCTAAAACTTATGCAGGAAGAAAATTCATGAGAAGTGAACGGATGTTGAGGAGAAATGAGGCAGACCAAAAACATACTTTGATTTACCACCTGAGATTCACACTCAGGAAAAGCACAATACAACATGTATACACTTAAACATAGTTACAATGGGCTTGTTGCCATTTAGGAATGGTATTCTCCAATTTAGCCTTCCCTCTAAAAACACTTCAAGACAGGCACTGCTCGCTCACTCCCCCCTCTCCCTCCTCTCTGTGGTAGAATAGACAGGAGAATTAATTAGAGGCACAGATCATGGGTCAAGATAAAAGTGATTTACTGAAAACAGCAATGAGATATGAAAATGAACAGTAACAGCAAGACTAATGACAGAGGGTACAAGAAAAGAATTGCTATTGCTGAGTGTGGAAACCCCTGTCAACAGACAGAACCTGAACCAGGACAGAGCCCAAAAGTGAGTATATGATTATGCATTGGGCTGACCACATTTCTTCTACATGGAAACCGCTGTACAAGATTTTCAGAATTTAACTATTCAATTTGAAAGAAAATACATATTCTTTAGGTAAATATCCATCTATTCTTTTGTTAAAATGCAAATATGTAACAGGTAGACAAATTTGAAGGTATGAAACTATTTGTAGGTATGTAAGTGTGTAGGACAGACGTATACTTACACGACTTACATAATATACAATGTAATGTAACGACTCTATCCTGGTACCTACAGGGGTTTACCATGGTGATGACTACAGGTAAAATGCTGTATTTTACAGTACTTTTTCTTTTTTTTTTTTTTTTTGAAATTTAAAAAGTACCATTTCTTTACTAGCCCTGAACCCCCCTTTGGTCATGCTCAGCACAAGGCTCTTTCTAAAGAACTGTTCCCTTCAGTCTGGCCAAATGGATTCTACAAAATCACAAGAATCCCTGAGCATATGGTCCCAGACACCAACCAGCTCTTCACAGCAATAACGTCACTTTTCAGTCTGCAATTCCCCCCAGATAATCTGTTCAGAGCAGTACTTAAAATATGTATATATGCAAATACACTATCCAACCTGTGTCTTCCTACAAGACTCAGGAATGTACTAAGTAGATGCTTATCTCAAAGAAGAACCTTTTGTGCAATTAACATGGGAGGTTCAAATATGATGTTGTTATGAGAGAAAAATATTAAGAAGGAAAAAAAAAACCATCAGTAAAACCTCTATCCTTTAATACAAGATTTTTTTTTTGTCCTGGGCCCCGTCAGATTTTTGCTGCTGTACTTCACACCAAGGACTTAATAATGGATGTTTTATAAATTAAAAATTCCCCTTTTCTTATGTCTGCCTGCCTCCCTCTCCATTCCCACATCTAGGCTTTTTGTCAAGTCTTGGTTTCTCCTCACCCTTAGTTTTAGCTGTAATTGTCAACCAATGAAGTTTATTCCCACGGATACCCAGAAGCAAACCTTTTATGTCCCCAAATTCCAGAAACTTTAAGCAGGATTCAGCATCAATTAAAGGTTGTTTTTGCAGCCTTAAAAGTAGGGGCAAAATGCCCATTCTGCAGGACACATTTCTTTGGCAGAACTTCCAGTCAAAATCAAGCTGAAATGTTTCTAGAAAGAGACAGTAACTGTGACATGCAGTCACTTCCACCACGCCTACCATCTACATACAATTTAAAAGACATTTTTGTTACATCAACATCTCATAGGAAGCAGGGGAACATAAGTCGTTTTTCTCCAGAAGACGTCTGCCAAAGAGCAAAATAACACACAATATTTGTAGCCTGCATATAAATACATTAAGTCATTAAATAATGTGGCAGATAAATGAAAGCATTCTTAGAGAGTTGTGCATTTTGGGAACGGAAAGGCCTAGCTGGAGGCAGGGGAGTGCTGGGGCTTTTTAACAAAGCAGAGCAGGGCAGGTCATAACATCACACAGATTTGTGGAAGCAAGCATGAGAACTACTTTTTATTCCATTTCCGGAGGGCAAGATCACCACCACCTCCTCCTCTAGTCCTAACTCCCACCCCCAAACCTGGAACAGACTAGATTAAATGATAAAAATGCAACCAGGAAACAGTCAGGATGAATTTTTATTCTGTTCCATGTTTTATTTTTACAACGCCAATTTAACTCATCATTCCTTCTATACTCATTAAGATTTATTTCTGGCTAGAAATCTTTCTTATAATATCTTGTCCTTGGACAACAGCTGAATAGGAACATCCTCTCTCACGCAAATCAATGAAGTAATTGCTTTCACTTCCCTGGAACACTTTGTTCCTATTCCACTTTTGCTTTAAGAGCTTTTCTACATGATGAAACACATTTCAATAAAAGAAGTAAAAGGAATGAAATTATTTTAAATTAGCAGAATGCTTAGGGTACAAAAATCAATAAATTAGTATAAATTAAATTTTAACTGGATATTGGAATTGCAAAAAGCAGCTCTCTACCACTGTCTGTTACTTAAATTCTTTAAAATTTACCGTGAAAGTGATCCACCATGTAAGAACTGTGGAGTTCAGTTTTCTTTAAGGAATTAAACACTCATAATCAGACCAAATGTGTCACATTTTTGAGAAACGGGAACACAAATGCTCAGCAGTGATCAGTTGAAGTGATGAAGAGCAAGCCCAGCGTTTCATTAACACAAAGAATATATATATATCAAAGTGAGGAAAAAACCCATATGCTGCCATCCAAAAGCAGAAGAAAAAGTCTTGGAGAAGTATTTCTAAGCTGCACTTCATTAAGCCGCAAACAACCATCAACAATTAGTAACTGATTATAAACATTTTCTCCTTCTGTTGTAGTAAACCACACAATCTTCTCTCCCATTCCTCATACCTATTCTCATTTTCTTTCTTTCCACATGTCCTTAAAAAAGGATAAGGGAGAAAAACTAAAATAGTTTGTGGACTATAAACACCTAAACTCTTACAGCTCCTACACTGTCCAGCTATTAGAAGAGCATTTTTCATTCCCATTTGTAGCATCTGTGCATTTATCAGCCTCTGATTCTTGCCCCTGCCTTAGGCACAGAAGGAAGAATTTCTACAGTTAGTTGAAGAAAAAAATGACATTTATAAGCTGACCAGCTGTCCCTGCTGCTCATGGATTTCAAAATACCAAAAGGTAAAGCAATAAGCACTGTCTAGATAGGATGGGGAGAGGACCCAGAAAAAAGTAAAATCCATGGGTTGAGATACAATAATAACTGAAGTAAATTAAAATGTAATAATAATGATGGTGATGTTCAGAATAAAAGTAATAATAATAGAATTAGAACAAGAATAATAAAGTATGAGCATTATTCTCCTTGTAAATCTAAAACACAGTACTGTACCAGCTATTAAGAATAAAATTAACACTATTCCAGCTGAAGCCTGGGTGACAGGCTTGTACTTATCAATAGTATTCACTGTTGGAATGTTTTTGATAATATTTACTGTTTGAAGACAAGTGTCTGGGGATGATAAAAACACACCGTTCATTTAAATACACAATTCTTCTGTGAAACTGTTAAAAAAAGTGCTTAAAGACAGTAAATGACAGATTAATTGCATGAAAAGACAAAATTGTTTCACTTCCTTGTTTATTTTAAATAATTTATGTTGACGGTTCTGAAGAACCTGTAATAGCTCCAGAAAGAGATCCTGTTCTAGGAAAAGTGGCATTCTCCCCTCATCGACTAGTCTTGAAAAAGACATAGGAGAACTGATGAGATTTGAAGAAAGGAAAATAAGAAATAAAGACTGGAAGGAAAGAAAAAAGAAGAGACAACACACCCTCTCCTTCCCACAACAGTCTAAAGAATAAATAAGCTGTGAGATTGAGGGAAGGAGGTTAAAGCTGGTTATCCCTCACAAGAGGCAACGTGCGTCAGCACACAGGGAAGTTGAAGAAGTCAACAATATCTATCTCTTTGTTGAGATAAAGAAGCCAATCACTAATGAAGTAATCTGAAGAATTTTTTTTTTAATTACAGAGGTCAAAAGGGAATAGATATTGGCTTCTGAAAGCCATGTCTACATTTCCTTGCACAGACCTAAATAAGTTCTTTAGGTAAATATCTTTAGGTTTAACCTAAACTAAGTCAAACAAAACCATCACTATTTGGTTTTGATACCATCTGAGCACATTAAGCCTTGTCATTTATCACTAATGGGAAAAGAAATCCAATAATGTGTGTTGTAACTAAGATCCTTCCAAATTTCCAAGTGAAGAACTTGTTCTAGGCAGGAATATTTAATGAAAAATCCGTTTGGGGAGCAGTGATAGGAAACCACAGCAGGACATGGCAGTCCCCACCAAGAACTACCTCCCAAGGATTTCCTGCTGTAGTTGTGCTCTTCTTGCAGATTTTTATTTCTGTTAGTTTAACAGTGGCGCATCTTAATTTAATTATTGTCCATAATATAATTTCCTATAATGTATTTTTATAATTTAATAATTATTTTTTGTATTTTTAAAAAAAGTCATTTAGCTAATTTTGACAGTATGCAATATTCCCTGACATTCAGGAGTTTCTTCTCTGTGTAGCTGAATACAGGCATCTTTCCCAGGAGTCTGTTCATATCCTCAGGATATTTAAGAAGTCTCATTCATCACTCAATTAACCCTAAGGAATGTATAAGGCACATCAGCTCTACCTCTGGAGTAAGGTTTTACATATCAGCAGGGCAAATAGGATGCAATAACTACTCTGCCCAAGCAGTGGCAAGACAAGGTGACCCAAGACCAGCTTTCTGTTAAGGATGTGCAGTGCATGTCATCACTTGCACTTCTCATCCCCAAACCCAAGATGCGGAATTACCCTGGACAACAAACAGAAAAATATCCAGCTACAAGTCCAAAGGTATTTAGGAGAGAAAAGCTTCCAAACACCTGTTTCTCCTCACTATTGTGACAAGGAATTTCATAGGGAAATAGGTGTACTTCAACCACCTGAAAAGTAACAATAGGAACAGGATGCAATGAGGATATTGGTATTTTCACACAATTTTCCAAAACAGGTTTGTCACTGTGCTGTCCATTTAAAGTGAAGTAGAATATCCATTGTGACATTTCCCTTTTTTGTGCACTTGCTTTAAACCAGGAAGTATTTGAAAGAAAGCTACAATAAATATATAACCTTCCTTTAACAAAATAACCCAAACAAGCAACCAAAACATCTCCCAAATTCACACACTGTAGTCTTCAAACTTTTTAAGTAACTCTTCTACAGAGTGGGAACCCAATTTTGTTTTCTCAGCAAATATGAAAAAACTGTTGAGCATGGTAAAATTCACAACAAGAAACACATCAGAAGGCAGGTCTACAGTCTCTTTCCCTTCTAGCATTTCCTCCAGGCTGGATTCAAACAAAACCACTCATGCATCGAAACAAAAAGATACTTGAAAGACATTCATTATCTGTTCCCTTCTTCCAAAGCACTTCCAGCTTTCTATGTAGGTGCGGGTACCATTTTACAGGTATACTTTTCCTCTTAGGACATGTGATGCCTCAGCTACATCTCTGTCCCTTACCGGATCGGAAGCGCTCGTCCCTCGAGTTAGTGGATCGGGATTTCTGCTGTTTTGATACTGCAGCAGTGGCTTGGGAAGAGCCGGACACTCTGTTCTCTGCTTGCAGGGATGGATCCACACCTGAAACACAGTTTCATTTTAGTACAAACTCAGCTTTGCAAATATAACATCATGCTCCCCATGACCACCCTCAACACTTACTCACAAGTTCAACTGGTGCAAGACAGTAGCTTTAGAAACAGCTCATCTTCTACCTGTATTTTAATTCAATTTAATCTATGCCCATTTAACACAGCAATACTCAGAAGATTCACATTTTACAAAAATGCTGCAATTCTCTAATAAAACCTTTGTAGATATTAAGGCAGAATTACTACCAGCTTCAGCTGTCTAAAAGCTCCTGCTGTAGTCTAGGTTGGCTGGGTGCTTCGTATACTCCTGAAATGATGACAGACCTTCCCAGCCCCATAGAGGGTAACAAAAATAAGAGGAACGGAACCATTCTCTAGTTGTTTGCTCTGCACCTGATTAGAACAGCGCTCTAGATAACCTAGAGCAGTTGCTTACGTTTAGGCTGGCTAATGTTCAAGAAGATGAATCTCAATTTTACATTGTAGCACAACAGGAAGAAAAATCAAGGGGGTGGACAGTAGCCATTAAATATCTACTATCACTTCCTGGTCCCCGAAGTGAGGAGACTCCCTGCTGGCTCTTGATCCATCAAGGACTACATAAATTTGGACTAGGAACTTCCATTTGCAATTTTATTACAAACTTATACATGTAATGTAAAAATTCTAATGCAGTTGGAAGGGTTTTTGCACAATCCTAATACAAAATTAGCTTAGTGCTGTATTTTAAAATAAACTTTCTTCAGCCACGTAAGACCTGCTGCATCAAGTTCACTATATTTACTCAGCCCTTGTACCACACAGGGCCGAGTGTATCTTTCATTTCACTCCTTCCTTCCCTTGAAGAGCTTCTGCTTTCCTACCTGCCCCCAAGTCTTTTGAAAATAACAAGTTTTGGAAACAACGTATTTGAAAACCACATTCTCAAAACGCAAATATTTACTGAAAGCAGCTCCCACTGAACTGAAGACATCATTCCAGAGGAATCTGGGCCAGTTCCTTTGCAAGCAAAGATCTTACTTTAACAAGTATGAAAAGGTTCCTCTCGCTCTCACGGGGTTTCTGTTCCCTCCCCTTTGTTACAAAGTGAGTACCAGGAAAGAAATTGGCAATTACTAACAAATCTAGCAATTATAAGACATTTTAATTACGACCTTTCAGTAAGAGATAGTCTTTACATTAGGAGTGTAATTGGATTAAGTATCCCAGTTCTACCTCAATTGATGAACAAGAACTTTCAAATACTCTATTTAAATATAATATCCTTAGGGAAGGTGTTTTATCATCTTCAGGACAAGACAAGTTACTATAGACCAGCTTTCTTGGGTATGTGTTAAGACCTTTGGATGAATGCACTCCATAATCCCCTTCCCATCCCCTTTGCAGCTAACAGTGAATGCCTCTGGATGTTGAAAAGGCAACCTTGAGCTAGACATGGGCTTTGGGGGGGTGGGTGTGTGTGTGTCTGTGGGAAAAATTAGGCTAAATAATAGAAAAACAAAGGAACATTTAATAAATCACACAGATCTAAGTTTTTAGAAATTAGTCCAACTCCAGAGATATGCTCCTCTCTTTTACAATCTGTGATAAAGAACGAACACATTTTCACCTAGTTTTTCCTATTTTCCAAAAGTAAAGCCTTTTAAGCAGATGACAGAATATCTAACATCAACTGCATTTTCCAATGGGATAAATGGAGACAGCCCAGCAAAGAAACTACAGTGGTCTCAATGGAGCAGAACAGAACATGTGCTTACCAATATACAGACCTAACATTCCTTGAAACACTTAAGCAGAATTCTGTTTGTAACAGAAAAACAAATGTCACCTTCCAACTGAATTGATTCAACAGATCTGATAGTGGTGAAAACACTACAGAATTCTATTCCACATTTCATTTGAACACAAGTTTTCTATAACCACAGTTCAACAGTCATGGGGGATTTGTTGATCTGGAAACAATAAACAACAACTTTAGATTTTGTTAAAAAGATTGAGGCAAGTCATCTCCTTAAGCCTGAGCCAAGCAAACAGCCAAGGCAAAGGGATAACACGATAACTATGATGGTACAAAAGAGAACAGGCAGCTGGGCTGGGAGGGTCCCTCAACTAAAACTGCTTGTGAAATTTTCAGAAAACAGCGTATCTACATAATTTTGGCATGATCTTGTTAAAAGAAACCTTGGGTGAAAAAGATAACAAAAGAAAACCAGAAGAGTTTTTTTGTGTGCCATTTCTTTTCCTCCAGGAGGGTTGTTAGTTGTAAGCAGAAAAAGAGATTGCTGTTCTTCCCAATTCCTTACTCTTCCCATTTGCAGTCTTGTAGTAATTACAGAGCCTTGAGATCAGGACTTGTAAGAGCCTCTTTTCCACTATGTGATCCCCTGTGAGAGGAAAATAATCTGGATAATGAGCTAACTGTGTATAATCCATCAGCAGATGACAACCTGCATGCGGGATGTCCTGAGTCACATGCAATCCCAGCACTGCTGTTTGGCCACACCAGTACTGGGGGCAGGAGGAGCAGGGAAGAAGTAGCCACATGTAACAATAGGAGTGGCATGACCAACTCCAAAACCAGAACACTCTCCTCCTCCCAAGACTAAGATCATTTTTTTGTGAATCAGAGTTATTGTGATGAAGTATGTATCAATGATTCTCACAAGTTTCCTTTAAATTAGGATGGAGTATGAAATCCTTGGCACTGCTAGACACCACAACTCAGTTTCTTCAGATTAAGTCTCCCTTCTTGCTTTCTCAAAGAAGGTTTCATATCCTAGTGCAAAAATACCACCAATGAATCTGAAAAACATCACTTCTTGGTAAAAATAGTAAGATAGTGCATCTGACTCTTAGGCTACACAACTGTGTGCCAGTAAAATCGTTCCACAAGCTTGGTGAGCTTGTTCATTTATTCTCCTAGTATGCAAATCACTAACTTAGCCTTCAGCAAAAGCAGATGCGTAATTAGGCTACACAAACTTCCACTCACACCAAAGCCTTTACAAAATAACATGTGAAAAGAGATATACTAAAGGCACTTGATCCACTACCACTGCATCTTGTCCATTTTTAACTTACCCAAAGCTAGCAAGAATGAAGTCATCTTAAAGAGGCTGCTTGTTCCAACTAACTGAACAATCTGCTTCTACAGAATGAAATTAAAGCTAATATTTGAATTATTACTCTATTTGTCCATCCACAAGCACTGGAGAATCAAGACTAATACTGGCATTTCTAGCCATTTTCATTTTTACAAGCAAAAATGATTTTACTATAAGAGCAGTGAAGAGCTGCCAGGACCAGAAGATTCTCTGCTGGCATCACTGGGGAGGATGCACAGCTAAAGACATCAGGTAGGTAAAGATCAAATTTTCAAAACATAATGTATTAAAGAGCTCTGTAGAGAGGAGAAGGGAAGAGGGAGGCCAAAGAAGAAACTCCAGACTCTTTGTACATTATCAAATCTTTCTGCAGCTATTGAACTGAGTCTGTAAATAAGAAAGGAACAAATTACAGCAGCCAGGTTCAAAGCACAAAAAGACAGGAAAAGGGGTATGACAAGGTGGAAAATCCAAAAAGCGGAGGTCTGGCTCTGGGTCAATTATTGACTATCCAGTCCTCACTCATGTTCACAGTTCAATGTTACCATTCTTTACTGTCATAACCCATCCTAGAACATATTACCTGCTGTACACACTTTCGTCTTCAAGATCCAAAACGAAGTATTCACACCTTCCAGATCAGAGGGACTGAATAAGGGTCTACCCAATGTAATTTATTACCCAGAATAAGGTATTAGAAGTTCAAGAGATTAAAAATAATAATGATAACAAAAGGCATCATACACATGCACTGTTTGACAGTCTTCCATGATTCTGTAACATTCTCCTCTACTCAAGGAAGTAAATTCTAGCTCATAAGCTTCCACTTGAAGCCTATGAAACTATTTTAAGGGCATTAACACTTTCCATTCAAGGAAGCATAAAACAGCAGCAAAGAATACAAAAGCATAGAATACACTTGTTATAAATTCAATGAACCAAATACAAGCCAGGATTTGGATCCAACTCAGAGAATCCAAACACTGACTAAACCATCTCAAAGAAAATACCCACAAGCAAGAGACACACTTATTTAGACACTATGACAGACTGGTAAGCAGAAGACCTACCTGGCATTAGCTAGAACTTTAATTTCTCAAAATAATAGTCCATTTTAAGCAGCAGTTCAAGAGGTGCTTCACAAGCAGCCCAGCACTCCTAATGCAAAAGGATGTGCACTGAATTTCATGAAAAGGCACAGAATAGCAATCTCTTGATCTTTGGAGAAACTGTGAGCAATGAAGCTATAAACTGCTTTTTCAACTTGCCCATGTGAACACATTACATTTTCACATACCTCATTCAAACCAATTACACCAAGATCCAACCAAATTAGCCAATTAAAATTTGGACGTACTTTGATCATAGCTGTTATACCCATAGTATAAAGTAGGAGTTTTAACCCCATAGCATCAAGAAAGGTACTTACATGTTTTTCCTATAAACTATCAGAAACTATAAAGCTTTTGTAGACTCCAAGACACCAGAGTAAGTTGCACACTCCTTAAAATGGAACTAGAGGTACAAAGTGCTATAGGGCATGTAAAACTCATCCCACTCTAACTGAATGAATGGCTGAAGTACCCACAAAGAAGTAAAAACAAAAATCACAGTTATACAGAATCACAGAGCAATCCAGGTTGAAGGGACCTTGACGATCACCTGGTCCAGCCAGGAATAGAAAGTATATTATTCCTGGCAGCAGCAGAAACATTTTTCAGAGACATAAAACTATGAAAACGTAAGAAAAATAGAAGTATGGGACATGCCAGCCTCAATGAAAACTAGAGGAGGTTCTATCATCATTTTCCTTTAAAATGAAAATTTGAAAATAGTAACATTTCAATTTTGCTGGAGCAGAAGCACTAAGAAAGAAAAGAGAAGAAAACAATAAAAGAAAAAAAATTTAATTAGAGTGGAATCACTCTGACACCAGAGGAGAAATGAAGTCACTCACCAAGGTGTTTATCTAGCACTAACTAAATCTAGTGAAATAATTTCCAAGGACTGCTCTGTAAAGCAGCACCAGGACACTAACTGCAGTTGCAACCTTACACAGCAGAAGAGGCAACTTAAAAATAACCAGTAACACTGTAAAAAGATCAGTAAGAAATCAGGATAATCAGGAAACAACCATCACAAGGCAAGAGTTTTACTTGAGGTGTTAGGAAGCTCAAGACCATCACCTGCCCATCAGGACAGGATACTCACTGTAAATGCTATATTTTATCATTATTTCTGAATGTTTTTACACTCCAGCTCTACCCAGATTCAAAATCACCCTCTGCCGTGTATCTGATGTTATCCATCACTCAGAAGCTTCACCATGCAGCATGCCTGGTTGCCTACAGATATAATTAATTATTTCCTCAGAGTTTTATCTGTAATTTGCATGCAGAGGTTGACTGAGGAAACCAATTACTGACTGTTAAATATTACTTCATTAAAATAATTAATTACTGTTTAATGCTTGCTATTACTCAACACTTGTTTTTCATTTTGCACAGTGCATTTGGTTGGACCAGTGAAAAATAACTCATTCTAGTTAGTATTTCCACATAACTACACAGTTTTATGGTCGTAAGCAAAATCTTTACATTTCCACTAATTCTTCATCAATGCAGATTTAGAATTTTAGAACACAAAACAATCTACAAGAATGAGACTCTTGAATCACAAGATGTTCTGCTTAATTTTCCTGCTAATTGAAAATATGCTTTGCAGCCACTTCTGTCTTGTTCACCAAGCCCTCTGCAGGGTTGTTTAACACTGTCTGGGTAACGATCTGGCTCCCCACAGATTCAGCTACAGAGTGCAGCAGAACACAGCCCAACCCATTTTACATGGTATTGAAAGAGCAGGAGCTTACACATGATCAGTTTGTAGGTGGCAGTTGATGAGGTGTAACATAGAAAGTTAAACTTCCAGAAATCAAACCTATGAGCATGCAAGTACACTTGTAAGACATAAAGCTGTAAAAAGACAGTGGTCCTGGGGATGGTCAAATCATAGAGTAAGAACTCATCAAATGTAAAATGCTGACATTCATCAGTCTGCAAAACCTTGATGGATAATGAACCTTATGAATCCTACCAGGAATGCTGCAATTAAATTGTTAATGATAAAAAAATTTCTGCACGCTCAAAGCCTTTGGGACTCCCACACACTATTCTGAGCCATGCTGAAGCTGTGTCAATTAAGCAAATTCCAAGCTAGAACTGGGTTAATGGAACATATGTCAGGAAACTGAAACAGGCAGTTAGCTTCATGTTTTAAGCAAATTTCATCTTTTTGCCAGATGATCATTCTTTGTGCTCAGAGGCAGACAGCCTATTCATTTTTTTTAGCTTATTAAAGCTAGATTCCTGTCAGCTTAATGCTAAACTAGGCAGAATCGTAAAAAACAAAAATCAGGTAATCTGGTATTGCTTAGAAAATGTGGTATCAAGCAAGTAGGACAAACCACAGGATTCACTGACTCATTAAACTATTGCTTAAGGCGATTATTGAAAATATGGCTGAACAAGGAGAAAAATCTTTAAGCAGCTGAAAATCTAAACTTACTTTAACAAGTATGGCAGACCAAGTACTGGAGTCGTCTAAAGCTATGTTTGAGACCTCAGTACTTGAATATTTGCGCAAACAGCCTTCTGAGAGCTGAGAAGAAAAAAATATAAAGTAAAACTCCACTGTCAATAGAAAGGAGTGAAGGCAGAGTAAATCAAAGGTGATCGGAGATTAAACAAGAGACAGAAATCCAAAGACATGACTTTCTAATCAAAGTGCATTGACAGAATATTTCTAATAATTGTAAATGCTCAGCCAAAATCCATACCTTGCCTGGTCTCAGAATCTTTAACTAAGCTGAGTTAGAGGACAGGGTACTTTGAACAGAAAACTGAGACAGTTCTTTCCAGAAAAACGGCGTAAGGAGGAGAAGATGTGGCAGGTGAGGCTAGAGCTTGCTGCTGACTGTCAAAGTCATCCTAAAAATCCAAACTGCTTCTTTGCAAGGAATGAGCCATTTTAAAGAGATGAGTTTGGTTCTGCTTGGCCTACAGAGATTATAAATTTGCTAAGGGAAAACTTAACACCTGTTCTTAAAAAAAACCCCAAACGCAAATAAAAACCAAAGCCACAAAAAAGAAACCTTTGCTAAGAACCCCCATGATGAAACATCAGATTACATTCTGACTGTTCAACACTGTCTCAGTTTACAGTGTCTCATTATTGCTTCCACTCACCTTGGTTTTCTTCTCATTTTTCCTTATCTTAAAATCTGTCAAGATATGGAAAATTGGGAGATTATAGAATACCAAAGTTCAGTGGCAGCAGAACAGCCCTAACCCTGAGTGATTTCAGTGTCCTAGTAAAAAAAAAAAATTAAAAAAAAGTTGGGCACTTGGGGTTTTGGCTGTGGACGATGAATTCTGATAATAACCGGCTTCAGAAATAATAGTTTATAATAAAAAAGTCAGTACTTTGAAGAAACAGAGAGGGTGAGGAGGTGTGTGGAAATGGGGTGAGGCACAGGGCGAATGCAAAAAACCAGCACATTAAAGCATGAGAGTGATGGCTACTGAGCATTTTCATCGAATGAAAGCAGCCAACTTGCTTTTAGTAATAACTTAACTCATTTCTAAAGTTATCTTAAAGTCTCAGATGCAGGTGTCAAACTGAAGTTTGCTGACAAAAACGTTACCATTTAACATTTTATATAAAACTATATAAACCCCCCCCCCCCCGCCCCGTATTTCAGGCTTTTACATTGCTCTGCACTTCTCTGTGACAGCCATTTCCCACTGCTGGTTAGATGCCATACCACACACTATTATAATTCATCCAGTCTATTTACTGAGAACTTTTCCATTTTATATTTTCACAGATTTGGCACAAAAGTGTAACTTCCATGCAGTTTCTCACCTTGAATTAGTGGTATGTACCGTGCTAATAGCTTTGCCCTCTTCTTTTCATATCCTTTCTGAGTGATGTCTCCTAAGGAAAAGAAGAAATAAATACATGTTGTTTGGAAATTCTACATTTAAATCTTTGCATCAAGCACATTCCATCAGCAACATTCACATTCTGTCAGGTGAAAGAGTTTAACAAAGCAAACTATGCAGGGAAAAACCAACCAAAAAAAGGCATTAATTATATATTTGGATTCGGTCTACCTCTGTCCAGGTAGAACACCTTTTACTCAGTCAGATTTTACACAGAAAAGTTCTTACTCTGTATTTTAAAATGATTCTCAAGTACTTTCCTTAATCCATAAGGGCGGCATTTAATTTTTTGCTTAATATTCTCCATTTCCTCAAATATCCAGCTCACCCCTGTTATCAGAGAACACTAACAGACACAAAGACACTTCATTCTACCATCCCCAACCTTCATCTAAGTGAATATGCATCATTTAAAGCTATTGACACTCCACCAAAACAAGCAATGGGAGTTCAAAGACATTGTTCAAAACAGGTAAGAAAAACAAATGCACATCCTGGAGTGCTTCAATTATTGCAGGTATTTCGAAATGCAATCCGCCTCTTTTTCTTCATAAACCCATGTAAATATTATATATAAAATTTGGACACAAGACAGAAATTACCATTTTTCTTGAGCAGAAAAAAAATTAGTAGAAGAAATACACAGAAATATAATTTATATATATATATAAAATTATTATATCAAAATGAGAACGAGATCAAACCAAAACAAAGCATCACAAATGCCCAAGCAGATTTGTCTGCCTGGGAATAGATGGACAAAATGACAAACTACATTTTTTGTGAAAAAAGGAAAAGGATATCAGAAGAGATGCATCATTTTCAGTTATGGAGAAAAAAAAACCCCTGTCCAACAGACAAGCAGCATCAGTAAGAAGAACAGATTTTTTTAAAACCAGAAGTAATTTGTAAGATTAAAGCTCAGCAAATTCTTTAAGGATCAAAACTGTGCCTTACACAAATGTGCTGTACTGTAAGCTCAGTGAAGACATCAATTTTCACAGCTTCATAAATGCTCCACATAATCATTATCCCAACCCTTTGCACAGTTCAGCCTCTGCCAGGTACCACCCAGCTGCACAGGTAAGCCATGGAAGCATTGATCAAAAGGCAAGGTTGAACAGAGTGTCCCATTTAAAGCAGAGTACTTCACATGCTGGCATCTTGCTGCACTTGGAAATTCTTTGATTTTGCTTGAATGCTGACTTGAAGGACTTTCCTTGAATGAGGTTAAGCAAAGGACAAAGTCAAAAGCATCTCTGTCACCTTCTGCAGCGCCATGGCAGGTTAGGCTGTGCTGCCCAGCCAAGCTGGGCTTTGTTCCTTTCTCCAAAGACTGGGGGTGGGCTCTTCCTGACAACTGCTCCCCCCTTGCCCCCAGAGCCTCAGGGGGATTAACCCATCATATGGGTTTTTTGTGATCCCTCATTTCTTCCAAAAAGAGCCGCTTTGCCACATCTGGTACGCCAGGGCCACAGCTGCTGTCATTTAGCCTCACTTTCTCCTGAGTTACTGGATTACACAAAAGCAATCTGAGGTTCCTCGGCCTCCGCAAAGCAGCTGGGAAGCCTGCATAAAGCCAGACACTGGGCTGAGCTGTTAGAGCTCTGTTTGGAAGAGATCTTTACTTGAAATATCTGAAGTATTGTAAAATATATATTGTAAAATATGTCAGAGGTGCCAAGAAAATTAATCTAGACAGAGATGAAAGTGCTAGCATTTCTTAAAATGACCTATAAAAATGTATTCATCATTAGTGCACCCCAGGCATGGTTCTATTCCACCATGTTAGCACTAGACCTAACAAAATTTTAATGCCAAATTCACTAAATAGAGCTGAGAATGGATCTGTGAGAGCCTGACACTTGCTAAAGATATGGAAATGGCTCCTGGTCCCCAGCTTGCAGAGGTCAAGAGCAGAGACATTTCTAAATGAGCCAACCGTGCATTAAACGTGGATGAACCTAACCACTGGATCAGCTCTGCAAGATGAAACCTTTAAGAACTGCACTGTTTGGTAAGCACAGTCACAACTGCAGGTCCATCACCTTGGCAAATCACTGCAGAAAGCTTTGCCAGTTCCTTCAGGATAAAGTCAAGGGCATGAACATTGGCTTCTGCCTGCAGAGGTGGTTCCTGGGTGGTTTGGAAAGGCAGGCAACTTCCAGTCTAAAACAAAATTCACATGTCATCTGTGGAAGTATTTAAAGCACATCCCCTGTGTTTCTGGGATAGGCTGTCACTGTATTTGAAAAGTTGGTGGAGGTGAAAGAATCAATTCAGCAGACATCATTGCTAATTCTATGTCTTAAACAACTTTGATTAAAAAAGTCCCTGAAGATGAACCAAAGATCAAAATACATATCTTTTAAGATAAACTATAAAACCATTGGAAAATATGGCAGAAGGTTAATAAAAAAAGGCAGAAATTAAAAAGTCTAAAGAAAACTGGAAGTTGTTTAGGACATAATTTCTCCATTGCACACCTGTGAGCTTCAAGCTGGGACACACACAGGTGTGCCACCAAAAGATTCTGCCCATGACAGTTCACAATCATTTTTACTTAACCCACAAGCTTTAATCACCACCTAAATCTGGGAACCAGACCAACTCCTCCAAACTTACTACTAGTACCTATTCCAAGCCGTGGTTACTTGTTACATGTTCTCCCAGACACTACACTGGTGTAAATCAGGCAAAAAGCCAAACTGATCAACAGGCAATAAAGGAACTAAAAGATGAAAATTATTACTTGAAATTAAAGAAAGTTTTGGATCTCCAAACTATACAGCTATCAACACTTGCTGCCATCCCTGAGATATGGGCTCTGGTAGGTCTGTGCCTACCACATCTGGTAGGTTGACTGATACCTTAATTTAGTTTGCATATGATGAGCTAAGTGAAGTGTGAAAACATCTTGATTGGAATCTTTCATATTACAGGAATCTATTTAAAATGGAAATGACATCTGATCATTTCATATGGTGATGCATTTGACTAAACCATTAGAAATCCTATTTCAAAGATCCTATTTGAAACATCCTGAGAGCATCACAGTGCCTTTGAAACAGTATTAGAAGTTTAGCAAGACTCCAGTGAAAATGTATGTTACCAGTAATTCTTAATTTGCAGCAGGACTTGCATCCCTTTGAGGGAATTTAAGTTATTAAAGCACAAAACCTGTCTGGTGTAAAAGCGGCAGCATGGAGATCTACAACTATATAAATACAGAATTCCATTAAACTTTTGCACATACAACAGAATCATTTAAACACCAAGTTCCAGACACTAAGCAAATACTGACTAGCTATTTGTATATATCTTAATGATAGAAAGGGAAGGAATTTGACCAATATGTTAATACCAAAAGATTTGTCTTCCACTTAGTTCACAATTACACAGTGGGACTATATTTTACAATACCATTAATTGCCTAATCAATTATAGAAGGCATTATCAAAACGAATAAATTTAGTTTAATTGAGCCATTAGAAATTTTGCAATTGGCAAAGCAATGCAAAGTAACATTTAGAATTAGAAAATTTGAAATTAGAATAAGAAAATTCTGATATTTACATATCACCTTTTCACACTGAAGTTTCAAAGCAGTTGCAGGACAAAGGCACCACTTATATTTTACAACTTAAAAAAGCCAAGGTGGGTGAATCCTACAGTTCAGAGAGGATGTGCAAAGTCAGTGCATTCCAGGTCATTCTGTTTTGTACAACCCACACTTGTGAACTGTGTGTGTATGTAGGGAGAAGCAAAAACTGCTCCTTTTAAACTCTGGAACTGCCTGGTTTAAACACTTATTTGCTTCATCAGCCAGGAGTCAGCATTTGACAGCACAAAAGAAGGTTAAATAACTGGATCACAAAAGCAGCCTTAGCAGCAGTTTCTCAGTTAAGCCGAATGAATGAATTGTTCTTCCACTGCTGCAGTAAATCCTTGAGCTTGGTCCACAGGGAGACAGGAAAAGCTCCAACTCTACCACTTCCCTTCTATGCTGTTGGAACTCCCTGCAGAACACAGACACAGACTGACAGATGCCAGCTATATGTACACCTGTGGGTGAACAACATCTATCACACCAAGTATCGCTCCCAGTTCTCATTATGATGGAGATCAGTAACGTTGCCATCCCCTTTAAAAAGCTGAGGAAAGCTACACGCATGGGGAGGAAGGAATGAGAATCCTCTGGCCCATAGGGAATGTACTGTCTACTTCCACAAAAGCTAACAAAAGAAGTTGGAAAAAACCAGACTAGGATTGGTCAGGAAGATCAATGGACAGGATCTTTTAAAATTCAAGCCAAAAATTATACTCTGACATAGTTATTTTAGTAAGATTCCAAAGTGAAAAGCTTTAGAAAGAATGCTGTATACATGCAATGTGTTCCCCATCACGAAAATGCTATTTCAAAACAACCAAAATCTCAGTGTACTATAGAAATGAAAACACTCAGAGTTTCTGTTTGTCACTTCCTAGATACATCAAGGATAAAATACCAAAGTAGAATAACTGTCTGACATGTAGTAACCAACCACTATAATGAATGAGGCCAGAAATAATTGCCTGAACCAAGTCATTCTATGGTATCCCCAAAAAACTCCATGAAAACTGCCCCCAAAGATGCAAATCTAGAAACAACCAGGTATGGGGAAATCATAAAGAAAAGCCTTTACAAAGCAAAGTTTCTTTTCCTTTCACGTCCTTCACAGACTCATTATATATGGCATAGTGATTAATTAACACAACGAAGATACTTCAGACTATTAAACTGGTATGAAGCTTTATTTTTATGGTGTGTTTTTGGATGCCAGCAACATCGATTTTTTTTTCTCCTCCCTCCACTAATATGCCAGAAGTTTTATCCCATCAGCCACAGATATTTTACAGGCAACAGCATTTCATATTTACTACTTGCAAAAAGCTCATATTCAAACTTTGGTAGCAACCACAAAGATCACAGTAAAGGTGCCATTTAGGCATGGTGCACCATGCTAAAGACTGAAGCAGCCTGATTCAAAAATCCATGACCATGGAAATACCTAACTCATAAATGAGACCATGAAAATCATTGAAAAACCCACCAGCAAACCCCAAAACACTCAAACAGCAGCACAACATCCAAAATTCATAAAGTATGTTAAAAACATACAAAGAGAAGGTGTGTAACCAGCAGTGTCTACTCCATACACAAGTTATTTCAATTTGTAAACTATGAAGCTTTTTCAATGGATTTCTAGGTCTCGGTTTCAGGTTTGATTAGTTTTCTGACACGTCCTTACCATGCCCTCACATGCACTGTAAAACCGTGCTTTTAGAGAAAAGATTTACAGCTAATCTTGAAATAACTGGGGTCAGGGGGTGTGACTACTGGGCAAAATTTTATGGTAAATGCAGACACATTGACTTCTTAAAATAAAATGCTAGCATATCTAAAAAAAAATCAGCTTCATCAGTATTCATGTTAAAGCTACATAAATAACAAAATACAATTTTACTAAGAAATCAGACCTCACTAATATATTGGATGCACACAGGTCATCTGACATGATCACAAAGAATCAGATGAATCATTCAGAGATCCTGGCTGACCTACAGAATGATAAACTGGAAAAAAAAAAGAAACCAGCTGAATTATTCACAGAAGGAGGCAGCAAAGCAAGCCAGCTGGTGCAGACAAACACCCTCTCATGGCAGGAGAAAAAAACCATCAATCCATATTAGCACCAGAACAGTTCAGTGCTTGCACACTTGGGAAGCCCCAGCATGGGTCCCTGTGGTGGCTAAACTTATTTACAATTTATTTCCAGTTGCTACACTAGTTATTTAAGTGTATTTTCTGATGCACTGGAGCTCTCCCTGAACAGCAAGAACAAAACATTGGCAACAAAATGTTGAGCAAGGAGGTTGGAGCAGATGACTCGCTGTGGTCCTTTCCAACCTGGCCCATTCTGTGATTCTGTGGTTTCTGACAACTGCACCTTTTTCATTGTTTATCTGGTTAAAAAGAGCCAGAGGAAAGCCAGGTTTGGTATCTGCAGTCTCAGATGCTCAAGCCCCCAGCCAGCACCTGTTTGAGGTTGAATATAACACGCTGGTCCCAGGTTGCTGCCAATGCAGGGGCTCATCAGCGGTATTTTCTGTAAAGTAAGGTTTGTTAAAACCTTACTTGTGAAATGCATCTTTATCACAATAAAGCATTGAACACAAGAATAATTTTTAAATTGGCTGCTTAAGAACAAAGCATGTTAGGAAGAAAAGCTGAACCAACTCCAGTACAAACCAAATATGTTTCTATAATGTCCCAGGCAGTGATACCCATAATCAACAGCCTGAAAAATACTCTTTTGCAGTAAAATATCCTTAGTTACCAACATTAATGATGATCTGGAAGAGACAGGTTGGCAGAACCTTAATCTTTGCAACTGCTGTTTCCCAAAATATGCATATGGATATGGATTCCGTCCTGCATCTTTTGGTCCTGTATCCACATATTTGATGGCATTGCCTCTAAATGTCCTTACCAAGCTATTTGGTTATTTACTAATCCTACTGTAAGATAAGAAGTATTTGATTGTTAATTGCATAAGAAATATAAAGTGCCTTTAACTGGACCAAACCTGAGAAATCTACTAAAAATGCTGCCATTTGGGAGGGGGTCACATTTATAGACTCAGAAAATGGTTTGGATAGAGGGAACCTTAAAGCTCATCTAGTTTCAATGCCCTTCTATGGTCAGGCACACCTTCCACTAAACCAGGTGATTAATTGCAATTTATAGTTATTACAGAATGAGTGTTATAATACCCACTATTATCAAAAGATTATAATATACAATTACGATGGTATAATTAATATAATTTATAATTCCCTTGTTAAGGTCATATCATGCAACTGTTTTTCAATTAATTCATAGTGACTTCTAATATTTCCAGCTTCTTACTATCACATCACTAACTCCAACACCTCTATGTTTTTCCAGGATTCCCCCATGGGAGTTATTCGCAGAAGATTTTGGTCCATGCAAAAAAGCTGGATTTTCAAGTCTTCCCTAGTCACACAGACCTACCTCCTCCTGTCCTAGGATATGCTCATCTATTTCCTGCCAAATTACACCTCTTCTTTTTTGGTGGCCCATTTCTTACTTTTTTGAGCCTGGGAAACAGACAGGAGACAGAAAAATACAGTAAAGTTTTCAAAAAATCTGGACTAGAACAACCATGAATGTCAGACAGGCAACTCACTTCAGAGGTTTTCCTTTTCTTTCTCTAATGTGTGATCTCTCCATGTCCACACCATAGAGATTCATCGAGGGCTCAGCTCAAATCTGGTGTGCAGCTTTGGTGCTGTCATTAATGCCAATGCTGTTGCAAGATCACTTAAATGTGCTGAAAACTGTCCATCGTAACAGTGGCTGAGTAGGGGTGAAGCAGCAGAACTGTGAGAAACACAGGCAGGGAGGCAAAGGGCGTGGATACATGAGGCAGGATGGCAATGGGAAGACAGGGACCTGTTCCCTTTTGGATGCCCCAAAAACAACTGCTGAGGACACATTCTGCACCAGGCCCCTCAAAAACCCACAACACAAAAAGCTTCAATTAAACAAAAAGTTTCAACAAAACCTAGTTTTAAGGAAGCAACAAAACACCAAAGTTCTTCCACTTGACTCCACACAGTTCTGCTTTCCTCAAGCTTTTCCATTACAAGCAGCTCTTCCCACCACAGCTCCTTAACACTGAGCACTATTAAGTAATTACTAATCACTTAATCACCTGGAATCTCTTCATTAAAATAAAAAGATTGCAAGCAATTCCCTTAAAACAATATTAAGCTACAAACTTTGGAAAGTTCACATATTTGATGCCTTAACAGTGAAGCCCAGTACAAAAAAGCCACCAATGCAATGCTACCCAGTACTAACACACCACTCTGAGTATCCAGAATGCAAGCTTAGACAAACTATTACACTCACAAAGACAAATACAGGACTACAAAAATATCAGATTTAAGCTTATTCATTCAGTCCAACAAAGACCCTCGCGTGCACGTACTGGGAAAATCTACATGGCTACATTTATTTTTCAACAAGACCTGTTTACTCATCCAGTGCACCGAAGAGACATTGTTTAATAAACAGAACCTTCAATAGGTACCTGTTTTGGTTTTTAATTCTTTTGCCAAGAGAGAAAAGGCTTCAGAATGTAGGAGCTCATGAACAGAAGGTCATGGATGAAGGCACAGATTGGCAGTACTTGTGAAGGTGAAGTCACCACCTGTTTCAACTTTTTCATCCTAAACCAGAAAATCCGTACTTGTTTATATTCAAAACAGTCTTATTCAGACATGTCACAGTATGAAGGTCACCTAATCCTAAATTCAGATTTAGTCTGAGCGTGGATTTATTTCAAATTACCTCCAAGATCACCAGCAGCACCTCTTGCTGGTGCTGAAACCTGATGAAGCAGCAACA
Source organism: Coloeus monedula (assembly GCF_965178545.1). Taxonomy (NCBI): domain Eukaryota; kingdom Metazoa; phylum Chordata; class Aves; order Passeriformes; family Corvidae; genus Coloeus; species Coloeus monedula. The sequence goes on from NC_138787.1 coordinate 5,595,106, forward strand.
ACCTGTTGGATGCTTGGGACTAGATGCAGGACAGAAAGCAGGACCACTCAAGAACTTTAAAACCGAACCAAGCCAAAAAAATCCCAAAAAACCCAAAGCCAAGAAGAGAGGCTACTATTCACATGGAAGTCAGTACCTTCAAAGATGTGCTTTCACCTTGTATAAAACTGCATTAAAATAGTCTCAAGATACATGCAGAATCAAGCAAGCTACTGGTAAGTTGATTTTTACTCGATCTCTTGCATTTAAACGGAGGCAATTGGAATGAATATAAAAGTCTCCATACAAGAAACTCATTAGCAATGAAACTGTCCGAGTTCAAAGCACAATAGGTTTTGACACTTGTCTCCAAAAGCCTCAGCACTATTGACATTATCCTTCCAAATGCTGTGCTACAGAAGCACTTTCTCAGACGATTGAAAGGTTTTGTTAACAAGCAGCACACTAAACTGCAGTGGTTTATTATTTATTATTAAAAAATTAATTAAACATTAAAATGGCCAGAGCCACTTCAGCAAACCTGTGAGTTTCAAAGGATTATGCTAAAGGGCTGCTTGCTTTTTCCATTTCTTATGGCAGTGACTGTTTCAATTACCAAGACTTAGACAATTTCTGCAATAAATGGAATACACCAGCATTTTTTAAATTTACACCCCAAATCATGTTTAAATTGTTTGAGTAATTGGTTTAAACATTCCTGAGACAAAGCCATTCCTGTTCAGGCATCTACACTACTTTAGACTGGCATAAAGAACTCCTTACATTGCTAACACAGAATATGCAGATACTCTAAGAGTTAAGGATTTCAAATAGCTATAATCAGTCCCTTCATTTTAACTGATGATCAGAAGACACTTTAATGGCTCTGCTGCATTTCATGAACAGCTGTGAATTTTAAATCAATTAAATTCCTGTTAATCTAATGTCCAGAAGTTGCTGATGTGACCTGTACAAATGCTGTTTCACTTCCTCTGCCCATTCATCTGGACCAGGCTTCTAAAGTTCCCCAGTCCTTCTCTCTCCAGTCTTGATTAAGACCCGGAAAAGAAACAAATCACTTCTCTACCATGACTTCTATGACTTCTATTAATTCATGAGCATTTTGATTTTTATTCCTGGAAAAATTAAGACTCTCCAGCTATCTGGTAAGAGAGCTCTACATCGGTATGTTTTTGAACAAGATTTTGCTTTTGGAAATGCAACTCCTTTCCCAAGAACACTGTCTTGGCATACCATTTTTAACAGCTCTATTTTTCAGCCAAAATTCTGCAATTTTAAACTTTCCAATACCTCCAAATTGCAGAGCTTTTCTGATTTTTATATGTGTTTTCCTAGGATGTGCTTTGGTCTTACGAAAACCACTGAATCCCAGTAATCCTATATTCTCTACAGCTGCATGGATAAATCCTCCAGTGCTTCAGAAATTAGACATTCCCCCAGAAGTTTAGCTTCTCTCAGGAACACAGGCATGCTAGTTTTCCTTAATTATCCTGTCAACTTTTCCAGTGTACATGACTTAACCCATAAACCATGGCTTTAAAACACTCTAAACCTGACACAAGTGGATAGTAATTTCAAATTCTTATATATTTCTATTGGATGCTCAAGTGCTCTTTCAACAGCTTGACTGAGTTATTCATACATTTATAAGGTAATTTTAGCTCCCAAATTCTGAAAGATACTTAAAAAATTTAAAATTGAAAGCTTTTACAGTTGCTATGGTTCCCTCTCCCCAAGATTCTAGAAAGCCCCTAGAATAAGACTGAAATCAAGAAATTCTCAAGAAATCTCAAGAAATTCTATTCATGTCAGCCTAATGCAACCTCCCTAAAAAATTCAACAAGTCACTGCAGTTGGGAAAGAAAAAAGTAATTTCAAAGTCAGTAATTCTGCATGCAGATTTTCCTTAAGATCCTGTTATTACTTCCTCTGTTGCGAGCAAAAAAAAACCTAACTATGAAAGCCTCTAGTAAAGGCCCTTCCTGCAGAAGCTGGAAATCAGCAATGTTATTAACATGGTGTCAAGATCCAGTAAGATCTACTGAAAAACCAAAGGAAGGTTAAAGGCAGCAGTGCAACATTCTTCCTTCAAATTACAGATTCTATGTTTATGCCTCACTTTCAATAGCCCTCAGTCAAGGACCTGCTGCTCAGAATCTCTAATAAACTCATGTATTCAAGACTCTCCAGCAGTGCCATGTGAAAGCCCAGACATCAGAAACTTTCTTGAAACACGTAAAAAATTCTGAAGATGAGTCTCAAAGGCGTAACACCAATTCCTATAAAGTTGGCAACTGAATTTCCTTTAAACCTAAGTTTTCCTCAGTCTCAAAATGCAACCCACTGGCATTTACCATGAAACACCAGTGGTTTAATTCCACTAAATACATATTAGTTCACTGTTATTAAAAATGTCTACAAACTGACAAACATGCAGAAGTTACTACATTATCACCAGGTTTATCATCTGAAGGTAGTATATCACCATGATTTTTTGGGGGTTTGGGTAGGGGGGATGGGGTGGGGCAGGTTACCTTCCCTGGTCGCAATGTAAAAAGCATTGTGCTTACAGAAGTATCTCTAATTAAATTAATCCAAACCATGTTTTGCTGAATATACTTTTACTAATTACAAAACAACAACGTTAACTTCAAATGAACTGCTATACCGTCCTACCCCAAAATTAGGCAATGTTCTTTACACAGCATCAGGTAACAATTTTACTGCAGTCAGTCTCCCAAATACAACACCCACTGATGAGGACCACAAATTAAGTTCTCAAGTTTTGCAGCTCATAGCTTCCCTTCTAAAAGGGCACTGAGAACCTATTTCATGTGATGAACACAATTTTGATAACACCAGTACTGCATGAGTAATCCGTCTATCCCACAGTCCCCTTCAATCACCCCAGGGAATTATCTCATTCTGATTCAGAACCTCTTTCTTTTGCAGTGTCAAAACATTGCTTGTTTGAACACAGCAAGGCTACCTCTTGTCATGAGTCAGTTTATTGGGCTTCCCAAACTGCACCAGATGCACCAACACGTGATTGAAGCCCTGCAGAGCACAGCTCCAAGTTAAGTATAAAGTGTCTATCAGTTCACTACTTACAAATATTCACTAAAGAAAGGAAAATCTTCCAAAAAACCTTGGGGGTTATTATTAGCGCTGAATACTTTGGACAGAAATGCATAAAACCAAGAAAAGGCTCTTTCCACAGTGAGGAAAAATCTACCTGTTTGTAGCACAATAGTGGCTAAAAGGGCCTAATCCAAAAAGGGAACAACCCAAATAAATGGTACAAGCAACCCTGATACAAGAGCTTGCCCATGGAAGATGCAGTGAGGTGCTGTAGGGCACAGAAAACATGTAATGATCACAAGAACAACTTGTCAGTTATTAGCTACTCACAAGTTTCTATGTTTAAAATGATTTTTCATTTTCTCCCTCTGGATGCAGACCAGGGAACGCTGGTCCTGCCAGGAAGAAGGATCAGCAATACAGCAGTTATGTAAGTACATACTCAGCCACTGAGTTTGTCAAATCTAATTTATATGGCTTCCATTTTAAATAGAAATACAAGACTATTTATTTCTTACTACTATCTACCATTTTCTGGTTTCACTAAGCATTCTGCTACTCCTCCTCTGCCTCAAACTAGCCTGTAATTACCTCATCCCAACTACCCTGCTACGACTGCAACACAGACTTATCTCACAGTTTAAGACCCATACAGCTTGCTAGGATAAAAGTAACATATACAAGGATTTATACATAGCCATTTTGTAATTTAAAATACCATTTATAATCTTAACAGTAATTTAAGATTAGAATATGGAGCCAAAGCTACGAGCAAATACAGAATATGCATGTCAATGAAGGTTTTTGTAGTTTTGTGGGGCCGTACCACAAGTTACTTACATTGCAAGTAACAATAAGGTAAAAATCAAGTAAAAACCGGTTTCACTGAAAAAGGAAAGGGCAATAACCATAGCGATACCTTTTGCAGATCTTCATCCCATGGTCTCTGGAGCAGCCCCTGCCTCCTGTAAACACCTGTTACAGGTATTCCCAGCACCTGAAGTTCTTCTCTCAATTAGCAGAATCTAAACATTTTGAAGGCCACCTGAAAACAACTTCTGCTAGGAAGGGAAGAGACTCATTTGCTAATGGTCAGTCTCAGGCACTGATAAATTGGTGTCCTATGGAAATCAAATCAAATCAGAGCACTGTCAATATCTGCTAAAACCGAAATCTGAAGAAAACTACAACCTTGCGTTTATTTAGGCAATAGTTGCTGATACATCTAATCCTGGCTTCACAATTGTGAAAAGTCTAGAATCACAGATATAATTTGCTCCAACCACTAAGTTCACCAGAAGAGTTTCCTGTTTAAAAATACCCATTTCCTTAATACATTCCTTCATCTGTAGCACAATCACACTGGTTGATTACTATAAGTAATGCTTTTAAACAGACTGGTTTATCGAATTATTCATGAAAAATAACCCAAACCCTCTCTAACAAGGAGGCTGTAGATGGAAAGTGAGCACAGGAACAATGCCGACCATCACCTTGACTCCTGCTCAAACTGATATGTCCAGTCACGGTTCTGGATCTGACCACCACAGAATACATTGTTTCTCAGTTTCCCAGACTGCTCAAGGCAGACAAACACATGGCAAAAAAATACATAAACCCACAGCAACCAAACTAATCCTGACCTCACTGGTGTTTCTGTGTACACTGTTAAGTGTAGCCCAGGAGTCAACGGAGACTATGCTGAGTCAAACTGGGAGGACCTCCAGAGCGAAGCTCTCAACATACTTGCACTAGACCAAGGCGGGGGAGGGGAGGTGGGGAAAAAGACCTGTAGGCTCCTGCCAGGAGTGACTCTGGGGTCATCTGCTTGACTGTTACGAAGTTGCAAGCTCATGCACTTTACTACACGGACATCTAACCCAAGGGCAGTAGAAAAAAAGGCAAAGAGCAAGAATGAGCGTCCCCCTTTTAATTCCTACATGTACTACACAACCTCAACTAGCTAGTTTATAAAGTTTAAGCTTCTTAGTGATTGTTACTTAGCAAATGAGAGCTCAGGCAAAAAAATTAGAAAAGATGCTCACACCTCAATTTGCTTTTCTCAAATACTGTTTCTGAAAGAAAAATGAAGGGAAAAATCTTTACTGAGCTGCCATCTCTGAAAACAGTGAATATTCTTTGCAAGCTGAAGTAACTCCCACCAAATACAAATGATACACAAACATGAAATGAGAAACTTCAGTAATTTTGTTAGACAACACATAACTGCCAACAAACATTTTGCCCCACTGGTCACAACACCTTTTCCCTAACCCTACCAAACCCTGGGCTTCCACAATATGGCCTGTCTGACATGCTTTCTTTGCAACCTCACATTCTGGCACTTTCTTAACATTTCTTACTCCTTATAATATAAGGCAGAAATCTCATAATGTGGGACTTCAACAGAATTCTGCCTTAATACACAGGCAGCTGGTACATATGGAGCTGAAGCCCCTCTAGTTATATCCAAACCACGTCCCAACACAGGTTTTCATTTCTCCATAAGCAAATAACTTTTCAAACACTATTTGATAAAATGCTGAGTTGGCTGGTATTTTCCCTGTATCTGATGAATCCCACATCTGTGGGACACAAACATATTGATTATGATTTATGGGTGCTTTCATACTTCAAGTTCTAGGACAAAATGCTGCTACAATCAGCAAGTCCAACGTTTCATTTGAGGCTTGATCCAGGACAGATTGAAGGAACAGCCGTACAGACACAGCCAGATGCTGAAAAAATATATTTTGAGTATGAATTCATTTTGCAGCTAAGCTGAAGTACTGACACCCTCTTTTACTCTTCTGCCCTCAAGCCAATCCAGATCTGAGGCCATCTGGCTATAAGTAGGGAAAAGGAAAAATAAAAACTATTAAAAATTTGAGCCACAGTAAATTATAACAAAAAGCCATAAAAAAAAGATGATTTGCCTCTATCTTCATAATATCACAACACCAGCTATTAGTAACTTTTCAGTGTCCATAAATAGCAAATCCTACAGGAGGCAGAATTTTGTCAGACATCACTGGCATCCAGCAGAACTGAACAAAAACTCCCTGCCAGTTGAGGGATGAGGCCCAACTGGCACCAGGTGTTGATATTCTCTTCAAGTTCTTAAAGGGATGTACACGGAGATTATCAAACAGAAACGTCTTGACCTTTAAAAGGTAACAACAGACATAAAAGATTAAGAGCTGCTTCTTTATTCACTGAATTGTAAATTGCAGACACCCGCTACAAGGCACAAGTTTCCACACAGGAAAACAACAACAAAAATCCACAGAAGTTTAAAATCTTTGTGTCCTGTTGAGCACTGCTGGGGAAACAACAGCTCGAGAAAGAACAAAGGTCACAGTAAACCAGTCAGAAAATGATAGACGGATATGATGATGATTTGGAGGCTTTAATTATTCAGTCACACATTTCAACTTGGTCCCCTGAATTCTGCATTGCAGAAATGCTTTGTTTGACCTTTGCACAGGAAAATCATACACTCAATTTTACTGCACATCATGGTGGGGTAACAGTTGGACTCCATGAGCTCAGAGGTCTTTTCCAGCCTAAACAATTCTATGATCTTTGAATTTGGGTCTGCAATCATCACTTCAAGAAAACTCAGGCAAATACGACACGTTTCCTCAAGAGCTACAAACCTTGTGCCAAGAAACTGTCAAATACTTCAATACTTATTCCAAGGTAAGTCCAAGGGTTCTTAATAACCAAATGACTGTTATGTAATCAAGAGAGACTGACATGTTTCCATTTGCATACAGGTATATTAAAGTGCGTCCTTCAGTAACAGAACTGGATGATACATCCATAACTCACCTGCATGAAATGTCATCAAGCAGGCTCCTTCTTTAGTCCATGAGATACCATAGCCAATCACATTTCAGAAGAATAGTCTATTCCTTTCAAAAAACCAAGCTAACCCAAAGGAAAAAAATCTCCCCAGCAGCATTTTAACTAGCAAATGGAAAAGAAAAACTCAATTCATGATCTCAAGATTGGCAGAGCTTAATTTAGGTTTAGAGGAACGAAAGGGAGGTAGAACATAGGATAGTGTTCAATGCTAATTTTATAAAGGTCTATTTACTTCATGAATGTGCATTTATAATTTTAAGGGATGCTTATTTTTGCACCTGGAAGAAAATATATTTCCTTTAATTTTCTTAATGTACAGGTTGCCATCATATTCTTGTTCCTCACCAGGTTTTAACTTTCATTACCAAAGCAACATAGAAAAGAGTAACAAGATTTCTACTCAAACACAAGGAAAAGATTAATTTAAACACTTGTTAACTACAGCAGAAATCCAGAAGACAATCAAAAAAAGCCCAAACCACCTAACTGGTTGAGTTTGAAATTCTGCTTTGAAAGGAAGGAAGGTGATGACCTAGCATTCCTAGTTTTCCTGGTTCAGATTCTTCTGTTTCCTCACAGTGATAAAGGTAACAGAATAGTACATTTAGTCCTTTTATCTGCAAGCCTTTAAGTGCATCACCATCACTCTTTAAGCTGGAAGCCAGAGCCAGCAAAATAAGACTGGATGTTCTTCTGCAGGTCCTCACTGCACACAAAATTGTTTCATTAGAAACAGCTAAAGGTAAGAAGTGTAAGGATGCTCTCAGCTGAGACTAGTTACCTTGCTTATCCTCCTATGTTCCAGAAGGCAGGGAAGAAAAAAAGGGAGAGAGGGGCAGCAGAATAATAATGATGGAAAATTAGTATGATGGGGGAGCAGGAAAGAGAGCAAAAGGGAAGGCACATTACAGATGAAAACCATTGCCAATTGTATTGTTCCACTGCAACATTGTTCTAACACGGTTGCTAATATTTTACCTCAACTCAACAAGAGCCCTTTAACCAGCATCTCATTACCTTCCAAAATAGAGGGGAGAATTAAAAAAATCTCCTCTGATCATCCAGCACATCAGACATGGCAAGAAAAAGAAAATGGGTCAATTTATTTTACCCTCCCAATGCAGAAAGGTTCAGAGGACTCTTGGTACCCAATGTGCGGCCTGAGGGCATTGAGAGGAAAGGGTGAAAAAGGAGTAACAGTTCCTGGGTAACCTATTTTTTGTGTGCTGAATATAGAAGCCTCACTAAGCAGCACCATGTGGTCTAGCCTACCCTGGTTTGGTTAGCACATGGCTGTGGCTCTGGGAAGGGGGAAAGAGGCCAATTGGCAGCGTAGAGGAAGACCAGTCTGGGCTGCTGAAGAATGGCACGACATTGCCACTCGGGTAGAGAAGCTACCTGTGAAAGTCTGTCATGTGGATGCCCATGGCTCCAAGAGTCGGGATAATGAAGAACACCAAAACAACGAACACGTAGATCAAGGTGCAAAAATAGAGGTGTCCCAGATAGATCTGGACTGGCAACACCAGGTGGAGCTGTTCCTAGCTCGACGGGCCCATGATGTCTCAGGCCATCAGGGCAGAGATGCCACCTATAAGTGGGCCCGAGATCGAGGGGTGGATCTAACCATGGACAGTATCTCCCAGGTTATCCATGATTGTGAGACATGCACTGCGATCAAGCAGGCCAAGCGGGTGAAGCCCCTGTGGTACGGTGGGCGATGGTCCAAATACAAGTATGGGGAGGCCTGGCAGATTGATTACATCACACTGCCTCAAACCCGCCAAGGCAAGCGCTATGTGCTCACGATGGTAGAAGCCACCACAGGATGGCTGGAGACCTACCCTGTGCCTCATGCTACTGCCCGGAACACCATCCTGGGCCTTGAAAAGCAAGTCCTTTGGAGGCACGGTACTGCTGAGAGAATTGAGTCTAACAATAGAACTCATTTCAAGAACAGCATTATTAACACCTGGGCTAGAGAACATGGCATCGAGTGGATGTACCATATCCCTTAATCATGCACCAGCTTCTGGGAAAGTGGAGTGGTACAATGGCTTGTTAAAAACCACCTTGAAGGCACTGGATGGGGGAGCTTTCAAAAATTGGGAGCTGCATTTAGCAAGAGCCACCTGGTTAGTTAACACCCGAGGATCCACTAACCGAGCAGGCCCTGCCCAATCTGAGCCCCTTCAAACAACACACAGAGATAAGGTCCCATACGTACACACAAAAGAGGTATGCTAGGAAAAACTATTTGGGTTAATTCTGCCTCAGGGACCAGGTTGCACCTGGTGGGTGATTCAGAAGGATGGAGAGACAGGATCACTCAAGGGGAGCTTGTTTTTGGGTGAACTGCCTGTCACACTGCACCTCTATCTAGATCTAGATGTATATATGTATATAATCAGGATAATGCATGTATGTATATAGTTTAAAAGTTTAAGTGTGATATAGGATGTTGGTATGGGAAAAAATTCAGGGTGGATAATGCTGGAGGTTAGGGGTTTTTTTTGGTTTTTTTTTTTCCCCCCCCCTTCTCTCAGGGAATTTTCTCCCATCTGTTGCCTAAGAGATGATGATGACTGGTACTTAAAGAGAGACAAAAGATATAGCCATGGAGGAGGGGGAGGGGTGCAGCTGGCTGCACTCTCCTAGCTGAGGGGCTTTCTCTTGGGAAGGGCAGAGATACCTGAGATTTTGGCTGGGGGGTCAGGGGCTGGGCTCAGCTCCTCGCTTGCTCTCTCGTTCTTGGATCGGACGGAACAGCTGAGTTGCTGCTACCTCAGGAAGAATTCACTGCCACCGCGGAGTCCAGCCCAGCACTGCTTCTTCTTTACCATGGGTGAGCCTCTGCTCCTAAGAGCAGCCAGTGAACTGGGACCTTAGTAACACCCGATCACACTGGAAAGGACCCTCACCATCTACTTGGGTGCCTCAGGGGAAAAACTTGGGACCTTGATCCCCGACCCCTTCCCCGTTCCCAAAGGGTGTGTCTCCCAGCTGCGTGCTGCAGCTGCTATGGAGAAGCCCAGCTGACACTGCCCAGCTCCGCAGTAAAAAACAACCTTGGGCTTTTTTGCTACACTCTAACCCAACACCCCATGCCTGCCTGACCCCTGTGACTCCTGCTAAGGCTGCGGAGTTTTCTGCTACATTTTGTTTGCCACTCTGGGGTGTGTCCGCCTCTGCCGTTCCTGCTGCTGCTCCAAGGTTCCCGCTACAGCCCATTCTGCCATCCTGAGGGGCATCGAGATCGGCTGCCCCTGTGGGTTTGTAAAAGAAGCCCCTTTTCCATCCCTCCCGCCAGCTCGCCCGCCATCACCCACATGATGAGAGAGGCGCTCGCGCTACAGCGCCCCCTGCAGGCGCGGGGGAACCATTGCACCCCCTGCCCGGCCGGGAGCCACCAGCGCCCCCACCGGCTGTGACCAGAACTGCACCCAAGGGGAAGGTGCCTGACAGCTGAGAGAGGCTGGCACTGGGTTTGTGGGTTTGTTTGTTGTCGCTGCTGTTGTGGTTGTTTGTCTGCCTTGTTATACATCCATACACACACATATATACTTATATACATATACATACATACATATATATACACACACACATACTAGTAAAGAACTGTTATTCCTTTTCCCGTATCTTTGCCTGAAAGCCCCGTAATTTCAGAGTTATAATAATTTGGAGGGAAGGGGTCACATTTTCTATTCCAAGGGAGGTTCCCACCTTCCTTGGCAGACACCTGTCTTTCAGAACAGGACAAGGACTATGAACTCTTAACACCTATGTTAACTGCCATCTCTCTTAAATCTCTCATTTATGAATTAACTGTACTGCGAACATAGCAAGGTTTGGATAAAAACTCTGCTGTAGCACTTTCCCATAGGTGAATGAGTAGTGACAGTCTGTTCCCTTGCTGAGGAACAGGCTTTTCACTTAGAAAAATGGATCCCTTGTGTATGGTAACCGTGAACCTTGCAATGGTAACTACTCCAAGCCACAAGACTGTTTTGTAACAAATAAACCAATCAATAAATCAAACCCCTGCTTCCCTTTGAACACAGCATGACTATTTAAGTCACAAACTGGACCAAAGGACACAAGACAGCCTGAAGGATGTCAGCCAGGTGCCCAGACCTTTGCCGGGTGTTAACATGTGAAAAAAAGCTTTGAAGACTTACTCAGTTCCCATGGGCATTTGGCAAGCCCCAGGTACTATCACACAATTAACAGTTTCTGTTGGAGAGCCCAGAAATTAAGCAAGAAAGATGCTGCAGGTCAAGTTTCACAGACTGCCATCTGTCTCTCCAGTCATGACAGTTCTTCCCACTAACAGCCTCAGATCATATTTATTTTCAAGTACTTCCAAGACTTCCATAATAGAAAACTACCATTTTAAGTCCAGAAAAAACTTAATTCCCAAATACTGTGATTTATCGCAAGAAAAATAGGTGCAAGTGTGTGTGGGTGTCTCTTCCTCACCTGATTTCACATACAGAAATTTAATACCACATCGGTACTGTTGGTGTAACAAAAGCACCTAAACTTTCCAGCTCTGAGCACTACCTTTATGTTTTATAAGAAAGGTGTTCTGACCAAAATAAAAGTATTCTTTTACCAACTTATTTTTTAAAAGCCCAATCAGACTAATTACAAAAAGTATTTGCTGAAGTGTTGCTGGAATATTTGCAGTAGCCAAAGATGTCAGACATTGAATGCCTTTACTTTTTTCAAGAAATACTTCATAGCTGGTATCTTCTTCCACTCAGGAATTACCTGCAGTACCTCAAAATGTGCCCAAAACCCTCACAAAAAACCCCCAAACCAGTAAAATCCTAGAGAAAGCTTCCCTGTCACACACACAACTTCTTCCTTTCTTAAATGGGAAATAAAAAATTGAGATAAAAATCATATGAGAGTCAGCTTTCAGTCTAGGCAGATGTAAACACCTGAAGGGGAGCCAGAGCAACCAGTCCACTGACCACTCCACGTGAACTGCATCCTTTGCCACTAAAGCCCAGCCATGCGCAGAAGAAACCTATGAGCAATGTGGCAGGAAGTGGAAAATACTCCTCCCCAAATCAACTGAGAAATAAATGAGGTTATAATTAAGATTGTAAGCTACATGAAATACTTTTCTAACTCAGAACTAATCCTGCAGCCTTTTTGACAGAAGTCATTGAGAACAGTGTTCCCCATCTGGCATTCAGTGCAATAATGGAATAGATTTGAACTAGCAAAAAAAAATCTCTTCAGCCTCTTTACTGTAGGTAATCTCTGTTTAGAGTTTCAGCTTAGTTCATAGAATCATTAAGGTTGGAAAAGACCACCAAGATCACCAAGTTCAAAGTAAGACCAACCTACAAATTCCTAGTGAACAGAAGAAAACCCAAATCCACATACTTGATGTTTCAAGCTGCATCAATTCAGACAAAAAAAGTGTTGTACCATTCACATACCAGTCAAACTCCACCTCAAAGTTGGTACAACTGTATTTTTCTTCCTGCAGTTTTTATCCAGTTTTTACTGAACACGAATCCTGTGTTGTGCATCCTAATGGCCCAGACTAACTGGATCCAGATAGCAACAAGCAAAATTTCCAAGAAAAGAAACAAACCTAGTCATATGTTCTTGTAAGTCCCTGAACTGCTGGCTGAGGGCACTGCTGCCACCACCACCAGACCTAGAAGACAAAGCCAACACAAGCAGGCACCAAGTCCTCATTACTATATCAACACATTACAGAGTTTTATCTTCGACTACTTCTCCGTATCTTGTCCTTAGATGACCAAGGAACAAGTGAGGCATCTTCCTGCACAGATAACCCCGAAGAAGTAAAAAACAACCCAGTTCCGAAGTGGTATACAAGTACATTCAGGTACATAAAAACACATACAAATATACGATGCACTCTCATGGAACAAGTACAGGCTCTAAAATGCACATTAATGCCTTTCCTACAGAATCTCTACTGCAGATTAGAACTTTTTTAAGAATTGTTTATAACCTTAGTTCTCTTTCAGAGCACAGAAGAAAAAACCACATCAAACCCTCAAAACAAACAAACAAAAAAACCAACCAAAACCCAAACCACCCATGTTTTATAGTTACTAATAAACAACCTGAAGTACTGGAGCTTCACAGCATCTCCAGCATACTCTGACACAGATCCTGCCAGGCTGATTAGGGAACTCTGCATCTTTCCATTACATCAGAAAGCTGCAGCATCTTAGAGTCTTACGGTAAGCAAACCTAGTCCACAGATCCATCAGCTGAAACACAGCTTAGGTGCTAGGCATGGTCTCAAAACCGTCCTTATCTCCCCAAAAGGTTGTGGCAGATCTCTTAGTTTTTTTACAAGATTCACTAATTTTTTTCAACAAGAAAGAAATTAGCGTTGATATAACAAAGCAACACAGTAGCATCATAGTAGGGTCACTTTCTATCCCCAACTATTATTTTTCTAGTACATGAAGAATACAAACAATGTCAAGCAAGAGATTAGGATCTTGTAAAGCAGGAGGATTCATAACAGTGCACATGACTGGAATTGTAGCATGAACTGGCATTCCATGCCCATCTGTCCTGGGTTGTAGTGTATTCTATTACCATCCTCATGAGCTGTTGAAATCAAGTGGGGCAGTGTTTCCTTGCCTCCTCCCCCCAGACTATCTTTCTGTTAATGGCCCATCATTGTCCTGACACATGACTCAGAGATAACTCCCTCCGGACTATCTTCTGCTAATGAGCATAATCAACACTTGGCCTAATGACTCATTACCCCATTGTGAGATGCTCCACCCAGAGGGAGGAACCAAGCATTCCATCCTGGATATAATCTGAGATTCTGAACACCAGAATCCCTTCCACTGGATTTCCAGAGGACAGGAGCTACACTGCCACCACTGGACCTGAGGAAAAGCAGACCTTTTTTCTACAGGATCACCACTTCAGAGGACTGCTACCACCACCTTGACTAACAGGGTGTCAGGTTGTATCCTGATGCTGTCAGTTTAACCCAGTGTTATTTGCCTTTATTTTCTTTTTTCCCCTCCTTTTATTTCCCTATTAAATTGTTATTCTGACTTGGTGCCTCCCACTGGTTTGTTTTCAAACTAGTACACCATCCAAAACTCTTCTGAGCTGAACGCTCTACTTAAGATTTTGAGTTGTCTTTAGAAAGTACCAATGTGCTCATGTCTCCATTCTTCTCTACACCTAAACACAAACACTTTTCCCAGCTTTTGCTAGGATCATCTGAAGCAAAACCAAAGGAGGAGATTAATCATCTTCCTGACTTATTTTTTACAGGTGAAAATAATATAATCAAAGAGAACAGACATCATTTCTGCCTCATCACAACACACACAATATTTCAATTAACAAAGTACACAGACAAAGCAGAAAGGAACTTGCTCTCATGTTTCTCCTTTTCTCTTTCTCCCTTCACACTTCCTCTCAGATGATGGGAACATCCACCCAGGTACTGACCTTCTCTAACTTGAGGCATACTCAGCATAAGAAATCTTATATTGCTATTCCTTCCTCTCCAAGTAAGCAAGCTCTGAACATTAATGACTGAGAGCTCCATTAAAAGCTGTTCATACAAACATCAAGCAATGGCAGGATACAAGCATGTAACATACTACCAGATGTTGAAGAACTACTGGCAAACATTTTTCAGTTTAGGAAAGACAGAGAAGGAGTCACATCTAAGCTCATAAACTACGTCTTCAGAGTGGTCAAGAAATTCAAGCTCACATTACCACTTTATCCAATTACTCCATTATTCCAGTGGCTACACAGCAACACACATTCCACATCAGACCCACAGCACTAGGACAGTGTGCACTCACTTCAGGCATCTCACAGGTTTAACATACTGCAGACCCACAGTATTTCATCAGTTAAACAAACACACAGTCAGGAACTACACAGCAGAGGAGCCAGCCCCAGGATATCCCTGCAAGTGTCAGCAGGCACACAGGAAGAGCCACTGTACCCAGCATGGCCACAGAGCACACGGTCCCAGCTCACACGCAGGAACTTGTCTTGCATAAGCAACAGGGCATGCCAGGTACTACTTCTGACCGCGCCAGCAGATGTGCAGCGACAGGTTACACCTGGACAACAGTCACCCATCCTACATTTCTCCCCTGCCTCTGCACCAAAGCTTCTACACTGGAGGTGAGGACAGCACACCTGTGAATAATTTCCAAAACTGTGACCTGAATCAAGCAGCACATTTAGGCGTAATAGCCCCAGTTTTGCCCACCTGAACCTGCTGATCTGAAAACCACAACATCTAAGGAGCACGCTGAATGCTCCTAATCCCAAAACCACAGATGGTATTAACAGGTTTTTAGCTCTTCTATTCCAGAGTGCAGCTTGACAGTGTAACTGGGGAAAATGCAATGAACAACTGCTCCCAGAAAATGCTGCCTCGGTCACCTCCCCCCCGGCATGCCCTCCTGCACCAAGTGCCTGTACCTGCCTGTCTGCAGTACAGGCCACGCCAGAGAATCAGTATGCAAACAGTCCTTCCCCAGCTCCTTAACAGATACCACGACTAACACCCACAGCGATCACAAAAGGGTTGTTATCACCAAACACTGACCTGGAGGAGGAGGGGATGTCTCCTTCTTGGGGCTGAAAATCCATCAAATGGTCACAAGTGAACCTTTATCCGGCATTGCATATTGTCACCTCTGGGCTCATTAATGCTTCAAGGGCTGAAGCCCCTCTGCTCTGGAGACAGGCTGGGAGAGCTGGGGGTGTTCAGCCTGGAGAAGACTCCAAGGAGACCTTAGAGACCCTTCCAGCGCTTGAAAAGGCTCCAAGAGAGCTGGAAAGGAACTTTGGACAAGAGCCTGGAGTGACAAAACAAGGGAGAATGGCTTCCCACTGACAGAGGGCAGGGTTAGATGGGATACTGGAAAGAAATTCTTCCCTGCCAGGGTGGTGAGGCCCTGGCACAGGCTGCCCAGAGAAGCTGTAGCTGCCCCTGGATTCCTGGAAGTGTCCAAGGCCAGGCTGGATGGGGCTTGGAACAACTGGTCGAGCGAAGGTGTTCCTGCCCATAGCAGGAGGATGGAACTGGATGAGCTTTAAGATTCCAGTCTAAATCATTCTGTGATTCTATTAAAATGGAGAAAGCATCACCATATTCCTGCCTGTACACACACTGAAGCACAAAAGTTAGCAATTAATGATACAGAGAGAGGTTTAAGGTTTTAGCTACAGTTAGGAACAAATATTAAAACTAAAATAAAATAAGTCTTTCCAGAGTATCGAGCTGCACACTAACTGGCCATTTGGAAGCGCTCGTGAGGGGCCTCCACAACCGCTCCCAGCGCCGGCCGCAGGGGCCGCGGGCGGGCGGTGCAGCCGGGGGGATGGTGGGGGACGGCGCAGGCCCGCCCGAGCCCGGCGCCACCGCCGGCTCCCGGCCGAGGGCTCCGGCGGGAGCGGAGCCCGGGCCTGCTGGGGGCTGCGCCGAGGGGCGAAGACGCCGCCTCCCCCAGACCCCTCGGCGGCACCGCGCCCGGGCCGCCCGCGGCAGCCACACGCGGCCTTCCCGCCGTGCCCGGCCGCACAGCCCCTCCGCGCCCCGAGCCCGGCCCCACTCACCCTCCGACAGCTCCAGCTCCAGCTCGGCCAGGCTCTCGCGCACCTCGGGCGGCAGCGGAACAGCCTCCAGCGCGCAGCCCCCACGCTCCGCCGCCATGGCGCGGGCGGGCGAGCAGCGAGCGGGCCCGGCGGAGCCACCGCCCAGCCCTGCCGCAGGTGGGGCCGGGGGCGGGCCAGAGGCGGGCCCCGGCGGTCCCGAGCCGGGAGGCAGGGAAGGAAGGAGGAGGTGCCGCCGGCCCTACCGCCCCGCGCAGCCGCTACCGCTGCCCGGGACGCGCGGCCCGTGCCAGGGGCGGGAGGGGGCCGTGCCGCTGGGGAGGGGCTGCAGCACGGCCCGCCCGCTCCTGTATCCAGCGCTGCCTTTCTTATTCCTCCTTCCCTTTTCCCACCCTTGTCATTGACTTCGCACCTGCGGTGCTGAGGTCCCTTTCCTGAAAATACCGAAACTGCCCTTTCCCTCCTCACTTCTTCCTCCCAACGGAAAATAGGAACTGTGACCGAGCCTAAGCCCACGGGGCACACCCAGCCCACCGAGTGTTCCAGGATAGGGCATGGACATTTTCATGGCACAGAATGCCACTGTAAGAGCGTGGATATAAAGTGGTGCCTGGCCCTTCACAAAAGAAAAAAAATTAAGTGTATTTTCTAAAGCCAACCACCTCTCAAAGGGCACTAGAGACCAGCAGGAAGTGTTTGGGATGGAAGGCATGTTGATGCAGTAGCTTTTCCCTGTTCAGCTATAGGTTCCAGGGTGCATGTGTGGCAGGATAGCAGGGCCTGATGCTCTGGCATTCCTGCAATCTCCCAGAGACTTCGGCAAAGGCAAATCCAGGACCTTACTAGTGGTCCTGACCACCCAAACTGCTCTGCCAAGTAACAACTTCCCTAGAACTAGAAAATAGGGAAATCTGGGGAATAGTTTTCTGCCAACAACTGCTTCTGTCCAAAGCACCTCTGGTTTAGGATGATTGGGTTCAGGTTGGGGCTTCCGATTTCTCCGCTCAGATTACTGAGGTCAGCACGCACATCACAGGAAAGCATGTCCCATGTGGCTGCCCTTCCGAGGGCACAGACACACCACACCAGCACTAGGAAAACCATGCTGCTTAAAATGTCATCCCTTACTATTACAGCTGGTAGTGGGGTCCGTGGCTGCGACCCAGGAAGAGATGACCGGTCCGGGGAGATGGTCCCGAAAGGAATCGCCCGCCCGAGGTCTGGTATCTTCCTCTCAGCTGCTGGCAGAGGAGCCCTTGCAGAAGCTATCAGCTCTTTAGTGATTAGCAGCTCGTGATTTCAGCTCAGCTCTGCAGGGCTGCCTCTAGGCCAAACCAGACCGGAGAGAGAGACGAGAAGACCCGTATGTCTGGTTCCGCACGAAGGTAGCTTTATTGTGGGTTCCCTCCGGCGAAGGGAAGGCCAGGGACGAGCTCTCCTCCTACAGAGGTGAACTGGTCTTTTATAGGGATACAGAGGATCAGCAAGGGGACCAATGGATTACAGAGGGTCTGGGATAGACCAATGGGTTACAGAATGATCTGCATAGGGTCTCCCAAAGGATTGTGGGTCTACTTTTCCTCACCATGACTCAAAAGTCCTTTCCAGGGAGTCCTGCTGGGCGATTGGGAAATCTCTTATCTCAGCAGACATCCCTCCAGGGCAGTGGCCGGGCATATCCCACACCTTACACTGGGCAGAGACATTTCTGCTTCCACTGCCAGCCTTTCAGAAAGCTGTCTGTAGGTACTGGGGAGCTAGTGGGAACATATTACCTATAGTTCAGATCCTACTGGGTTGGATTCTTTCTCTGCAGATTTCTTTTGTGAATAGGAGGCTGCAGCATCTGCCCCTTACCCCCAGTTCCAGCCTGTGTTCCTTGAAACAGTGACTGCCCAAGGAGACTCTTGGAGGGGCATGTAAGGTGAGGCAGGGAAGCACTGACTGCCACAGAAAAGTTCCTCTGAGTGCAAAACCCTGCCAAGGTTTGGGAAGAGCCCTGCATATTCTGGGACATAAAAAAAGCCCCTGTAGGTTGATTTAAAAATGTGCCAGTGCAAAGCCAAATTCCCTTGAAACAGAACTGGTCCCTATGATGTGCCAACTTATCCTTTAAAAGGTAGTTTTAATTATCCACCTAGAAGTGCCAGATTTTAAAACTAGGCATTAATTTGGATTTGCAGTGTCAGTACTGACACTAGATAACTCTGAGCACAGGCCCTCAGGCCTCACAGCCCTCCTGCTTACACTCAACACGGAACATCCAGCTGTGAGTGTGCTATTACAGATTGGATTTAGTGCCACTTCTGAACTCTGTTTTAGAAATGCATTGTTCCCAAAAGAAGATCAGCTTGTGTTATGCTAAGCAAAAAGGGCACCAGCACCATTCAGTGTGTGCAGTCTGACAATGCTGCATCAAGTGTTAGGAGTCTTAGAATCTGATTTTTAAAGAAATATGATACAGTCACTGAGCCAGCTTAAACTTAGGTCAAATTGGTTTGGAACTCTGGACAAGTTAAGTTACTGTTGCCAAGCTTTTACACCAAATCAGGTATTGTTTGTTCACAAACTTAAAGTTAAGCTCTCTTAAATTTATGCTCAACCAGTTTAAGGGTTCTCCTATAGCTGTCAGAGGGTAATAAATCTGTACACATGCCAAGATCTCTCTCTACCACATTTTTTTCCAGAGAACCAAATGGTGATCTACCTGACAGGTAAATAAGACTTTACCGAGACAAAACCAGTTAAATAAGTAATAAAACAATCTCAGATGAATGCCAATATATAATTCTCAATACCCAGTAGAGAAAAATTTTTAACAGGCTGCAGGAGAACAATTTGCCTCCAGAAGAGATTTTTCTCATGCTCCAAAGTTAACCACCACATCTGCTTTGAAGGTAGAGATTTCATGTTTCCAGAGGTTTAAAATACTTTGGCATTATAATTCTTCCTATGCTTTTTCTAAAGAAATACAGAAACATCACAGAAAAGTCTTATTCAGCATAATACTTGAATCTCTCTCATTTTTGCCCTGAGACATTGTGACTGGAAATGGGTGTACCATTTCCTCTTCTCTGACCAGCAACTTCATAGACATTTGGAACCACCCCCCTGAAGGTAGCTACAGCACAAGATACCAGACAGAGGGAGGATCACTTACATTAGACATAGACAGAATTCACAGGCGTTGTTTGGTATGTTTTGCCAAAAGCGCATAGAGTTAAACAAAATTATGGGCCTTCTGAACTAGAAAAATGAAGCTAAAAGTGTCCAGAGTAAATAGGACAGACTGAGGGAGGACTTACGTACTGAAAAACTAGAAGAGCATACCCTAAATTCACAGAGCGCTACAGGTATCTGACATTTGTGAGTATTTGAGTGATTCCTTTAATTGGAATGATCCTACAGAAATATTAAAACCCAAACAATTTTAGGAACAGCAAAAGAAATAAATAGGCAAGGTGGAAACAAACAACCACACAATGTAAGAATTCACTAATAAAATGCCATTTTAATAACTTTTTTTACAAGGAATCCACCTATACACTATAGAAAAATAAACACCACAGACTTTTTGCAGCTTACAATACAGCAATGCAGGCACACTTCAGCTGTTGACTTAATTTCACATGAGAATGTAAAACATTGTTCTTAGTGAAAAATAAGTCCCTCTTAAAGTACTAAAATATAATAAAAAGAATCATATAAAAATCTCCTGTAAAAGCACTGCCCTTTATTCAGTTGCATGGGAAATTGCAAGTGCCTCTGTTGAGTGAGGACCAACACAGAGGAAGCAGGAACTTGCAGGACAGATTTCATAAGCCTTCCCATCACTTTTTCAGGTTTCTCTGATGAGGTGAGCCTAGCACTTGCCCTAAATTAAAAAAAAACCACAAATCATTAGAAAACTGCTTGTGTTATGAAGCAACAGTGTACAGTTAGCAGCATGTTATTTCTTCAAAGTACTTCATAAGAGCTACACTGAAAGCAATTCCAATTTTCACAAGCCACCTAGGAGCAATCTAAAACAGGATCTGAAAGCCTAAACATCTGCCAAAGCAAACCTTCATACTGTGGGACCAGTGCTCCATCACAGGCCTGTTTTACCCCCAGTGACAGCTCAATTCTGCCACTCCTGTAGTGATTCTGTTGCTGGGCAAGGTCTTGCCACTGAGTAGATGTCCTGAAATTCATTAGGAACTGAGAAATCATTTGGCTGCCAGCACTGTTCTAAAGATTGCAGCATCATTCTGTAATGCCTGACACTATCATCCTGGTAACATGGAAATGACAGAAATTATATGCACTTTCAACAGAAGTGCTCTTCATGGTGTCCCAGCTGTGGAGTACTTATTCCACACTTAGAATGAAGCAAAATGTGTTATTTCCATAAAGGCTGACATGTTTCCAGTCTAAAATCTGGTTATCTATCTGTATCAGCCATATAGCTGCAGTATTTGGGAAAAAAACCCAAACCAAACAAACCCACAAAGTCATGGCAATAAAGTTTCTAGGCAAAGTCCTGCTGAGAACAATGTCAAAGTTCCCAAACTCTTAAGCATTTCAGGATGATGTGATGACAGTTTGTGAGTTCCTCCTTAGGACAAGGTGTTTCTGTGCTATAACCAGGTACAGAGGTAACTAGGTAACTATGTAACAAGGAGGTAACTAGACTGAATTAAACTAAGTGAATTCGGTCTAGAAATTAGGCGGAACTGTTTTAAATAGCAAAGCTAAGTGCCACTACAACCCTTTGTGTGCTCTTTGATCAATCTTAGAAATAGATGGCTGTATTTACCAGCCTCCAAATATTTTTTTAAAATCTGTTATGAACATAAGGAAGTGATACATAAGGGAAGCATTACAGTTTGTGCTGCAGAGAAAGCCCTGCTCAGCTATTACAACAGTTCTGTTTGACTTTAAAGCAAATTAACTCTATCCACAGCTTCATTTAAATTGCAACACTTGCTTGTTTAGACTTGGGAACAGGAGGGGGCCAGAAATCACATGAAATTATTCAACCTTATCTCTTTCATTATGAACTTAGAGAAATGCCACACTTGGACTAGTTTTAGATATGATTCAGAGAGGTTCCCTTTCAGAGACTGACTTAGTTGTTACCCCCCAGTAATGATAATTATTCCTTAAAATGATGCTCTTTATTGGCAATGTGTACAAAGATCCTTGCAAAAAGTAGCCCAGACTTGCAGGAGCTGTGAGGGGTAAGAAGGTGGTTCCTACCTGGCTGCACCCCTTCCAGCCTTTGCTGGATCACCTCCAAGCGATGGATATATTCTGTGAGTGATTGTTCAGGATCCTGAGGTGGCACAAGGGACTTTTCTGGAGCTGAACTTGGGGACAGATGCAATCTTAAAAAGAAAACAAATTACTTTCTCATTCTCATGCTATACTCTCAAATATATCCAGAAGTTACATTCATACAGGTGGGAATTCTGGGCAAAGAAAACTGGAACCACCACCACCCCTTCCATCAGTCTAGCTGTTCCTGGAAACAAGAGCAGCAACAGGCATCATTTAACCTACCTTGGATCCACATCAGACCTGAGCCACCACTAATCCAGTCACACTGAGCACCAGTCAGGGCTGCTGTTATTAATACCCTGTTCCATACCATACAGGTGACTTTTCTTGGCAGGGATGTCAGACCCAGACACACACCATGACAGAGGAATAGGGTGGGGTAGAATTAAGTCTTTTGTAAGTGCTTGCAGGTCTCAGACTCTACAAAACATTTTATCAAATTCCATGCAAACCAGAAGACTACCTGGCTGTTGTGACAAGCACAGTCTGTCCCCTCAACGTTAAAAAAAACCCCTACAATAATTTGAAGCATCCCCTGTCTTTGCAGACTGACCTGTTGTGTGAGCGGGAGGAAGATCGTGGGGAGAGGCTCATGAATCTTGCAGCACAGCTGGTTCTGTGGCACAGCCCTGTGTCACTGTCCCGGGTAGGGGGAGAGCTGATGGGAATAGCTGGGGGCTGCTGCTCTTTCAGGACTTCTGTTCTAGCACCAGAGGCTGTGGTAAATACGAAGGGTTAAAAAATATGCACTAGGAACCGTTGAGAACAGGCTATCAAACACATCCAAAAAACCCACGAAAATGACAGCAGAGTATACCATTAAGTTTGGTTTTAAATGCAGGTAAATACACTTTCTAGAGCTACCTGCTTTTTTGGTTTGCGTGTTTTTTTTTTTTTTTTTTTAACCATATTTAACAGAATTGTGATGCTATTTTGTAGTGAAGTAGAAAGTTCAGCATTTGAGGATTCAAGTTTCTTAGGAATCACACAACAGTGGGTTTACGTACAAAGTTGGTGCTTTCTTTTAAAATAAGTATTTCCAGCAACTTAGAAACAGTGAAAATTACATAGTACCAGCTAATGAAAAAAAAGCACTATTTAATCCAAATTTTGTTTAGCGTTGAAAAGGCACAAGTAATGGAATATTACATTAAGGGCAACAGTTCCCCAGTAGTGGGTGCTGCATTAAGATGTTTGTTAGAATTTTTACAAAGGCACTCCTCAGTAACTCAAAGGAACACTCACATGTTCCTCAGGTAACTCAAGTCCTTATTGACCTGCATCAGACCATCTATCCATCTACTCTACAGATGTACAGTGGCAAAGCAAACAGATTTTCCCACTTTGGTTTTGTTTTTAAATGAAACACATCAACAAAGAGAAATTATGAAGAAAACAATGTATTTGTCCAAACACGTACCTGTGTTACCTCCTATACTGTGAGAAATGCTTTCACTCTGTGTGCTCTTCCTGCCAACTTTGTTCCACTTCTTCACCAAAAACTTTAACCTTGGTAAGAAAACAAATTTGAACAACCATTAAAAATAAGTAGAAATGCGTTAAATTTTAATATTAAGTTATTTGTTGGTATAGAACATATTAGCCAACATAAGTAACAATTGTTGTGGGAATGACGGGAGAATTCTTCAACTTCAGTCTTTGGAATGCTGGCTTATCCCATTTTACCCTGCAACAATCCTTGAACTGCTGAAAAGACTTGCTTGATTTGGCTCTGCTCTTATCTCCAGAGAGCTCTTCCTACCTGAGAGGAGGAGTTTGGAAGTCACTGCAGGAGTCTAGAAGTCCTGCAGCCTTTGCTGTTATTACGGTATTCATGTCAACAGCTCTGTCATCTCCTGACACAAACTTGCTAGTAATCATTTTTACTAGACAAGGAAATTGCTCAGAAATAACCACCTATTACATTTAAAACTGATTTTTTTTCATTAAATGGGCTTAAAGCCATTGGGAGATGGCATATTGTCCCATGTACAGCTAGCAAAACCCACTTGGTAGTGACAGAGCATGACAGAATCACACCCAATAAAACACACGCTACTGGATTCCAGAGAGAACCATCCCTGACAGATCGCATTCTGATAGAAGACAGACTGTCCAGTGAGATCAAGGAGATAGAAGTCAGCCCCAAAGAACTTCAGATTGTAATGCTGTGCACTGGTTCCCAAATATATTGCAGCTGGGCATCACTCAAGTAGCTTTTTCATAGAATTATGGAATGGTTTGGGCTGGAAAGGATCTTAAAGAAGCCCACCTTGTTCCATCCTCCTACCATGTGCAGGTACACCTTCCACTAGACCTGGTTGCTCCAAGCCCTGTCCAACCTGGCCTTGAACACTTCAGGGATGGGGCAGCCACAGCTTCTCTGGGCAACCTGTGCCAGGGCCTCACCACCCTCACAGGGAACAATTCCTTCCCAATATCCCATCTAAGTCTACCCTCTTTCATCTTAAAGATTTTTTTTTTTACAAATCTTTAGTACAGATCAAACTCAGCTAAGAAGTCATGCTTGAACCAGTTCTGGAGATTGCTCCTGCTTAATATTAATGTAGGATAAGCCACAGGAACTATCAATTTTTTAAGTTTCCAAGAAAACATCACATATGAGAGACAGGGGGTGTTTTGGCTTTACCTTGAGATGGCAATGATGGCTCTGACTGCACACCTGAACTTGGTGAAAGGCCGGGAGTGTGATCCAGAGAGCTGCAGATCTGCAGGAGAAGGATAGATTCCCATGCGAGCAATGAGAGAGAGAGTTGCTTGCTCACAGTCCTGAAACCCCCCAAGCAGCAGCAAGAGGTATTTCTTCTGATAAACTAGAGCCTTTCTAAAGCTCTCTGCTCGAATGTACTTCCAATATAATCTCTGCAACTGTAGAAAGAAAAAAAAAAAAAAAAAAAAAAAAAGAAATTCAAATTTTCAGTTACTGTTGCAAAAACCCAGCCACAAACAAGGTGTCTTCAGGTCAAATGTCCAGACTGAGGACACAAGGGCAGCCAAAACAATTCTGTACGTTGTTAAAACCCACCCAAATTTGCAGCATCAGACGTCTTTAAGTCTCCTGAATGTTTTCAAGCAAAATGATCACACTCAAAACTCTAAAACAGTTTAACTCTTTAATAAAGAAAATAACATCCACTTTTAAAAAAAAATTAGCCAGAAAGTATGGTGGGAGAGATGCCTACCAGACTTGATTACAGCCAAGTGTCAGAAAAATAAAAAGTATTAAGATTAGTCAGCAGGGATTAAAAATGAGTGTTTTCTATTTTCATGCTTAGACAAGAAACCCAAGTCTCCCTCACATTTAAGAGTAGAAAGAAATTCTAAAGATCCAGATTACTTTTGATGCAAGTTCCTGTCTAACACAGAGAAAATTCCAAAGGAAGTTCTCCTTTGGGGAAAGTTTCTAATTTAAAATAATATATCAAACTATTCATCTAGAAAAATCAACCTTTTAAAATAGCAACTGAAGATTACAGCAGTAAGTGAAAGATAAATGCCATAATCTTACAGATCCCTTTTTTCCCAGCAGATCAGGTTGAAATGACACCTCCTGGCTGTGGCACTGCTGGCTCTCCAAGCTCCAGAGAGCCCCTTTGCTGGCTAGTCCCTTAATTTTACCTTAGGACTGGAAGTTTCTGCCACGGGTTTGTTTTCAATTGCAGCACTGGCTTTAGCCAGCTGGGATTCCGCCTGCTTCAGTGCATTCTGCAGCATGGTCCTCTCTCGCTGCCAAGCCTCTCTTTCCAGCTCTTGAACAGGGTCAGCACCACCTGTAGATCTCATCTAAAACAGAAACCAAAAGGAACTGAGCCACAATGGTTTTGCACATTACTTCCACAGTCAAACATCTCAAACCAAGTAATAACCCAACTTTATGACAAATTAAAACATAAAAACACTGAGCCTGAAAACCATCAATGGCATTCATGTGTTAAACAGCACAATAGGAAACTGAAATGCATGAAAAGCCCTTTTTAAGACGTAACAGATTTTTGTTCATCAGGCTACCCCTTCTCCGATCGGCCTTACAGGAATCCTTTATATCCCAAGCCCTTTGAAATGGAAACAAAACATCTGACTTCTACATCCACAGGCAGCACAGAAATTGTGAAGATGCCTGTGTACGTGCAAACACAAGCAGCACATACAACAAAACCAAGTTGTGAAGTAAATTCTGAAAAATCACACATTCAATTCTGAGAGTCCATTGTCCAGAGAAGCTGTGGCTGCCCCATCTCTGGAAGCAGGGGGCGGAACGAGATGGGCTTCAAGGTCCCTTCCAGCCCAAACCATGCTGTGATTCTATGAAACTGAGTTTTGTGGTAAGTCGTCTCTTGTAGGAATGAGACCCAGGACTCCAGCTCCAATTCTTCATGGAAGTTCTGCCTTCGTGACCCTCTTTGTACCAACTACAAATTTACTGGTGAACAGTTACATCAGTGCATGATGCAACAGATCACAAAAGAAATAAAAGATCTTTTTTTAAGGTAGTTGATGTTTTATCCCTTGAAATGAAATTTATGCATTAGAGAAGCCAGTACAAACAACTGACCCCAGTTTCTCCTAGCAACTTATTTCAGTACAATTTGTAGTATCTGAAGGAGTTCTACATGACTCATCGACATCCTTGACTTCTACTACACCATTTGGCAGCTGATTGACCAGACAGCTCCATTTTGGCACAGATTTTCCATGCTGACATTTTGCCAGGTGCCCTGTCCGATACTCCATAATTTATCACAACTCAAGGAGGAAGAAAATTCCTTTGGTCTCTTGAGCATGTGGTTCAGTACCTTAAAGGAAGGAGAAATTCAGGGAGGAGACTGAAGGAAAAGGTGATTCTGGAAAAAAAAAAAAAAATCAAAGCCTGAAAAGAAGGCAGAGAGGAGGGACTGTTTGTGCCCACAGAAGAAAAGCTATCAGGGTGGAGTTTTTGCTCTAGAAAGGCATGTGTAGTTAAAGTGCTCTACTGAACACTTTTTTTGTTATACAAAATTTAAGTCAGGAAACTTGGGGCTCCTTTATTTTTGTGTGGTTAGTCTCTGAAGGAGGGAACTCTGCTCCAACAAGAGTTGTGTACAGCTGACAGCTCTACAGGTTTGTGAGAGGAAGGCTTAACCAAAATAACCCCATGAACTTGGAGAAGAGGCTGCATCCCCCTCCTCAAGACTGGAGATGATCCATTTGACAACCACCTGTGTGGCTGCACAGGTGACAGAAGAAAAATATTAAGTGTATTTTGTAAGCAGGTAGGCATAGGGAGAGCTGCAACATGCCAAGGCAGCTTGTCACACAACACATCAGACTTGTGAACAGAAGATACAAAAACCTTTTCACATATCAGACAGTCGCAGATCTCTATTGCAAGAGAAAGACACAATACTGCAAAGTTATCTGGGGAATCAGATGGAATTTAAAAGCTATGCTTTTATGTATTTTGTATCAATAAACCTTAGCTCAAGTATTTGGTAATTCCCTGGGCTTGCGTAAAATATTTGCAATACTGCAAACATGGGTCAGAACAGCCCTCCTGAGATTACAAACCACTATGGTGCTTTTTGAAAAGTACTTGGCATTTTGGTGAGAAACAACTATCTCTGGATGCAGAAAGAAGCTACAGCAACACATCCCAAAGCTTCTGATCCTTGGACACATTACATATCTAGGAAAAAAATGCTGTTAGAAGCGGACTCTAAAATACAACAAAACAGAGTTGGACATTAAAATATGTTAATATTTTCCTTACCTGAGATCTAGGAGAAGACAATAAATCTGATTTTAGTTCTCTTAGTGTCTGCAGTAAAGAGGCTACAGCTTCATCATTTGATGCAGACCAATCATTAACTGTTCTGTTAGACAGAAACACCTTTTCAGTATTGGACTGATTTGTAAGAATGTTAACACACATTTAATTGCTTCTTCCCTCTACATGACCTTTCAGTCTGAGGCTTTACGCAATATTTACCACACAAATTACCACTATGAATACACTGAGAAATTAGCAAGTTCTGTTAATTTTTAAGAAATAAAAGAGCACAGGGCTCTCAGCCATGACCCACACAAGTTAAGAAGCAGGATGGAAAGCAAAGCAACTAGTTTATGAACTCACTTATCTAGAATTTTATATATGAACTCATTCAGGTGCACAGCCACAAAGAGCAACTGCTGCCTTATATTCTCCAGCTGTTGTTGCTGCTGTTGCAAGTGGGGTTTTTCAGTTTCTTTTGTCACAGGCTGTTTGGCACTTCCATCTTTGCTTGAGGTACACAAGAGTTCCTCCTGACAATTTGGAGGATTTTTTTCTCTTTCTTTTAATACTGCCAGTATTTCCTGCAGTTCTTTAATTCTTTGTTCGTCCCTGTGGTGTTGCCGTTCCAAGTCTTGCTGTTTGAACAGAATAAGTAGTAGTTAAGTGCATCTTATACATACACACTTATGTAAGTGTCATCACACTTAATTAGCATATCCATCTGGGTGTTCCTTAACTGCCAGACCACTTTTGGGGGAAGGCTTAGAGCACTGCTTTCCAGGGCCACCAGGAAGCCATTTAATGATACTGGAGTGTCATTAACTGTCTCCATCCAAAGAGAAATCCAGGGTGAAACCAATACTGTCACAAGCCACGACTGGGATCCTAGCTCAAAATAAGGGCAGTGACATGAAACTTAGTTTGGTTCCATCCTGCATTTAACCCATATTCATCCCCACCTGTGAACAACCAGCAATTCCCAGCACACACAAAAATTTAAAGATCAACTTCCGTCAACAATAAACCCAGACACAATCCCTTGAAAACAGCTACATATGAGAAAGAGCTCATTTAATGCATTTTTCACAATGCTTTAACAGAAGGAAACCTTCCAACCAAAGAACATCATCCATGGGGTTACATCCCAGTGTGTGGCTATTTCAGTGTAAGACAGAGCGTTCTCACCAGTCTCTCCTGATCTCTCTGCCAGTCCTTCTGTTTCTGTAGCTCTGTCTGTTGCTGCTGCCTCCGCTCTCTCCCCCTCTCCTCTTTCCTGTTCTTATCTTGCTCTTTCAGCAGCTTGAAGAGTGACTGCAGTTGCTCCCAGTCAGCTTTCAGCTTGGCCTCTCTCTCCCTATGGGCCTCCAAGGAACGGATCACATCTTGCTTTTGTGCCTGAAGAGACTCCAGGGTGGCTCGCAGTTTTTCACTGACCTCCCTCTCCTTCTGGGTTTCCTTGCAGCACATCTGTACCTCAGCCTCCAGCTGCCTTTTGGACAGGATGGCCTTCTGGTGCATTTTCTCAATAACAGCAGCAAGCTCCATAGTTCGGGCCCTCTCCTCTTCCAGCTGAGCTTGGAGCTCTCGGATGAAGGCTTGTTCCAGCAGCGACTCCCTGTGCTGACAGGAAGCACCTTCCTTCACTCTCATGCTCAATTGCTCTGTCAAAACACGCTCATGATTCAAGGAATCCAGGAGCTCCAATGAACGATTTTTCTCAGCATCCAAGTTTTTCTGTAGCTCCCGCAGTTTGGTCTGTTCCTGGGACAGCAAGGCTTCGCAGCGGGAGTGCTCGATCTGCAGTTCCTTGCGGAGGTTATCTGTTACTGTTTTCTCGTGCTCCAAGGACACGACCAGCTGGCAATTCTGCACCGACTGCACATCCAGGGCAGCCTGCAGCTCCTGGGCAG
This sequence comes from Coloeus monedula, assembly GCF_965178545.1. Lineage (NCBI taxonomy): Eukaryota > Metazoa > Chordata > Aves > Passeriformes > Corvidae > Coloeus > Coloeus monedula. The sequence continues at coordinate 5,624,683 of NC_138787.1, forward strand.
AGGGGGCAGAACACATTAATAGTCCAGTACAAACACTCATTTGTGGGGCTGGCTGGTATTTAGCAATTTTCAACCTCCTGTTTTATCCAGAAAGATATTCAAGACTTAACTAGAATAGTTCAGGTATTAAAAAGTTTAATTTAAAATTACAAGTGTCAGAAAAATGCTCCCTAGCAATCTGCCACCAAGCAACAAATCCAAAAATTATCATGTTAATGTATCTGCCAGTACATTATTTCTTCTTCAGTTAGTAAGACCCTCATTAGGACATCACTACTCTTTACATCACTCAGTCCCATTAATAAATAACATCTGAAACAACAATAACCCAGGTTGTTTTAAAAAGAAAAATATAAGCCGTGAGAATAGATGTAAAGCTTCAGGACTTGGCAGCCCATCTCTTCAGAGCACAGAGTAGAGACTGATAAAAATAATGACAGAATGGTCCAGGCTGGAAAGGACATTAAAGCCCATCTCATTCCCACCCCCTTCCATGGGCAGGGACACCTTCCACTAGACCAGGTTGCTCCAAGCCCTGTCCAACCTGGCCTTGAATCCTTCCAGGGATGGGGCAGCCACAGCTGCTCTGGGTAATCTGGGTGCCAGGGCCTCAGCACCCTCACAGGGAAGAATTTCTTCCTTATATCTAATCTAAATCTACCCTCTTCCCCTTTAAAATCCATCCCTAGGTCCATTTTGGGAGCCAGCCTTTCTTCAGAAAGTAAGGCAGAGACTGAAGGGGAAGTCACAGGGCACTGCAGACAGTCAGAGCTGGCACTGCTGCCCTAGTAGGGAGGTCTACCCTGCCCCCACCTAGCCAGCACCATTTCTTATCTCCTAGAAAGACAGGTCAGATGCTAAGTGGCAGCAGCTTTCCACAATGGGGCTTCAATAAAGATTTGTGAATGCCAGACTAATCTCTCACACAGCTACCCCCGGGGCAAAGCACTTTTCTCCTGGCCTTGGCTACTCCTTGCATGAGCAGGTTTCTGAAAAGGTGGAGGATGGTAGCAGCACATCCTAACCATGCAACAGTTACAAAAATCCCAACAAGAATCACTCACAAACCTAAACACCTGCCAGGAAGATGAGAGGAGAAGCCAGACTACAAGGAAATAGTCAGAATTGTGTTTCCTCACTTAGGGAATTTAAGTAGGATTGTCTGGAGTTCTTTGAGAGAGTTTAGTTTTGGGGTTTAAGAAATGGTTTATGTTAAATCTTCCTCCTTTTCCATTCACTGTAGGTCTTTTACAAGCACTGAGTCATTGCTATTACAGTCTTGGAGAGAAAGCTTGTTTTCTGTTCAATTTAGAAGGGAACAGGATGACTTTGGTTAACCTCCAAAAATATATATTATATGGAAAAGGCTCCACTTAGTCTCTGCCAAACCTATTTATCATTGGGTGGTTTTCTTTACAATATCAGAGATCATACACCACACATCCTCATGGTAAGTTTGCTTTGGGATTGAGGGTGCAGTTATACAGCTGTAGAATCTGGCTGGCCCTACTCAGCAAGGGGCAGTACACAACAGGGGAAAATGGGAAAGCAAAAAACAACAAGATGATGTGGGGAAAAAACCCAACATGTCATTCAACTTTGGTTTATTTCTGCACGTGCAATTAATGAAAGTAACTGAAAGCTTTAACTCTGTGAAAAAAGCAGCTATGCACATTCAGAGGAGGTTTGGGGGTTTTAACAGTTACTAAACAAAAAACAGTGGAAGAGAAGAAGACTGCACAAATAACCTGCTAGTTAACGTCATGCCCCAGAGGAGCTGGGCATTACCTCCATGGCCTTTGTCTTTTCTTCCTCTGCTTTCCTCTGCTGATGCTGTTGTTCCTCAAACCAACCTCGAAGCTCAGATCCCTTCAGCTGCTCAGCCTGCAAGTCTTCAAGTGCAGCTGCCAAATCCTTTTCTTTTTTTTCCAATTCAACACTGCAAAGTTCAAAACGGCATTTCTATGTTCAGAACAGAACATCCTTCACCAGCATTGCAAGCAAGACATTTTGGGTTGGTTTCTCTGAGTTTTTCTATTGATTTATTTCTTTAAGGTGGCCTCTGTTCTTTCTAAAGACAGTCAGTTTTCAAGTCACAGTTAGCGTCTAAAAACATTTACTTCCTTGCGAGCCAAGCTAGAATTGCTCGATTTAGTAACAATTAAGAGATAGAGAGAAGTTATTTATCCTGGTAGAGCAAAGCCATTGTCCTGTGAGAGGAAAGAAAAATACTGCCATACACTAAGAAGGAAGTGGGAAAGGAACATACCCAAGATGACAGAATTTAGTAAAGAAAACATAACCCTTAAAAGTGAGAGACCCTAGTTTTCCTCCCTGTGTTTCCAAGTGCTAAGCCATTTATGGATCCAATTAGTATAAAGTTCTTTAGACCTGCTGATAGATCAAATAAATGAATAATCTACTTCTCACCGTAACTGATTTATTTCCCTCTGAAGCTCTTCCAAGGATTTCTGCAACCTTTCATTCTCTCGCTTACTTTCAGAAAGCTCTGATTTCAGGGATGCTTTTTCCTGACTCAGGAGATCACATGTTTCAGAGGATCTTTTCTGCTCCTCAGAGAGGGTGCTGTGCAAGTCACTTACAATAGATTTTTCCTCCTGAAGCTTATATTCCAATAATTCAACTAGGATAAGAAAACACTGTAACAGTTACTTATATTGCAGAGACCTTGACAATATGATATCACTTACACTAATTCAAATCAGGAAAAAAAAATCAGCTGCATTAAAGTGTTCTTGTCTGGAGAATTTGTTTCTGTTCAAACATGAGAGAAATCAGCAGAAGGATGCAAAAACACTATGATTCTATCATTGTGATGCTCCGTAAGCAGCCTGTTACTAAGGGATTTTAAACCTCATTAAACAAACTTATCCACTTACGGAAACATTTTATGACAGGAGTCACTATATAGAACCTGTTTTGCCAGCTCTGTTGAGGCTAGTGACTTAAGAGAAACAACTCTCCCTAAATTTGGAGGTTCCTGTTTGATATGTACTTAAAAAATAATTAATATACCTATGTCTACAGTATTATGTAAATAAAATTAGCAATAAACTTCTGGATTTCCAGAAAGCTTCCCTCTATTGGACTAGTGCATGTGCTATTTATAAGCTTTTAAACGGCTGAATCCTGAGTAACAGTGAGGGAAAAACAAAAACAAGGAAAAAGCAGCATTTTGCTTTGAAAAGAGATGTTTATTTTTGACCATGGTCACTTGCACTTGTTTCTTTATTATGTAAAGGGAACCTGCTGTGAAAACCAAGGCTGCTTATTCAGTCAGGAACATGGTTCAGCAGTGGGCTTGGCACTGTTTATGGTGGGACTCCATAGTGTTAAAGGTCTTATCCAACCTAAATGATTCTGTGATTCTATACTAGCAAACATATAAATAAACAATTCCCTGCAAACAAACAGGGGTGTTTTACTGTCCTTGCTGGGTTTTCTCCATGTATACACTACTTCTATTCTATTGCTTTGGGTTATTTTACAGTTTCTCTCTGCTTTTCACAGATTTGTCTCAACTACTGATACGAGAAAGAACTAATGCTTCTTTGCAAGACACCTTTTTTTGCCTTTTATATTTGAGGCAAAAAGGAACTGATGAAGAAGACAAAGAACTGACAAAGACAGTAAGAATTACCTTTCCTCCGGAGCTGGTGTTCCTGTTTGTTCCCACGATCTTCAGCCTTGGTAAGGGTTTCCTGTAGCTGCTGGAGCTTCTCCTGGTTCTGAAGATGTGTTATGCGGAGCTGAGCTTGGAGGTCCTGGATTTCTGAGAGCAGGCTATTCCGGTCCGAGGAGAAGAGGTGCTCCACAACCATCTGCCTCTGCTCCTCCTGAAGCAAACCAAGGCCTATTCAAACTACAAGGCTATTTCCATACCTTCTGCAAGGCTAAACACTAAGGAAAATCTTGCAGTACAAGTTTTGTACAGAAGCACTCAAATTACCAAGTTCATGCCTCACGTTAATGCAAAATGTTAGCATTACGTAAAGAAGAAAAAAACCCCACTTTACTTGCCTTGCTGAGTTTATACATAACAATTACGACAACCCAGAACCTAAATATTATTGGCAAAAAGCCTCCAGATTCAGAGTGAGTTCAATATATACCCTTTGCAAGAGAGGTCTGTGAAGTTCTAGACAAATGGGAAGGAGGGAAAGAATTCAACCAAGTATTTCCTATTCGCTGTCAGAGTCTTTTTGGATGCCAGCTAAAATAACCAATAGGCTTTGTAACACCATGTACAAAGTTCAAGAAAAATGCTACCACAGCAGAAACTCTAAGAGCTACTGATCCCATGCCATCTGCATTAACACACAAGATATAACAACAGAAACAATAAAACTGGAAAAAAAAAACCCTTTAAAAAAATAAAAGAGAATAAAGAACTGATTTTTGAGCAGAACACTCTAAGAGCTTTTCATACTTGTTGTTTCATTATATACTCCAGCTTTTCCCCTAATGAACTCGCGTCACCAGATGCAGGATCCGAGAAGTGAGACTTCAAGTCAATTTGCAACACACTTCTCTCCTTCTCAAACACACTCTGTACTGCTTGCAGAAGTTCTCCTCTCCAGTCAGCAGCAACACCTGAAGTTTCCTGTTAAAATATATTTTTTTTAAATGGCATCTCTCCTCTCTCAATCTCTAACCCAGTGTCTTCCATATCATACAAGTGTATCTGTTAATTTAAGCACTTTTAGAAGTGTTTAAAGAGTACTGTCCCTTACTCCTTAAACATATATATACACACAAGCCTCATAACGTATTATATATACAACACACATTTATATGTATAAAACCTGGTTACCTTGCTTTAAAGGGTATTTTATTTCCATACCTTGTCTCCTCTATCTGCCACCTTGCTGAGGTAATCCTTCAGCGACTGGATAGCATCTAGCAGGGATAATTCCTCCTTCTGCCAGCCCTCCATTGCTGCTTGGGTCTGAGGGATGTTCTTCAGCTCCCTAAAACCAAAGGGATGCTCTGACAAAGCCAATATTTTGCAGCTCTCCTCATACACCATCTTCAGCACAGTCTGAGAAGGAAAAAAAAAAAAGATAATATCAGGAAACAGGCATCAGCATCCTGGCAATGTAAGAGTAGGATGGGATAGTACTAGACAACAAAAGTAAGGTTTCTGTATCAACACGCTGAGATGCAATTAAGCATAATTATTATTTATGCTAAAGGGCTGTACTTTACCTTTGGTTCTGAAACATTTAGCTAACTTTCCTGCAAATAAATTAAATTCTATCAAGTCTGAAGCTATGTTACTAAACCCCAGTGATGCCAGAAAACTGAACTATGTATTTAGACAAGCTTGGCTTAATTTTGTAAATTATGTACAAATAACAACTCCCAAAATATATTATTTGGCCTGACAATGTCAGAGGAAACAATTTCCACTGACATTGTTAGGCCAAATAATATATTTTAAATAAATTCCCCATTCACAAACTATTACATCATGCACAGATGTTTCCTGGCCTTTTTTCAAGGAAGGTCACTGGAGGTTTAAGTACTTTTCTTACACACATCTCATCAGAAATATCCCAGCTTCCATGTGGAGCTGTTCCTCATTGCTACTCACTCCAACAACAACACAGAGTACTTTTATTTAACTCTTGATATTCTTTCCTTGCACTTTTTGAATTACTTTTGAAGCAACTTGAGTTGCTTTTCTGTCACTGGAATCAAAATAGTGATTACCTCAAGAATCAGTGAAAACCTTCAGTAAACATTAACATCAAAAGCACAGTAAACTGTTCAAACTAAACATTCAGTACTGGAATATGCACGCAGATCTTACAGCCAGTAAAGTCTAGACTGATGCTCCTCAAAAAGAAATTAAAAAAACCAAAAATCTTTGTTTCTTAAGGTAAAATAAAATTCACCTCTTCCATGAAGGCTCTGAGACTATGCATTAGAGAATTATTAATTTTTTAGACACAGAATCATAGAATGGTTTTCAGTTGGAAGGGACCTTTCAAGACCATATCTAGTCCAACTCTGCTGTGACAGGCACGGGGAACATCTTCTATTAGTTCAGGCTTCTCAAAGCCCCATCCAGTCTCATTTTGAATGGATTCTGGGATGGACTTCTAGGGATCCACCACCTCTTTGTGCCAGTGTCTCATCACAAGAAATTTTTTACTTATGCCCAATCCATTTCATGATCTTACTGGGCAGTGAGGTGAGGCTGAAAGATCAGTAGTTTCCAGGGTGCTCGTTATTATGCTTTTTAAAAATGGGTGCTATGTTTCCCTTTTCTCCAGTCACTGGGGACCTTATCTGACTGCTGTGACTTTTCAAAAATGATGGAGAGTGGCTTGGCAATTGCAAGCGCAAAGTATCCTCAGGACCCTGGGATGCATGCCTTTGGGTGCCACAGATTTACCTATGTCCAGGTTCCTCTGGTGGTCTTAAATCTGATCTTCTCTTACAATATGAAGGACTTCATTCCTCCAATCCCTTCCTCATTGAATTTAAGCTTTCCTTATAGGTTTGGCCAGCTTATTGGCCACTCTTGTCCCATTTGGTCGGGCGAGTACCATGAGCTCCCAACATTTCTGGCTTCTCAAAGGTAAATCCGTGATCATAAAAATGAAAACCTTGAGTACTGCACCAGCTGCACAGCGGGGGATTCACCTCTATCCTGGTCCCCTTCCTCTCACTGGGAGGATAGAGAATATTACGCATGGTCCCAAACCTTTGAACTGCCCTGTTACAGTACTGTTAGACCCTACACGGGTGATAATCTGTAGGGCTCACTCAGCTTGGCAGCCTCAATGATAACACAAATACAAGCTGCTGGTAAGCAATAAACTTCTCTAGAGAAAGTATCGGGATGGCAAGAGGGTGATTCAGTGCGTCTCAGTAAAGAATCTCCAATTACTAACACCTGATGTTCTTTTCTGGTAGCACTGGTTCTAATGCCAGCAGATGGTTTCATCAGCTTTGCATGTTTGGCTTTTCCTGAACCATATCAGTTATTCCATGTGCTCTTCCTGCTCCAACCCTAGAGCATCATGTCCCTTATGAAGGCAGATGGATGGGGGAAGGATCTTCCTTCTGACTTGAGGAATGATAAAGGCCCAGTCTCCATCTTGTGAGTTACTTGTGCCAGTTAGCTTGAGTGAGTTTGAATTCAGGCTTACCTTCCCCTTGCATAAGTCTTCCTCCATTGTGCCGAGCAAGCTGAAAGAACCTGCTAAGCGTATTAGGAGGCAGGATTCACTTTCTAAGAAGGGTATTTCTTCTAGTTTCTTATTACTTAAGAACTCACTGCAACCTCCTGTATTCTCTCATAGATGAAAATTTCTCCCTTTCCACAGCTGGAATTTCTGAAATGGCTGAGAGCTTGTTCAGCAAACCAAAGAGTTCTAGACATATCCTTTCTTCAACCTTCCCTACTGACTAGAGTGACCACTCACTGCTCAGTCTTCTGTATATTCCTCGTGTTGCTTGAACTGGCTCTGACATATCCCTGCACACCTCGCAGTGCTGTTTCCACAGCTCTCCATCATATCAGGATGACAAGAACAGGCAGGGGAGCATGACATCAGCCAGCTTTGGTTGCTTCTGAAACAACTTTCTGTGAAGCCTCCAAGGCAAACCCATAAAGCAGATTAACCAGTCCTTATACCCCCATATTCTAAAACAGCACCAGTGCTGTCCCAGCAAAACTAGTTCAATTCTAGCAAGTACAAGCAAATGTCAGTAATGTTGTCACAAGAGATGCAAGGGCAAGAACCATAATCAACTTGAAGTTTAAGCCATTACAGAACAGTTTTCAGTGTAGATGTAGCAGCTATTTTTTATTAGCATTTAATTTTTCCTGTCCAGTTTTAATTTGCTGGTATGCTCATATTAATCATACATTACCTTCATCTGTGGTGAAAGTATTTCCTTTTCTTTTGTTGATTCCATAATATCTGGAATCATTGCCTGGTATTGCAGAGAAGCCATGACATTGGCATCTAGATGATCTGATGTTTGTAGCTCCTGCTTTAGATTAGCTACCAAATTTGAGCTGGTATCTGAAGGAAGAGACAACCCCCCATCCCCAGAAAGTGTTATAAATATGGAAAGAACTTGAAACTAGAACAACCACTTGCAAAATAACCATGATTTCTTCTGCTCGTATGAATGTAGGGTTAGAGTGGGTTGGTTGGTTGAAATCTTAACTAACTTAAACAAGTTAAAAGTCAGTAAGTTGCCCTCAGAACCAGAAAGTGTTGTAGTCAGGACTCACTTAAACCCCCTGCCTCTTTTCTGTATGTAGAGATGAAAGGGTAAAAGCAGGCACAAATATACATATATATATATGTATTTTTTTAAACAAAGAACCACCTGACAAAGGCATAGCTTTCCAATAAAAGACCCACAGTAAAAGAAAATGGGAGAAAGGAGAAACATGTTTGAATACTGAGGTTAACAAAAGGTAAAAGGAATCTACAAAGTTCAACTTACTGCTGCCACATCCATCGCTCATCGCAGATGCTCTTGATCTTTCATAATCTTGTAAATCAGAAGGGGTTAAAGTCAGACTACCAGCTTCTCTCATCTGTTTGAGAATAAATTTTTCACGTTAATTTGGTTTTCTGAACCCAGCTGTTGGTTTCTGCATTTATGACAACTTTGTAACTAGTGTGGATTTTAGCAAATGCCTACTTGATCCAAGTGTTAGAGATGGCAAATACCACGGTTAATGCAACACTGGGGCTCTCTGGCAGCCATTCCATCTCAATTTTTTCCTCTTTTAATAGTCTTAAGAAAGATACATGTATTTATACTTAACTATCAAAGCAAGGCACAAAAATATACAGCTAAAGATAAATTTTCTGAAGTACAGACTTTATCTTCCTGTGAAATTACAGAATAGACAACATGTAAGTATATGTATACAATATATATAATACTGTCAGTAAAAAGAAAACCCTCTGTTCTCCAGTTTTAAAAGAGTCTCTTCTAACACTCAACAACAGACTGTTGAAGAAGTAGGGAGCTGTTACAGTACAGTGAGTACTGTGGTAGCAAAGGTTTTACAGATTTAGCTCAATTACTGACACATTAAGTGTTATCACAAATTTATCAGTTATTATCACAGTAAGAGAGGAACTAATAATTGTATGTCCAAAACTTTAGCGGACCTATTCCCAGCAGCGTGTAGGTTTCTACTACTTGGAGCCCGTGGCCCCTCAATGATCCCAAGGGGACAGAGCTGAGCAGTCTTGTTTAATAAGAGTTAAATCAAACATGAAATATCACTTACCAGAATCTTCTTCTCCATATCTTCATCATCATCATCAACAGAATAGGTACTTCCAGAGAAAGCTGGAGATTTTCTATCTACTCCCACTGCTGCATCCCCACTGCCATTTTCATCAAGGTTAGAATATCCCAGTGATACAGAATTATCTCCTTGCAGGGATGACCTTGTGTGTACAATTTCAAAATCTGTGTTTTCAGCTTCTGAGAAGGGTGTCAGGTGAAGGACTGGTTGAAGTTCCATGCTTATATCTTGCTTTCTCATGATCTCAGGCGAGCTCCATGAAGACATACCTGCAATTAAATTCTGGAAATCTTTTGGAGTCTCTTTGTCTATGTTCCAATTGTGTTTTGGTGAATCAGGAGTTTGATGAATTTCCAGTATTTGCTGGCAATGCTTTTTCAAATCTTGATCCCCTTCAGAGCTGTGGATCATGTCCAACTCCTGGTGCAAGGCATTTTCTTGTAATTGCTTAATCTGCATTTTTGGATTTTTATTGTGACATGTCAAGTCAAACATAACTTCATCTTTTTCCTATAACAAAATAACACATTAATTGTTTAATGGAATTTGAGTATGATTACAAACTGAGAAACATGCACTTAAAAAAAGACCTGTTAGAATTGATTGATTTTTCCTTCAATCACTGTAAGTAATTTCAAGATAAAATCACTCTGATTCTGTGACTGAGTCTAAATAATGCACTATTTGAGAAGATATCTTAGTTTATTTTAAACCTGTCAACATGGAAATTTCATTTCATCCTCCATGCCTGTTAGTTTGTCAGATACAGTGAGTAATTGTTATCCCTCTCATTTTAGACCATCACCTAAATCCTTTTGTGTTAATCATGCCTCTTAATCATCTGTTTTAAGCCTAGTGCTAGCTGCCAGGACTTGACTCTTTTCGCTGCTCCTCCAGCTTTCATTTTAATACATTTCCTAATTTTCACATTGTTTCCACTTTTGAACCCAAGCATAACTGCAGGAGAGGTTCTATGCTCCTCTAAGAATGCTGTGAATATTATTACTTTTTCTAATACTAGGATGAACTAGATCCATAGAAAAAGTCTATTGTAAGGAACGCTTGAAAACATGGTAATTTATTCACTTTGATTCAACATATTCTCCAATTTGATAATTATCCCTCCTCAGCCTACTTAAAAACTTCTAGCACTTAAACCTGGAAATACATATACTGACGTATAAACATCAATTTAAACATTTCAGAGTCTGAATTTCTATTTGAAAAGTGATTTTAAAATCACTTAACTGCCCCCAGAATTCCAGCATTCCCTGATATCCTTCAAAATGTTACCAATTCTCTCTTCACTGGATCCTAAATTACTTCTGTTTTCTAAACAGGGATCTGACAATCCCTACCTGTATAAGCAACATGGTCCAGCAGACACTGGATTAGAAGTCTGCTGCCTTGTACAGACACATTCCATGGTCTGAAGTATACCAATCTGCATGGGTCATTCAACACTTTTCCCACCTGTCTCCTTTTCCTGAGAGATCTCTGGGACAGACCCTGAATGTTCAGTGCCACCCAGGCACTGATGGCAGTGCTCCAAACTTGAACTTCCACGCAAATAAAAATATGAACACCAGGAATGATCACATGTTCTGCATAGCTACTCTCTTCATTTCCATTTTAAAATAAACATGTCATTATACATAGCAATTATCCTATCATTTATTTAAGTAAGTCAACTACCTTGGGTGATTATTATATCATACTGCCAAACAGGGCCCTGAAATTCCATGTAAGTCTGACACGGAATGTTTTTCCTCTCCTGTGTGCTCAAACTCTTCATATAAGCCCTCTTAACTAGCACTTATCACCTCTGTAAACCAGCCTTTAAAGACAGTAAATTGGTGTATGACAGATTTCTACAGCTCTCTGAAAAAAGGGGTAATCTGAGTCCTACTGCTTTCTAAAATTGAATGATTTAATAAGAATTTAAGACAATTAGGTTACTTGGAGGAAATGGTTCTAGGAAAAACTCAGAATAATTACAAGAAAGAGTCACAGTAAATAAGAATTTCTGAAAAGAAAAGGAGACATGATGAAGTGTTTTCAAGTAGCTCTCCAATACAGCCATGAAGGACAGCAAACAGTCTTGGTAGCTAATGGTGGGTTCATTGCTTGGCTTGCAGATGCCCACCCTCTCACTCTCCCTCCTCAACAGATCAGGAGGGAAAAAAATAAGCTGGGAAGAGCTCACAGGTGGAGAGAAAGGAAGGAATATAACCTAGTAACTACTCTCACAGGCAAAATAAATTAAAATGGGGAAAATGTATTCAATCTATTAATCTAGAAATAGATTATTCTTAAAAATCTCCACAAATAATACTATTAAAAATCAAATCATGTACCAGTTTAGCAGTAGGGGAAGCCACTACTCCAAATGACTCATCAATACTGGCTTCTAATTCCTCCATTCCATTTTTAAGGGCTACATCTTTTCTTTTTCTCTGGCAGAATGGCTTGAGAAATTTAGTCTCTTCATGATCTACTTGCTCCTTCAGCTTGTAAGATTCCAACTGTGAAAGAACTTCAGCTCTTTCCAATCGTAAGGCTTCAAGCTCTTTCGTATGGGCCTTGCTTTCACCTTCCAGTTTTGCAGTGCTCCCTTGAAGTTCCTTGATTTCTCTCCGATAAGCTACTTCTTTCTGATTCAGAGCTTGCACCTGGAAATCAAGTCTAGAAACTTCTAACTGAAGACCGTAAACATCCTGTGCCTGACTTGCATCTCTCTTTTCCAACTCTGATTGGAGCTCTGCTGCCTTTTCTGTTAAGTACTGCAGATCAGTTGTGTCAGCTTCTCTTTGATCTGCCATTGTCTTAATTTGCATCTGTTTCTCTAGAATAGTTGCTTCCCTTTCTCTCACCTTATCTTCAAGTTCTTGAACTCGAGATGTAGTCATCTTTGTCTCAGCCTCTCTCTGAGACAAACAAGTTTGGGAAACTCTGTATTCTTCCTGAAGTGCCCGGTGCTGGATTCTCAGGGAGGTGAGCTCTGAAACAGACTGCTGTGATGACTCTCGCAACTGTTGGCATTTTTTCTCCAAATTTTCCACTTCTGTTTTGTGCTGCAATTCCTTTCTTTCCAGTTGCTGCTGCAGAGCTTCTTTAGAAGCTGAGACAAGCTCCAGTTCCTCCTGAAGTTCTCTCACTTTGGAGAGTAGTGATGCATTTCTTCTGTTTGGATCAGGATCACCCTGACAATCTACCAGTTCCTTCTTCAACTCAATCTGAAGGTTTTCCACTGACTGTCCCAATGCACCTTCATAGAAATAATCTTGGTTGTCACTATCTTCATGACATACTGGTCCAAATTGTGCCAGCTCTTTCTGAAGCTTCTCAATTACTCCATGGAGTTGCTCCACCTCGTCATCCTTGTCCTTGCGCAGCCTCTCCTGGTCAACACGAAGGTGCTCGACCAGTGATCTGAGTTCTTCAATTTCAGGTTTTTGGTCTTCTGCAACCTAAGCAAAAGGATAAGGACTGAATATTACTGTATGTAGAGAATTATTATTGCACACAGTTTATATTTCTCATCTGAATCACACAGGCATTAAATCACACATTTAACAGCAGGAAGAAACACACATTTCAGCTGGTAACTTTTCAAAATAATCCCTACTTTCCTAAGACAATTATCAAACAGATTTCATTTACAATAAGAATCTGCACATCTTGCTTCCCCCAAAAATCAAGCAATGAACATATAGTAAGCACTCTTACTTTATTCTCCAGAACATTCTGCAGCTCATGCTGAAGTCTCTTCATCTGCTCATTCAAGTGATCGATTTCTTGATTCTTTTCTTCAAGCAGTGCTTGTGGGAATGACAAAGCTGAGGAATCACTAATACCCAGGTCCTGACTTTGCTTCACATGAAGTTTTGTTAGATCCTCCTGACCAGAAAAAACAATCATCTCATTAGAAAGGACTGACTTTCTCTCTCAACCTAATGGCAGAACAGAACTAGGGGCTTTATTTAAACATTCTCCTCTTTACTGTAATGATGAACTCAGGGACACGACTACAGCTTCTTTGGGTTTGCACCACTGTGTTGGACTGCCCCAACCCAGAAAATAACCTCAGCTTTGATTTAAATCAAATCACTGTATAAGATAATGCTATGAGCATGAATTGAGAATACTGGGGGGGCTTTGGTTCTGCAATACACCCAGCATCAGTCTTGTAAAGGTAACGCAACGTTCTGCTGGCAAGAGAAACAACCCAAACATGTTTACAACATCATGAGATGAAGACTTCAACACTCTCAAGAAAGCAGGTCTCTGACATTTTAGGCAGTGCATTAAGGCTAAAGGAACCTACCTTCAAGTGTGCATTCTCTGCCTGAAGCTGGGTGATGTTGGAAGTATTAAGGTTTTTTTGTATCTCTAACTGCAAGTTCAGCCGCAATATCTCCTCATCTTTCTTGCTCAGGTTATCTTTATATTGTTCTAGTTGGTCTAGCAAGTTTGCAATCTAAAAAAAATATGCATAGTTGTTTCAATTAAGTGCTCTAAGATAAAACTTCATTTATTGTATTATTTAATGGCAAGAAGTAACTTCAGCAAATTCAATGATTTAAACTAATCAACCTGCATTAATAAAATATCTGATGTAGCTTTTGTCGAGGCGGATATAAAAGCCACACTAGTCATAATCCATAGTTGAAAGAGGTAGAAAGATTTTTTCTTTTCTCTACTGCTATTCTTATACCTCTTCACAGTGGCTGTGGCCTAATTTAAGACTGGCTGCTTAGCAAACAATGACAAGGCTCTCTAACAAACAATGACCATTCAGGCAATTAACAATCAGCTATACAAGCAAAAGTATAGTTGCTACATATTATTCACAAGTTCTTCCTTGTACACTCTCAATGTCCCATAACAAGAACATCCTTTCCTTGTGTCCAGAACATCTTCTCTTATTAATTATCATCTTGGCCTTCTCTGTGAGTTTTACTAAAGCTGCAAAATTTCACTGTAATATTCTCACAGGTAAATTCTGTCTGGTTTCAGGTCTGACTCTGTGAGATTGTCAGTCCAGCTGTCAGTCTCCTCAATCTGAGACATAAAAAGAGAGTGAGAAGCTTGTGTTCCAGCTCCTCATCTGCAAAACCAAAGTACTACAAAAGTGGATTTCTGTTTTCTTTAAAAAAAAAAAAACCAACAAAACAAAACTATCTGCTCACAAAAGATCCATTAATCTGTATTGTGAATGATCAAGGCTTGACTGATGTCATTTGATGTAACAATATGAGACATACTAGCATTTGATGTGCAACAATGACAAGCAGCCAATATAAACACCATCCTTCTCCTCCCAGAAGCCAGAAATGAGCATTACAGTGCCAATCCCAGCAACACAGACAACAAAGAGATGATTCAATAACCACACTTTTCTCTGCAGTGTAATGTTTTTATCATCTCTTGCCTTAATGGGTAGCAAGGTAATAGTGGCTTTGGGGATTATGACTGTTGAAATAAAACTTTATAAGAGAAATGGGAAGTCCATCTGTAAGAAATTAATTTTTATTATCTTCTATTGCTCTTGAAAGAATGGTGTAGACTGAAGGATCACTCCTGTTTTTCTTCTTCACATGAATGGTAGTGAACACTACCATTTAACTGGACTATGTTTCTATATCACAGATATCATAATAATTATTTAGTAACAATATAAACATACAGTGGGGTTGTGTATGCATCTATACATGTAAATCCAATAAAAGTTCCAAATGTTGGGACCAATTTCTCTGTTTCTTCTTAGCTTGACACAAAAACTCATCACAAACATTCTCTCAAAACAGATTAAATTACACCATTGCGGGTAATTGCCTTTTCTGGTCTTAAAAGAATTATCCCTGACTCTCAAACAAAAACTTATCTACAGACTTCAACTCTGGAAGGAAAGGAAAATCAGTTAACAACTGATACTGATCAGTCTCAAAGTTATGTGAATAATCACAAGACCATTTCCAGCAGGAAGGGAGATGGACACAAAACAAAGCAAGAAAAAGGAAGGTTAGTTGAGGCTAAAGCAACTCAAAGTCTGCAGGATTTTCCCAAAACTCTCACCTCTCTCTCCTTGGCCTGAAGTGCTTCCTGCTCTGCCTGTAGCTGCTCCTTCAGCACCGGAGCAGAGCTGCCATCCACTGGCACTCGGTGCCTCGCTTCATCCAGTTTAGACTGCAGGGCAGAGATCTGCATCAGGTTGTTGTACTGCTGCTGTTGCAATGCCTCTTTATCCTGGAAAATGATTTTTTAAATGTCAGAATTGCTGTTAATATACAAACCTACCTAACCGGGACAATCCTGCCGAAACACTTCATCAACCCTAACACACCCTGTACAAGAAAAGTACATAATCCCAATGGCCTATAAACAGGAATTCAAAACAACTGAATGTTTTTAGCTCATCAAAGTTTTACCCCTTCATTTTTTGTAATCCAAGTTTAAAACTTCTGAAAATTTAGCATTCAATGATAATTATACTTTCTCAGTTATACAGCATTTTATACATTTAAGAACATAAAATCTTGGCCTTATAGCCATTTCCAAATTTCTTATGATACCATATATGTGCCAAACTAAATTTGACAGATGGACACAATTTAAGAAATTAAGAGTTCTGGGTAGATCAAAACCTAGTCATAAATACATTAAGTTCAGTCAGATTGTGATAAAGTAGGACTAAGTTTGTCCAACCTGTAATCTGCCAAGCTATGGTATTTTTATTTAAAAAATTCTTTTTTGATCTTCCTTCTCTCACAGTCCTTCTCGAGAGCTGGGTCAGTCCAAGGAGGGAAGGTTCACTTGGGAATTGTCCAAACAATTGATGCCTTTTCCTGGTCTTAAAATCAAGAGTCAAACACAGTTAGAAGAGGAAAAGGCATTTTACCTTGGTATTTATTTTAAGGATCTTTAGGTGCACTACGTCCAGGTGGAATGCACCAAAATGCACCCTGCAATCCCCCCCCAAAAGATCTGGTATAACATTATAGGTTTTACTAATTAGCATATCTATCAAAGATTCCCCAATGAGAGGCTCAAGTGAGCCCCCCTCCCCAAGGAACCTTCCCCTGGATGGTTCTATCTTAGTTTACAGAATGGGTTCTGGAGAGCACCTTGGGGTCTGGGGCACACTGATCCCTAACTACTTCTAAGCTTCTAAAAAGTTTAGTCTCTCAGCTTGACAAACAAGTCTAAGAATGTAGCTAAGTCTAAAAAAGCACTAAGAATACAGAAGTTGTAAAAAAGGTATAATAGGGGTATAAAAGAAAAGGCAAAAAATCTTCATGGCATCACAATAAGCCTACATATCTGTACTTCATACAGTAAAGCTGGACAAGAAACCTAAGGCAGTAATTCCCTCTGCTGTTCAACACTTACTCTGCTCATAGTTTAATGCACATATCTTTAATACGTTATTTTAGACTCATTGTATGATTTGTAAAAAAAATACATAAATTTAACCATCTTCTCTCTAGTTCAAGAGATCTAAGACCCAGAGTACATAGCTAGCATCTTCTGATTGTAAAGTGAAAGTAGTAGCAATTAAAAAAATAAAAATAAATTGCAAAGTTAATACCGTATCACAGTATCAAAAGATAAGGGAAAAACGGAAATTTTTCTTGCCCTCACATGAAACCTGTGATATCAACCAGCCCCTCTGGCAGCTCCTCAGGAAAGAACACACATAAAACCAAAGCCCAACCAACAGCAGAGCCTCTTTTTTTGGTGTTTTTTATCAACTAAACACGGTACCCAAACCACACTGATCACTGACCAAAACTCTTCAGCAACAATGTGCAACCCAGACTCCTGCGGAAGTGGGCTGCCTTAGCTCCCGTGTCCCTGCCTTTCCTGGACAGCAAAGCTGCAAGTGTGCAGTGTCAGTACAGCCCTGCACACAAGAGTTCAGTTCCTCCTGGCCTTCTCTAGTTGCCATGTCCTGAGGTTGCTACAGTGACCCAGCAAAATCAAGTGGCAAACCAGGCAAAAATCAGGGCTGTATATAATGCACCTTCACTGTAAAACGTTCTGGGTGGTCATTCACATGTAGTCTAATGCGGTGTGTTCTTCCATGAATCCCAAAATCCACAGGAGAGCATACTCCCTAAATTAGCCCCACTTCTTAGGTCTCAAGCAAAAGGACGAGCAATGCCCCCAGCACAACCCTATCCAGGAGCTTCAATGTTACATATCAGCAACATGAACCACTGAAAGGAATTAGAGCAGGATAAAAAAAAGACCTGCTCCATGCACATCACAGCAGGGCAAATGGATCTGTTAGCTGTGACTTTACTCAGTATTCCCACTGTTCAATATTCAAGACATTCTACTTCCAGACCTATTCCTTATTTCTCTATCACCTGCAATACATGCATTTTTCATATGTTGGAATTTGGGGGACAATAAAACTCTGCAATTATCATTCACATCAAGTGTATTTTTACAGAAAAATACCATGGCATGTAATTGGTGTTAGTGCTCCACTGGAACTTTTTAACTGCACAAAATTGCTTCAAGACAAGCTATTACAATGCTTACAGGTGGCAAAATGAATAGTACAACCTGGTTTAGATTGGATTAATTAGTTTCTCAGAAAAAAAAGAAAAACCAAACTCAAGAGTTCGGCTTATTTAAGATATTTACAAAACACCAACTGATGGGGACATTCAGACAACTAAAAGAATATTCTGAATTCACATGGTTAAAGAAAGCCTGTTTAACAGCAAGCCAAGACTCCAGAGGAAAGAGGAACTTGCCGACAGCAAGCAGCACCACAGTCTCCATCCACACCAAGACAGACAGAAATTAAATGGGCATGGCTTTTGTATGTTTGGATAAAACCACAAAAAAAAATTCAGCTGGGAAAGGTCTTTAGAGTTCTCCAACTCAAAGCACAACCAACTTGGCTCTGCTCAGGCAATTCTTACATCTCCCAGTCAGAGACACCACTGCAACTCTGAGCTTCCTTTAAGGAGTGGCTGCCCCCAGTGTGACCACTTCCCCCTTCCATTTAATTGGAATTTCCCTTGTTTATACTCGTATCTTCTCATCCTTTCATTTGCACCTTCTAGTCTGACTCCACCTTCTTATAAGCCCATATTACATGACTGTAGACAACAAGATCTCCACAAAGCTTTTAACAATACTCAACCAAGGAAAATTGTTGGGAGGAAACTGAACATTCAGTTTCAGATAGAAACTTCTTCAGGTAGAAGAAGTTACTCAGATGTTTGGTAAATTTTGCTAAATGGATTGAAATTCTTAACTCTAGGCTGTGATTAACTCTGTAGTAGTAACAAAGCACTAGAAGTTTCGGACTATGGCAAACAGATCTGGCTTCAAAGACAGAGCAAGAAGGGGTACAGATTAAGATAATTTCATTTTAAACACAGGTACTTTACTGAAGACCCTCAACGTTTGATATTCAGTAACACTACCTTCTCAGAAACTTCCAGACAAGCACAAGAGTAGCTCTGAAGCAGCAAACACGACAACTGTCAAAAGCAGCCTCTATAGCAGGGGTTTGAGTAAGTCTTACTCAAGTCCTGTAAGCAATACCTAAGGACACCCTACTTACAAGTAGTATGTAAGTCTTTATAGTGGACTTAAGGAGTTTGTAGGACCAGAGATTATTTAAAACTGTGTGTCTTGGTTTAAAAGACAGGTGTCTGCTAAGAAAGGCAGAAGTCTCCCTTGGAATAGCAGATGCAACCCCCTTCCCTCTGAGTTATTATAATTTTGAAATCAAGGGGCTTTTTAGGCAAAGATGTGGAAAATAGGAATAACAGTTCTTTACTATTATACATCTATATGTGTATAACCAGTCAAACAGACAACAATAACTATGGCAGTAACAGCAAACAATCACAAACCCAGTGCCAGCCTTCTCGGCTGTCAGGCCCTTTCCCCTCGGGTGCAGTTCCGCTCGCAGCCGGCAGGGGCGCTGGCGGCTCCCGGTGAGCAGGGCAGGTGCGATGGTTCCCCCGCGGCTGCAGGGGGCGCTCCGGAGCGAGCTCGGGGAGCACGCGGCACTGGTGCCCTGGGATCCCGGGAAGGGATGGAACAAAGGCTTCACAAACCGCTGGGCAGCTGATCCTGGTGTCCAGCCGGACCCTCGGGAACAGCAGGCTGGAACAGCAGGCTGGAACGGCAGGGACGAGCACAAATCCCAGATGGCAGACGAGGTGTATCCAAACGGAGAACCCCCTGGAGGCCTGGGCAGGCAGGGCGAGCAGGGCTACAACATAGCGAAGGCTCGAAGCAGCGGCGGGGCAGGGCGGCCACGGCCCGGCCTCCAGCGGGGCAGGAAAGGTGGGCCGGGGATCCTGGGGTCTTTCTCCGCAGAAGGAAAAAAAACAGCCGACGAAAAAACAGCCTCCCTCTCCGGCGTTAGGGGACCAAACTGCCCACACACCCAGGTGAAAATAAAAGAGTAGCCAGGTGCACCCCACCCCCCGTGGGTAGCTCTTTGTTTTCCTTAAGTACCCAGCAATTGTCCTCCTAGCAACAGTATGGGGGGAAAATTCCTTTAACAGAAAAAAACCTAGGAGAACTCCTAAAATCCCAACACCATGGGTGTAATATGTGCCATTAATTCACCAATTTAACTCACCACTGAGTGCCAGACAGCATCGCAAACACTACTGACAACCCCCATAAAGCCACTGTCATGTAATGCCAAACCCATTTATATAAGGATTTAAAAATCACCTGTTTCAGTTCAGTTTCCACTTTCTTCATTTTCTGCAGCTGTTGTTCCAAGCTGTGTACAGTCTTTGAGACCTCAGCACCACTGAGCTTCAGCTCTTGGATCTGTGCCACCAGGTTTTCTATCTCTTTATCACGAGCTGCAATTTCTTGGTGTTTTCGCTCCTTTTCTAGTAACAGTTTATTGTAATCACCCATCTTCTCTTTTATTTCTGCTTGCAAAGATTCTACCTACACAGAATTACAGTATACAGATATTCAGGCAATATGAACAAATTTCCTTCCAGTTGAAAGCGAGAGTAATTTTGTGTTAAAGCAGGTTTTACTATGGATTAAAGTAGTGCTAAAATCCCAGGTGAAAATAAAACTAAATATGCATAGAAAGTATGAAAAAGTTAGCTTTCTGAAATCTTGTTTTCCAAATGCAGCAGCTCTTAGATACACGTGTGATTACTCTCTCAACACTTGCAGTACTCTCATGAAGCACTAGATGAAGGTATACTCTCAAAGGAGCCTTTTGGTGGTGGGGGCTAGTTGGTTATGAGATTAAAAACCCACCAAGCTTACATGAATTATTAATAATAGCTTTGGATTTATTTCTGTAACCTCAGAACCCTCTTCCAATATTCCAAGGAATTCCAGTTTAAAGGAAGATACCAAGAACTGAAGGATAAATATGCAATCAGAGATTTCCAGGAGTCAACATAGGACAGGTACGTCTTTTTCCAAAAATCATTTAAATATGAAGAGGATACCCATTTTGAATTTTAGCTGCAGGAAAACAGTCATTCATTCATCCCAGTAATCAAGGTGAAGGCAAGGCTAGGAGCTTTGGTGTGATAGATAGACTACCTCAGGGTGCAATAAAGTCATTTAGCATAGTGAAAGCAAGCTCAGGCAGGGGAGCAGTGGGAAAGGAGAAATAATTTAGTCAATACCCATGAGCAAGGAAGATGGGATTTTACAAAATAAATGTTTTGTTCATCAAAAAGTGTCTGAATTTATGCAAATCCCACTTCAACATTATAAAATAAAAATTCTTTGCATTAATATAGATCTTTACATCTTCAAAGTATTGTGCAGATATTACTAAAGCAGCAAAACATGCTTGAGCAAATGGAGAAGAGTCAAATTAATAAGCAGGTAGAGCGTAACAGACTGGTTACAAAAACCGAAAGTTTTGAACATTACATTTTCAACTGCTTACAGGCACAAACATTTCCTTGACTGTGTACAGATCTTACTCCCTTCTGCTCTTATCAGCAACTAATCATGGCTAACCATAACACAAGCCTTACAGTAAAGCTTTTGGGTATACACAAATCTTCTAGAAGTCTAATCTTTCAAATTCTACAAAATTTTGGCATCAGAATCCCAAAACTATGACACTTCCGACATGAAAAGCATGCTTATAACACTACATTGCTAGAAAGCTGGTGCTGCAATCCTGTAGCTGAGAAAACACTTTTATAACCTTCGCTCTCACAGTGCACACTGCAGCTCCCAAGAACCTGTCAACACTCTTTGTACAAAATAATCCCACTCACACATACCTTGAACCTAGTAAACACCAGAGAGGGAAACTTGTTGTAACTGCTACATGCAGAAATCAGGAGTTCACTTGAGCTGATTTGGTTTCGAGTTAAGCACTTACTGATGTTACAGCTGCATTAAAAAAACTGAACAAATATTGACATTTCCTGGCACAGAAGGCCTGCATACCTCACCCTACCCGCAAATGTCACTTACTTAGTTACCATCCTTGTTGTGTTTTTCTCCAAGTAAGTTTTCATCCTTTCTGAGAGAGGTTGCAAAGCTACAGCATTGATTTTTTTTCAGCTATGCCCTCCAGCATGGAAAATTCATTCAGTGGAAATTCATTCATATCAAAGACACAGATGTACACCTCTCACACTGAGGTACACAGTTCCATAAACTATACATAGACAGATGGAAAGGAAATTAAGTAGCTTACACATTGAAGTTTTGGTAAGAGCCAGGCCACAAACAAAAGCTGAAGGCTAAAGCACAGTTTTATCATCACCATTCCAGTATCATTGTTTCATGCTCCAAACCTCAACTTCTCCTTTCATACCAAAAGGCTGTTTCAGTGAATAACTGCCTGTAACACCTCTGAGCAATAAGCCAGGAGAGCTAAGTACTTATGTACAGGAAATTAAATTTGAAAGCAGTTCTTCATTCCCTGCAAGAATTCTGCCACCCTAAAACCTGTATCCTTAGCTCCAAGTCATGCTGAGTCATGCCTTGACATATCAAGAGGAGGAAAAAAGCTATAGCATATCTAGAAGGGATTGAAAGGAAAAGAGACATTCATACTGTTTTCCATACCTGTAGAATCAATTCATAGTTCTGTATAATGTTCATTTATGTGAAAAAAAACCAACCAAAAGAAAAAAAAAGCAAAAGTTAATTTTTGAAGCCAAGCATCAAACAAATGAACATGTGCAAAAAACAAATGAACATGTGCAATAAACTTAAATAGGATGAGGCATGCAGACAAAGGACATCTCTATTACAATTGTTATAGATTTAAAAAATAAACATATTTAGAACCCAAAAATCATTCCTCAGAAGCACTTCTTAGAGCAGAGTGTCTGTAGCGTTGTCCTCCTTAGTTCACTTAAGCCAGACTCAGAAACTTTAGTGTAAAGCACATACAACAGTTCTTTCCATCTCTATAACAAATAATGTAAGTGCACCCTCATTGCCTAAATGTAGTTCAATCAGCTGGGGAAAGATCTGCTCTCTGCATAACAGAGGAAAAAAGTCTCCCAAGAGCTAGACCCCCAAGAACAAACAGTTTTGGTATTTAATTGTAATAAACAAACTCCTTTGGCCACCAACTCTGATTTTACTCACCCTATGCTCTCTGGACTGTCCTGAAGTCTGTGATTTCGCTGACAGTTTTAACTGTTCTTCCAATTTCTGAATTTCCTGCTGAAAATCATCGCGTTCATGTTCCCTTTCTATGGCTTGTTCCTGTAAACCCAGCCAGAGAGAATCAAAATATTTTTGAAGATTTCATTACAATCTTGAGTACAAGAATAATTTGGGGTTTGTTTTTGTGGTGAAGAAACTGTTACTTTAAAAAATAATTAACAAATTATTAATAACTAATCAGGACTACCTTCTAGTAGTCCTGAAAGCATGTCTACAGTTACAGGGAAATAAAAAAAAAAAGAAAAAGCACCTTTTTGACTGCAACGTACATATAAACTACAATTATCAATTAATAAAAAGGAAAAATTACGCTGCAATACTACAAAAAAGGAATTGAAAATTTAACTTTTTTTTTTCTTTTATGAGACTAGAATACCAAAGTCTTAATTTCAACCAAAACTGAAAACAGCCCATTTTGGGAACCACCTTCCATGTTTCAAAACCAGGATGAGAATTTATTACCTCCAAACCCATGAAAATGTGGTCTCTTACTTACATCCATGAACTGCCGCTGATTTTTAAGCTGTTTTTCAAGAACTTCAATTTGCTGTTTTAATTCAGCAACCTCCAGTAACTGTGTAGCCAGATCTTGGTTACTGTGCAGCTGCTCTTCCAGTTCCACCTCCAAAATCTTCATCTGAGACCGTAAGTTGGAATGGTCCTTTTCTGCCTGACACTGAAGCTCAAGTTTCTCCTTTGACAAAAATTGTACTTCTTTGAGTAAACCTGAGTAAGAACACAAAAATAGTAAGAGCTGTCAGTGCAGGGTACAAAAGTAAAATGCTTCAGATGAGACTAAATTTGGGTATTTTGGACACCATCAAAACAAAGAAAAGTATTTATTCCTGAGGTGGGCTGTAAGAGACATCCTACACTGCTCTACCCTAAATCCTTGCCACCTTTCTGTCCCTCATCTCTCCTTGATCAAGCCATCCAATACAGAATTCTCAGTTCCTCTAAACTCTGACACCGAGATCCTCCTTAGACATCCAATATCCAGTCTTGGGCCAGTTTCTCCATTACTCCTGCCTCATGCCATGCTGGATACTGCTGCTGCCATTGATACTGGTGAGGCAGCACCCAGTCCATCTTTCTAGCGGCCACTGGTGCCCAGCCTGACCCTGAAGCCAGCTGCTATGAAAAAACAAAATTACTGTATTTCTATGAACCTGAGTGGGGATTAAAACCCAGAGAAAAATCACGCTTACTGAGAATCAGTCCAGTTCTGAGGTTACAAAGGGAAGAAAACACCTGGGAAAAAAAAATGGCACATATTTTCCCTATGCAGACTGCAAAAGAAATACCAAAAATAGGGAAGTGTACATAGCTCAAATTATTTAAGTTACCAAGAGTTAATTGAGTTAAATTTATAGCTACAAACTGCATTTTCAATCAGTTGGATGCACTGAATACACTGTTTAGGAGACCAAAACTGAGACTCTACTGTGAACACTCCTGGAGAAAAGCTACTTTAATGTCAATATAGTTAGTAACCTGAGCATAAAAAGAAGTCTGTCTATTTTGTAGCAAAGCAAGAGCTCATGGTTTTACTTTTCAAAGGTTCCATTATTCACCTCAAATGTTTTTGGTCATAGGTTAAAGGTAAGTCTATGATCCAACAAGGACCTGAAGAAATCATCCAGCCCAATTTCCAGAACAGACAATTCCCTTTTTGAAGTATGACCAACTAAATGGAAGTGATTTCTAACCTAATTGTCATTACAAGCTGCTCTTACAAATCTTTGATACCACAGCCTACCTATAACATTTTTTCTAGGGCTTCACTATCCACAGGTATTAAACGACATTTCTAGACCCTTGAAACTAAGCAAAAAAATCATGAAAATTTGCATGTTTGTGTATAAAAGGATAAGTGTAACAGGCTTGGAATGATGCAACAACATGTACACTACACATTGGGAAAAATGTCACCACAGGGAGGATAATGGAAAACAATGTGCAGGGTCTGTGAAATCTCTGGCTCTGGAAACAAAAAAAAGCTGGACAAAGAGAAACAAGGAAAGTTTGGGACATAAACATGGACTACATAAGCTCTCGAGCTCCACAGCAATCCTGTTGTGGATTACAGCGACATTCCAACTACATTTCACTCCAAGCATTAATTACAGCCTATGTAATAACCACAGTGCAATCACTGTGCCACACTCCCTACTTTTTCTGTTATTTTTAAATAATCACAGTAAATAATCACAAGTTCATTGGGTTGTAGATGTAACTCAGGCTCTGGCAGAATGCATGAAATGAAGACTCACCCCTGATTTCTCTCCCAACCCCCTTGGAGCTGTATTGTACATACAATGTATCATACGTATCATGCAATGCAACCAAAAAAAACGCAGAAAAAAACCCAACAGTAGCCTGAATTTCCTTAGGACACTCAATCCCAGCCATAGCTGCATGACAGAGAATACCTTTTGCCAAGAGCTGGGTTTTGCCAAGCAGGAGATAGGAACAATGTGAATAAAATAGCACTCTAGTGTATTTGCTAATACATGGTACAGAGAGGGGGGCAAGGTCAGGTGCTACAGATATTTGGGCACCCAAAGAAAGGTCATGAATGTAGACTGACCCTGATGGAAAAGAACTGGTACTTGGGGAAAAAAAGCACAAGAATTTTGCCTCCTAAATCCTAAGAAACGTGGTTGATGGCTTCTTTTATAGCTTCCAGAGGAACACTAATGCTTTATGAGGAACAAAATACTGATTAGGTAACACTGACCTACAGAGTCACCTCCTCAGACAGAAAAGCAAGTTAATTGAAAAAAATAATTAGGCAAAAAGATTTTACCTGGAATAAGCAGTATTTCATAGAAAGCAGGTATCAAATTTTGGTAACCTCAGCACAATCTCTCTGACAATTTTTAAACTTTTTTTTTTAAGCACATGTTCCCCAAGTGTATAAATAGAATTTCAAGCAACACACCAATATATCATCAGCTCACAGATTTGTTTCTTTGTAGAGACAAACCTGCTATTTTTTTATTAATGCTACTTCACATCATGCAATTCCCCTTCGGAAAGGCCCCAGCACATTCCCGCCCACTCCCAAGATCATTAGCAAATACCAAGCTCCATTCCAAAAGAGTTTTAATGAGCAAGGCCATTCTACTCACATTAGTACTCCACATGAAAAACGGGAGGAGACGTCAGCTTTTCAAGGAATAAGCCCATGTCAATCAACTCCAAACAATAGGATTTATATTTATCATGTTTTCCACATACTACAAACAATTCCAAACCTGAGGAAGAGTACTACAGATGGCTGGGGTGGGGGAAAGGGGATGGATTTCAGGACTCGGCCCCTGCAGCAAAAGCAACTGTTCAAGTTCTAAGGAGCTGCTGGCAAGAGCTGGGCTGCAGCTCCTGGGAGAATGTCAATCCCAAAATACACCATAACCAACTCGGTCCTACATTCCCTCTCATTCAGAGGGCAGCAGCAAATTTCAGGACAGTGAGGTGGCTACCAAAAATAGGTTAAATTAAAAATAGTGTTTGAGGGAGATCTGAATGGACAGAAGGAATAAAGATACAGTAATGGGGCAAGAAAGCTCAGTGCAACTTTTTAACTCTAACAGGAGTTTACCTGTGTAACTTTTTATTCACCTGACTGATTTGGTTTACTCAGCTCACACTCTCTGGGGAAAAGAAAAAGTCCAGAAACAAGAGACAGTGAATATGCAAGAATCCATGAATATATGTGTGTGTATAAATAAAATTAATCTAAAAAAACAATAGGAAAATTATATTTTGAGTAGACCACAAAACAATCATGGCAACTATGAATTTATCAGATCTAAACGTTAGCCACTCAGGAGTTAAGTATGCAGACTTTCGGAGGAAAAAAAAAATTCCTCTTTCAATTTGGCATCCACAAATTTGACTTCAGTACTAGACTTTCAAAATCAGTGTATAACTATGGATACTTCTTGCTTATTTCTGATTTCCTTTTTTATTCCATTACTAGCCTTCCCTACCATTCTGCTTTCCTTTTTTCTGACCTACCAATCCATTCAGTTACATTTCTCTCATCTCCCTTAGACGTCCTTCAGTTCTTGTTGTACTTTTTTTAATTCACTGTTTTATGTCACCTCACCCTTGTTTAACTTAATTTACTCATTTTGACAGCCCACTTTGTATCACTAGAAGCTCACAGCCAGCTTGCAATCCACTCCATCCCCTCAAAAAAAATTAAGCTGGCAAATACAAAGACAGTGGCACAGTACACTTTAAGCCTAATGGCAGCAAAACATCTTTTTCCCTCCAAATACTCATAATTGAATTGAATATTCCTAATTTTGCATCACAGAAGTCGTAACCTTTTTTCTGGCCAAGATACTTATAAACCCAGTAACCTGTTGGGCCTAATTATGAAGTACTATTCCTCATTGTTAAAATTAAAAGTTATCAATTTGTTCACTCTGTTACAGCAACACAGCAAGAAAAAAAAATCCACAAACAAGGTCATTACAAACCTGAACCTTATTTTTGTGCTACATTAGCAACAGGTGTTCCTAGAAATCAAAACACAGACACATGTACAAGACAAGAATAGGGCATTGTGATCCATTCCATCTTCTAAATCGCTAAGAATTTGTATCGAATACAGATAGTGCCTACCTTTAGGCATTTCATCTTTATTGTGACACAAAGCTCCTGATGACCTTGATCCATGTCTGCAGAGCTTTCTGCTTTTACAGGAAGACCCTCTCACCTGTGTACCAGTCTGAGCTGCTCACTAGGTCATCAAGCCAAACTCTGATCCATGATAGAAAGACATTGCAATGTGCCTTGACTGGAGACAACTTTGTTTTGCACTAGGAGTGCTATACTCTCTCCTCACCAAGAATTGCTTCCTCCTGGGTTAGCTCCTGGAAGCGTTCCCGCATGTTCTCCAGCTCCACAACAAGACGCCGCTCAGATTCCTCTTTCAGGCTCAAGGCCTCTTCTAACACAGCTTTTTCTGCAACATAGCCTTCAATAATGCCTAGAAGCCAAGTCAGAATGCAAATAAAGCCATAGAAAAACTAATCTGTTGGGAAAAAACAGCTTGAAAACACGAGTAAACAATTTCTGCTAAACAATAGAAGGTGACATAAAATGGAAGAAGTAAAAGATTATTCATGTTTATACTGTAGCTAGGCTTTTGAAGTATCTTAAGGAATAAAATGTACTAGTTAATGTATTCTAAGATTATCAAGATTTTACGAGGCTGACACATGAAAAAGTATCTCCAAATCTGTAGAATTCAAATGGGGATCATTAAGCTTTGATGGCCTGGAATGAGCTTACAACACATCCTCTGCCAATGACTGAGGTTTGAAGAAACAGAATCTTCAGAAAGTAAGAATAATTGTTAGATTTAGAGCCCAAGAAATCCAGGATACAGAAAGCACATCATAGATACTGGATGGAACAAGCTCTGAGTAAATGACACTGCAATCTCACTCCATTTCCTTTTCTTACCCTCTGCCTTATGAAGCTCTAGTGCCAGCTGGTTCTTGGCCTCACTCTCCTCACTGAGGCACTCCATCAGCTCCTGGTGCTGACTCACCACCTGGGCCGTCTCCCGATTGCAGCGGCTGAATTCCTCCTCAAACTGCGCATGGTTTTCATGCATCTTCTCCAGCTACAAGTGAATAATTTCCCCAGCATCAGACCTCAGATGTACATGCAATGTAATAATACTGCAGACATTTCAACAAACATCTTCTCAATTATTTAATAACATTTATGCGCTAAGGTCCAAGTTTTGAAGTTTCATTTTAGTACTAAGCTGGCTTTGCCCAAAACCTCTGGACACTTTGGTGAATCCCTGTACTTGCATACCAGTGTTTTTGCCACAAGTCTTGCTTAGGAACGTAAGTTTCTTCACTGTGCATAAAAAGAAATACCTCCCTACTGGCTAAACTGCTTAACTCAACACTTTCTGAGCCACTTGAAATTCAAAACCTCCTCACACTTAAATTCTTCAAGAGATTCAGTCATGTCTAATAGACAGCAAAGTCCATGCATCATCAGGTTTCCAAGGTACACCACCAGTAAGCAAAGTATGCTGGATCACAGCTGATGAGGGTCACCTAGAACCCAGACCTGCTATAGCTTGGCAAGTGCTTTAACCACAAGTTAGGTATGTCTTAGTAGAACCATCATCAGTACCTAAAAGTAAATACTTATGCATCTCATTCTAGGAGGGATTTTTGAAGATAGTGAATATATATTTCACACAGACACATATCTCTGGGTTTCACAAAATACCTGATGAGTAGATAAATTTCAGACATGTTTTTCCCCTTCAATTCTCTCTTCAATTAGGGACTTCCTTACTCAACAAACGAATTGTTGTCACACTAAATTCAATCCTCAGATGTATACAGTGTTCACGTATCCACCCCAGATTCACAGTCTAGACACTGCAAAACTCAGTATGGAAATACTCAAGTTCTTCTATGATACTAAGTGCATCTCCTTTTGTCACAATTAAAGCAGCATATAAATACAAGGATGTTTGTTTCTGCTATCTACATATTGCCCAAGCATTCTGACATTGGGCTGAGTTTTCCTGAACCTGCTTATCAGTGTTGAAAAAGCATCAATGTGAAGTGTGATAAAACCCCCTCAAAAACACTCCTGGTCTCCTAAAGTTACCAAATGATTTTAAAATCCTAGTTTAAATCTACTTAAGGTGACCAATTTATTGCCTTCCCACAGGATCTGTTAAAAGGTTAAATACACAGACTAAAAACTGATTTCACATTTTCAGTGTTATACACAAAATCATGGAATGGTTTGGGTTGAAAGGGACCTTTAAAGACCAACTAGTTCCAAACCCCTGCCATGAGCAGGGACACCTTCCACTAGACTAGGTTGATCTTTACAAATTAAAAAGCTTTACTTGTTTAGTTGACTCTGCAACCAGTTCCAGAAGTCTCTCCACTGCAGTGCGCAAACGATGACAAATCTTCAGTATCATTTCTTCACTTTCATACGCCAATTCAGGCTTTGCAAAAACACTTTCACATAAGTATTGGCTCAACTCAGACACCTCATCAGTCACTGGAGACAGCTGGTTGTCTTCTGTGAGAGTTTCATCAAGCAGCTCCTCTACTGAAAACAAGGAAGCTGTTGAAAAACACAGAAAAGTGACAGCTAGCCACAAAACTGGTCACACAGATAACTGACATCAGACAGTGATACGGTCCTGGACATGTACTACAAGGTGAAAACTTGGACACATCAACAGCTTGATGTGGAAATCAAGAGGGCTTCTCACAAGGTTTGAGAATCTTGTGCTAGACATCAAGACCTGGAACTCTGCATTCACCAAGTCCATCTTTCCTGCCCTGTAACATATCCAGGCTTTTCTAACAACATTTTAGTAGTTGTACTATTAAAAGAATTAAACTGAGAGAACACTGGTAGACACTATCTTAAGTGTGAAGCAACTTTGAAAGACACAAACATTGCAAAAAGAGATACTCTCTAACCTTCACCCATACAGAAGGAAATGAAAAGGCAGTTTTCAAGAATATGAATTGACTACATCCAGGTTTGCTGATTTGTACTCACCTTTTTCTAGGTGATTGTTTTCTTTGGCTTTAAAATACTGCATTAATCCCATTTCTCCCAAAATACTCTGAGTTTCTTTAGAATCTCCAGAAGCCAGACTGTCATCAAGGCAAAGACCAATCTTGTTACAGATAAGGTCCTCAATAGCTATTGTGGCCTTCACCACCTCCATAAGCAGTTTCAAAACATGCTGATAAGATTCATGCAGTTTTTCCCTAGAACAAAAGCATATTGAACACTTGAAAAATTGCATGCACTTGGTTTGAAAGACACTTTGAACCTACTGAAAACCTGACAGTCTAAAATGGGTATCTGCCACGGTTGGGCAGTTATCAGCGAAGATCATTCAGATGACTCACAAAACCCACGTTGTTTCTAAAGAGCTGGCACAGCAAAGCACCTTTGTCCTCTCCACAGGTAGATCACACTACAGTCACAAGCATCTCAGCCTTCCGTACCTGTGGAAGCACCAGCAAGGAGGATATGTCTACTACTACAGTATCAGTGACACCAAAATAACTAGAGGTGTTCTGGCAGACCTGAAAACAAAAGCTCTATTTCTATTTAGGAAAATATTTTAGGTTTAAGATTAACACTAAGCCAGTTTCTTAAAGACGAGAAGGAATTCTAGAAGCTTATTCAGCATGACAGTTTCTCTAGTCCATGCATCCCCATGACACGTCAAACGAATTCACTCTAACTGAAAGCCTCTTGGTCACAGAACCTCTCTCAATTTTTCAGCTTTTTCCAAGATTAAAGACAGTGGAAACCCCAAAACACCAAAGTCTTCATCAGACTGAAAGAAAAAGAGCAGGGAAAAAAACCAACTTGTTTTTCATGTCAGAACAGCTTGATAATTTAAAAAACCTCAAAATAATTTGCAAATAAAAGCAATATCATCAGCCCACACTATTATTTTGAGCTGGCTTAGTTTTGCCTAGTTATTGATTTCTTTATGAGAAGTGAGAAAACAAGCAAACAAAAAAACCTCAAAAAAACCCCAAGCACTAAGCATTATGTAAGCAAAGATGAACAAACCTTTCTTCCTTGGACTGCTCAATATCAGACCTCAACAAGGCTACCAAATTCCCTCCTTCTTGGTGTTCTCTGTCCCGTCGCTGAAGGAGTGTCTCCAATTCAGAGTTGGTCTCCTCTATTTCATGCTTTACAGAGGCCACTTTCTTTTCCAGCTATGGAAATACAGTGACAACACAACAAAGTCAACAATTTTGCCTAAACTTTGCTTTATAAACTCTACCTGAAAACCGGTTTCTGGAAAAATTACTTATCTCCTCATATTTATTTGTTCAGATGATACCTATACCTCATTAAAATATATGACTACATATAGATAAAAATACATATTTCTATGTATATACCTACCCCTAGCTCCAGATTTTGCTGCCAAACAAATTACTGCCATTTTGTTAGAAACTCTGTCTCATAAGTAAGCTAGAAAATAAGTCTGTCCTGGGTTGCAGTGTATTCTATTACCATCCTCATGAGCTGTTGAAATCAGGTGGGGGAGTGTTTCCTTGCCTCCTCCCCCTAGACTATCCTTCTGTGAATGGCCCATCATTGTCCTGCCGCATGACTCAGAGATAACTCCCTCCGGATTATCTTCTGTTAATGAGCCTAATCAACACTTGGCCTCATGATTCATTACCCCATTGTGAGATGCTCCATCCAGAAGGAGGAACCAAGCATTCCATCCTGGATATAATCTGAGATTCTGAACGCCAGAGACAGACATTTCCACTGGATTTCCAGAGGACAGGAGCTACATAGCCACCACTGGACCTTCTGAGGAAGAGCAGACCCTCTTTCTACAGTATCACCACTTCAGAGGACTGCAGCCACCATTCTACTGGACTGCTACCACCACCCTGACTAACAGGGTGTCAGGTTGTATCCTGATGCTGTCAGTTTAACCCAGTGTTATTTGCCTTTATTTTCTTTTTTCCCCTCCTTTTATTTCCCTATTAAATTGTTATTCTGACTTGGTGTCTCACACTAGTTTGTTTTCAAACTAGTACAAAGTCAAAATATCTATTTGGGAGAAAACTGCAAGGAAAGAAAAGCATTCTTCTCCCATGCCAATTTTCTCAACCCTCATCAAGTCCTACAAGAAGAGCTGGAAGCAGTAATGCACTCCCATTCAGGAAATTCTTAGTGTTGCTCTGTTTCCCCATGTCTAATATGCCAAGAATTATACTTGCAGTCCCTTTATATACACATTGATACAGAGAGCCCTGTGCTAAAATACTACCCCAAATGCACATTTAAAATCTAGGTTGAAAGTATTTTCTCCATACCTGGATAATTATTGCTGCCTTTTCCTGCAGCTGGGCTGATAACATTTCTTGTTCCTTTTGGTGAGCAGCCTGTACCTTCTCCCTCTCCTGAATCAACATCTGCTCCTTGTCATGTAGTGATACCTTTTTTTCAGCTTCAAATTCATCCTGCATAAACCACATATTCTTGGATTTACTGAGATAAGAAAAAAAAAAAAAGTCCAAACCACCACCATTCTCCCAAAAAACCTCAAACATCCCCCAGATTTTTTCTGTATTGTTTAGACATACACACTTTACCTCTCAGAATAGTAAGCAGTAACTTACACATCAACACCTCCAAACAACAAAATCATGTTGAAACTGTGATCAAAATCAAAAATAGTGCAGCCAGCAGAACCAGGACAGTGACTGTCCCTCTGTATTCAGCACTAATGAGGCACAATTTTATCTATGAACGCCAATACATTCCAAGATGATGGCCACCTATTCTTTACACAGGCAAGTCAAAAAACCAGTTTTTCCCCAGAGCAAGAAATAAGACTTCAGAGCAGAAGACCTGCAGTCACCTGAGCTGATCATTTGCAGAAGACTGACCCAGTCTTTGTCCCATGCTCTAGCAGTTAGGAAGATAAAAATGACAACTGTCCTTGACCTAGAACATGACATTTGTGGACAAAAATCTCTGAAGCAGCCTGCTTATTCTTCTCAGAAGCACTTAGAGAGTATGTCAGAGCACAGACAGCAATTCTGAATACCTCAAATCTGCTAGGGCAGGCAGAGGGAAGAAACCAAGGGAACAGGTTGGCATGAAGACAACTGCAAAATCAGCACAGGGGGGTGGGAAGGAAAAGGCTTGTTGTAAAAACCTGTATCAGCCCACAATACAGCTCAGTCTCACACTGCAAAGAGATCCAAGCCCGTCTCTTCTGGGACAAAACACCAGTCATCAAGTTCACAAGGCAAAAAAACCCAGCTGAATCCATAGACAGTTGTACCAGCAGGAGAATTAGCCCTGGCAAAATTTCAACAAATAGTGAAGTTTCTGGTGTCTCAAGTGCTAATTAAGGCAGCATAAGAGAAAAAAAAAACAGGGATCATTTCTGGAGTTTCTGCACAACACTCAGACCAGTCCCAGCTTCTGTGGCCTTAAGGCTGGGGTTCAGCCAAGGACAGCAGTTGCCAAAAATACCTGCAGCAGCTTTTCAGGATACACTTCTGCCCTTTGTTTCAAAAGACAGCTGAACCAGCCAGAGAGAGGTCAAATAGTCACCAGGACTATACAGAGGGTCAGAGGCAGGAAACATCTCGAAAACACTTATCATGGTGTTTATCATGGTGAATCAATGAAAGCAGAGACTAAGAACAACAGTAACAGCAAAATATCTCAGATAGAGTTCACATACTCGGTAAAATCTTAGATAACACTGAATTTGTTTTTGCCACATACACACAGTATATGCAGTAGACATGGGATGATAGGCCAAGGGTGCAGTCTCTGTAGACACCACGAAGAAAAAGTCTCCAATGACAAACTGAACATGTACACAAGGAATGCTGATCAGAGCATGTTCCACTGATTGTTTTGGTTTTGGCTGAAGGACACTTCATTTCCAGTTCAGGACTTTAAGACAACCCTATGGTAAAGACAACTGCTCACAGAACACTGCTTTATTTCCAATGCTGTTTTTCTCGTTCTAACATTGTGAAGCATGGGAGAGATCTCACTCAGACCGCCATTTTAGAGGCTGAAGAACAAAAATCTTATACCAATTGCTCTTTTTCAGCGAAACACACTCCCAGTGCATTTTCACCAGAGCCTACCTTCAGCTGTGCAATCTGCTGTTCCAGTAGCACCTCTGACTGACACTTCAACAGCTCAATCTCCTCCTGGAACTGAAGCTGCTGCTTCAATTTTACCTCCTCAAATTGAGCCAGAAGAGCTGTTCTCACAGATTCTACTTCAGAAGCTGATGCAGAAGCATACAGCTGCAGGCAAGGAAGGAATATAAAATATTTTAGCCACAGTGTTAGAATTAAGGAAAAACTGAAACCAAACCAAACCCATCAGACTCAATCAAATTCTTAAGATTACATTTGCAATCCTCAAGGTCATACAGTGCTTCTGTCCATCATCATGCTGAGTATAGAAAAAAGCAGGTTGATAAAAATAGATAAGAAGCAACCAGGCATTATGTATCAAGTATCTCCTGTATTCATGAGGCCATCAGGTCAGACTAACAAAGTATTCCCGGCTTATTCTTTGCAACAGACACTTCCCTAAAAAAAATTTAAAGAAATAAGGAGGAAAGAGGGGGAGAGAAACACAAGGAGAACATATTTTTTAAAGATGTGATTTCCCTTGTTCAAATGGGGGCAAACATCACACATCTCTATTTAATGCAATTATCCTGAGATATAACAGAAAGGTTTGAGAGATTTTTGTTCATTTAGGGTTTTTTTCCCTACTACTCTCTCTGAGAAGAGTCACTGTAGTCATCAGAATAGACACAAATCCTGTTTCTAGGATGATGCATTTGAAGACTGGATAACCATTAGAACCTCCCAGGAAACTAATGAAACTTCCTCCCCAGGCAATCTATTCTTCTAAAAGTGATTTAAGAGTTATTTGGAACATCACCCAATTTTCAATTTAGTAAGTGAAAAAGCAAAAGTTAGTAATATTTTAACTTAACGTGTTCTGTGGTTATAACTGGATAAAGCTTTTGGATAAAGCTTCATTTGTGACTTCTCCTACTATACAGATGTAATATATAACACTCGCGGCTGCTTGCATCCACAGAAGTCAGATTGTATCTTCTTATAATTGGCACTGTTAAAAAAATTCAAAAAGCATCTAGATATACAGCCTTATTTCTAAGCTTAATAAAACTGAATTTACTTTATGATAAAACATGGATTGTTTTGGGTTTAGGTATTAGCAGCATTCTGACCTCTTGCTCATGTTCATGCTGTACTTTTAGTTTTCCCAGTTCTTCTTCCAACTCCTTGGAGTACTCTTCTTTATGTTTCCTAATTTCTTTCTCATGAAGATCCTGAAGCTCTTGGAGTGCTTTCCTGTGCTTTTCCTCCATCTGCAACACTTCCTCACGTAAGAGATCCAGAGCCAGACGTTTTTCTTCTTCTAGCAACTCCCTTTGATTTTGAAGAGCTGTGTTCAGATCATCCTGTATAAGCATTAATTAAAAAAAGGGAATGGAATAAAAAGTAACTACAAATATCTTTGCAACCCATTTGTCAAGCACATGTTCTGCTGTATCAAAGCTTTTTAAGTAAGCAGGAACAATATTGTTTCATGAAGGATGAGCATACAGACATCCATATACATACACTCTATAACATTTAAATGGGTTTCCTTTTCTTATCCAGTAAAAGTTTTGTAAATCCTTACTTATTCAGAAGGATCTTTAGATTTCTAGAGATGTGGCTTAACCTCTAGAATTGCATTTACTTTGTTCTAATCACTTTCTGAAGAACTGCACAACAGCTCTACTAGGGAGAGAAGATCTGAGCCCCAAAATGGAGACCCTCCAACCTTAATTATGTTAAAAGATATACCTCATTTGTACCTTTTCCACACATGATATAGAAAACTCACAAGACTAAGCATTTGGGGCAGGAAGAAACAGATGGATTTAATTTTCAGCTGCAGTTTCATATTTCAGCTCATAATAAGGCCACACACAATGTGTCAGTGCTGGCACAAAGAGGTGGTGAAAATATCCCCTGAGAACAAGGGGAAAGGTGATCCCACACTATGTGCCATGAAATCTCACCTCCTATGCCAGGTTTTCTTTCTGACTCACCTTATGAGCTTCTTCTGCTTCAAGAGCCATGCTTTTAAGCTTTTCCATATGAATAGTAGCTAGCTCAATTTTCAGACTATTTCGGGAAAGCTGAAGCTCTTCAGCATGCTTTAATTTCAGCATCTCAATCTCCTGAAGCAGTTGTGCCTGATGCACTTTATCCCGCTCTTGGAGCTGCTCCCTGTGCTGCAGCTGTAGCTTCTCCAGAGCCTGACTGTGTTCATCTCTTATAGTCTGAATTTCAGATAGGTAGGAAGACTCCAAGGAATCCAGATTTGATAAGTGTTTAACCTCCAGCTCATCGATTTGGGCCTGATGCTTTGTCTTTAGTTCAGCAACACAACTTTCAAGCTGAATCTGCTGTTTACTTTCCAGTGTAGCTTTAAGTGTCTCAATTTCAGCTTGGTGTTTTGCCTGAAAATCAGCTGTCAGAGACAAAATCTGCTGCTTATGCTTCTCCTGTAACTGCTGACTTTGGAGTTCCAGCTCATCCACATGTTTATTTTTCAGCTCTTGGAGAAGAATCTCTTGCTCAGTTGTGAATGTCTGAGTCATAGCTTTGTGCTCCTCCATAAACCTATATTATTTCCAAGAACATTAAGAGACTACTGTCAAAAAAGTCACTGTTTTTAAAATAATTGAACTAATAAATAAAAATCAAAGGAAAATAAATAGACCTCAGCCTCCACAAGTTTTACTTGATGCTTCAAATATAGAACTGAATTCAAAGCAAGCCACAATGATGATTTCATGGCCACATAATTAAAGGTTTCTGCAATGTCACTTGGGAGTATCTGCTTATTGCTAGAGAGACTGGCACCCCTATTAACTTACAAATACAGAGCAACATGTTTGAGAAATACTGCCATGACAGTATCTCATGGTATATACATTGTTACATCTCAAACATGTTGTCTGCAAATAAATGAACTGTCATGAGAAATGCCTCTAAAAACATCTGTTAAAGACAGACATAAAACCACTGTGGAAGTCTATGTGGGATACCTGGGGGCTCTTCCAAACTCATCTCTCTGGGTTCTGCTTAAAGCTTGACACAGAAGATTTAGCATCTGAAGTCCTGCCACTTACTGCAATCAGTAACTACAGTATTTTGCATGCAGACACCAATAAACAAAAACCAGTTATCTAAAAGTTAAGTTGCTGCTTTCAGTGTTTTCTTACAGTCATTACTTCTCCAGTCTTGTTCTGTGAACATATTTGGGGAGGGAAGAAAGGATAAATTTGCATGCAATACATGCAAATACCAACATGTGGTTTACTTCCCTTAATTCATTTGAAACAGCAGATGTAAGAAGGGGAAGAAAAACAGCAGTTCCAGGCATCTAACCAGAACTAAAGAACCAAAGGTGGCCCCATCAACCTCAGCATTCAATGGTTAGCACAAACTCCATTTACCAGGAAAAGCTTGTTTACGTTAATTCAAATTGTTGAAAAATATTTAGAGAATTTTTCCACTCATATATCCTGTCACACTTCTCTTTAAAGTATATGATTTTCAGCTGTGTTGTACTCTTACCATGCAAAACTCAACTACACTTCATTTTGTTTGCTAGACTAGATGAAATGCCTTTACATGAAGCAAAATCCTACAGCAGATCCTAATAGACAGCACAGCTGTTCCTTGAGACAGCAAGCTTTACATATGTAAGTTAGATAATGCCATCAAGCTACTTCCCTACACTATCACTCATTCAGTTTAAAACAAGAAAAAGCAACTCTAACGATGAGTGAACTCCTCAGGGAAACTGACTTGTTTTGTGCTTCCAGGAGCTTCAGTGCACATTCTTCCTGCAGGCAGAGTGTGGCCTTTTCCATTTCTTTTGCCATGAGGGCTTTGGCTGCCTTCAGGTCAGCTTCGTATTGCTGCTGAGCTTTCTGCACAGCCTGGGCACCTGCAAGGCTGTCCTCCAGCTGCTGCAAGTTGTTTTGCTGCTCCTTCACCAGCTTCTCCAGCTCTAGAATTTTGGCAGCTTGGTGATCTTGAAGTTGAATCATTTCAGCTTCACGGAGTTCAAACTCTTTTTGTAAGTTTTGCTTCTCACATTCTGCTCTGGTTTGCAGTTCTATGTGCAATAGTGATAACTTCTCTTCTGCTAGCATTCTCTGGGCCTCACTTTCACATTGCCATTTCTTCTCTTTTTCTTTGTACATATTCTCTATTTTCTGGACTTCTTCTCTTAGTTCATTTTTGTGATCCTCAGCAATTTTATATTTTACCTGTGAAGACAATTATTTAAAAGAAAAAGGAATAAACCACCAAAACCAAACTGAAGTGCATGAAGTGAACACTCTCAGGCATTTAAGATCTTGGAAAGATTAAATCCTTGTAGTGAAGCAACCCTTCCTAATGAAAGTAAGGCTGAAATGACAATTTATAAACTGACACACATTAAATTCAATGCATTATTAAGAATTAATTAGGGTTATGAAATTAAGAAAAAAATAAGGCAAAATTCTAGAATTAATATGGTACTCTATGTTGGTTTCTCTTGAGGCCACCTATCTTCTTTTCAGGAGCTCAACTTATACAGCTATGGGCAGCTTAGGTGTTTATACTGGGCATGAATAAAAATCCCTTTTAAACTTCTTCTATGTTCCAGTAGCATTTTATATGTAGTGTCCAAGTTCACGACAAGGGCAGTGGCCTTGGACATAGCATGAAAGCCACATAAAAAGCACGTAGCAGAAGCCAAAGCAGCAAATGATTGCTCAGTGACAGAAGGCCAAAAAAAGACTGTCTCTGGCTTTCTCCATCAGTTTCTAAGCTTGGAAAAGGATTCACATATCCATGGCTCTTTAAAAAGGGAGGAAAGGAGGACTTGATAAATAAGAGCTTCACCCATCTAATTCTCACACGCATTCAAATATGCAACAGTTTAAGCAATGAATTAACAGCCAATCTAAGTTTATCCTCAGATGGAACAGCTGATTTAACATGTAAGAGTGACGGTAGCAGGTATGATTCTCTCAACTCTAAGACTTTGAGGTACAAGAGTTACACCAAAGCAGAAGTGTATTCCAACATTTGTGTCTATCCAGGCAAATCCATTTAAAGCTTTAGCTACTATCCCAAACCAGGGACTTTTAAAGGCAAGTGCTGCCTCTCCCTCCCTTGGCCTTCCCACCAGATTGGAACTTGCCCAACTCTACACAAAACATTTCTGTAGTACAAATTACCTTTTCCATTTCTTCTTTCAGATGCTTTTCATTCTGGTCAGAAACACCTTTTTGTTTTATAATCTCTTCCTTTAAGTGCCTTATTTCCTCTGAGAGCTCTGCAATATGCTGTTTCTCAGAGCTGGAGAGAGAGAGCTTGGCTTTGTGCTCTTCCTCCAGCACAGACACTTGCCCAGCCACCTCCACCTCAACCTGACGTGCTGCATCTTGAGCACTCTGGAGACGCAGTTTGGTGATTTCTGGAAAGAAAAAAAAAAATAAAAGAAAAATCCAAGCCAGACAATAAAACAACACACTGAAATTTATTTTATTTTAACAGCTCCTATTAATGCACAGAAATAAAGCTGAATGTTGTCAGCTGTGCAATTTATCAGTAGCCATGCTAACTACAAGACAAGGAGAACCCCTTAGCTGGATGATTTTATATTCTGTTCCATTTTATTACCACTTTGGGAATCTACCAGTATCAACACACACAATAATCATAAAACCTATGGCAAGACCTCCCTCCTGATCTGCAACAGCCAGAGGAGCAGACTTTCTTTCTGGGCAATGTATTATCAGATTTACGGAAGTTTAATCTCCTCTTTTGTACATACTATTTACACAAGGCATTTCCCCAAAAGTCAGATGGGACAAATCTCTAAACATTACAATTTAAGCTGTTTTGATACTCTGTCTAGTAGTAAAAATAAATAATTGAAGATAAGAAATATAAGTGCAAATTAAAAAAGCTCTACTAATCCTTTTAACCAACATACAGTGGAATATAATTATAACCATGCGTGTTAAATTAGCTAACTAAGTTACCTACTGTTAGTCCAAATGTTTGTATGACAGTGCCCTTCTAGGCATCAAAAATGGAAACCTGATCAACTCCTTTTAGCAAATGCTCCACAGTTCTGGTAGTTTTTACTAGAGAATAAACAACTTCAGGTCACCACATTTTTGGAACTGCATCTCAACACACCCGTAAGTGCTTGATGAAAGGGATTAGCATCTGTTAAATGTTCCCCATAGTTTAGGGTAAATGAATAAGTTGAAAACTTCTTCAGATAAACCTGTTTAAAGAAAAATATAAGCCACACAAGCAGCTTAATCTTTTCCTTCCCAGTATGTCAGACAATCCTACCTTTAGAATGTTCTTCTGAAAGTTGGGCACGGAGCTGCTTGAGTTCTAAACAATGCTTTCTTTTCATGGCCTCAGTTTCTGTTACATATTTGTCTGACAGATCCATCTTTATTTTCATCAGGTCCTCTTTATACTGAAGTGCAAGGGAGGATCTTAAGGAATCCAGTTCTTGCCTGTGTTGTTCTGTAAGCTGTAGCTGCAAACAGGCAAGTTCTTCCTACAGAAATAATGGGTTAGGAAGAGATCTTTAGCTTCTAAGAAACCATTATGAGAATCTTTCAATGAGACAAAGGAAAATTCCTTTTCCAAACTCTTAGTCAACTTGAAACAAGTTGAGCAAAGATGTTGAGATCTTCAGTTACAGCAAGGTGCATGAAAATAGGGGCATAAATGAAAGAAGGGCCACAAGAGCATCTTGGCTTGAAGAGAACAAGGACAAGGACAATTACTACCAGAACTACAGAAAAGAGAAACACCATGAATTCTGCACCTGTGTAGAAGAACTGCTAAGCTCCTTACTCAGCACAAGATAACCCAAACAGCGCATAAAATTACAGAGCACCGTTTCAGCTGTTCTGCTCTACAGCCTCTCTGAGGCTGAGAGCTATTTAAAGTCAGTAATTTACAACATTCTTGTCAAAAATAATTAAACCCTACTAAACATCTGAAATTAATTGACACTTTGTAAGAGCTAGGAATCGACTTCAGTTTTCATACATGTCATGTAAAGAACAGTAGAACTTTTAATATATCAAAAATCCTACCTGTTGTTGTTCGAGCTGTTGATTTAGCTGACCAAGTGCAACACTTCTCTCTTTCTCAGCAGTCTCTTCAAAAACTGTGACAGAAGAACTGAGAAAAGGGTTTTAAAGTTTAAGACTGTGATACGTCATGAATTAAGTTAAATGAACTTGATGATTTATGACGTAGTACTGAAAGTAGGCAAAGAACAACTGTAACAACTGCTCAGTCCCAATAGGTTTCATGCTAACATCATCATTTATGTTAAAGAAAAATAAATGGAAGCATGCTGTCATAAAATAAAAGGAAAAAGAAAAGATCACCTGATGTCCCCTGCTTGATCTTGACTCATTTCCAACTCTGACAGTGAATAGTTCTTCAGTTCTCGAAGTCTCTGATGCAACAAACTCAATTCTTCTTTGTAGTTTTCTTCAGCAACAATTAACTTGTTTTCAAAATAAAGTCTTAGTTGTTCCAATTCAGCTTCATGCTCCCTGTTTCTCTGCTGACGCTGCTGTTCAAACTCCTGTTTTAAACACTCTATTTCTTTTACCTGTGATGCTCGAGCCAGGAGCTGCTCTTTTAGCTCTGGAACAGAGGCAAAACCAACACAAGCACTAAGAATACATATGTTTAGGCTAAGTCATTCCGTGAAGATTAGATTTAGTTGCCCCAAATGTCAGTGGTTTAGGAATGGCATTCCCCCATTAATACTTCCATTAAAAACACCACGGGCCACTCCCTTCTCAATGGGAGTCACAAAAGGCAGAGATCACAGGTTGAGGTAAGAACCATTTACTGGAAATAGCAATGAGATAAGAAAAATGAACTTCTGAAAGACAAAAATTCCTTCCTCTGAAGACATTCTCAGTTACACTGCATTCAGAGAAACCATCCCCATGCTATGAATCAAAATCACCAACACACTGTTAACTCTCCTCATTTGCTTGCAGTCCAGCACAAGGCTGGTAATATGCAGAGTCCTGCACTATTGCTTAATCTTCACACCTGCTTGCTGTCGTAGCACCCAGAAGCAATAAATTATTCAAGAACATTTAATTTGCTCCAGGCAAAACCATCCGAACAAAACCAGCTTGAGCGTAAACTGCGCAGAAAACGAAAAATCACAGGAAAGAAAATAAAATCAATTCTGGATTACTTTAATGATGGTTTGCTACCCATTGTGTGCTCAGAGGCTGAACTGACTGGATTAAAAGAATCAACCAATAAAACAGGAATGCAGTAGAAAGCAGCTACCAAGGCAAGTTCAGCAAGCTGCCCTCCTTCCAGAGAGTGAGAACAATGACCAGCATTGCAGCCTTTTCATTAGCCCTTTGAGAGCTTTCTTCCCCACCTTCTGTATTAAAGCAGCAGTAATGTTTTGGGAAGTTAAAAGGTAGGAAAAAAATCTCAAGAAAGGTAAGTTTTCCCAAAAGCTCAACTTTCCAAACAATTCAAGTTAGTCAAATCCCCACAGAATCAACTGAGAGGGAACTACGTTTAAAGAAGAAGGAATTCGGAGAAGTTCCTTGAAAAGAAACTACTTGCCTGGAGAAAAGCAGTTGCTTACGTTACACAAGAGAAACTTAAGAAACGATGGAAACAGAGGATGCCATCCAGGAGCAACACAACTGATTGTTACAATGTGGTTTTGTGTAGAAAACCAGAAAACGCACTTGTGGCATGAAAAAATTCTCACAGTGAACATGTAAACAGAACAAGTAAGAGAAGAAGTGTTCAAGGCCAGGTTGGATGGGGCTTGGATATTGGAAGGTGTCCCTACCCATGACAGGGGGTTGGAATGAGATGATCTTTAAGGTCCCTTCCAACCCAAAGCACTCCATGATCTCATGATTCTCTGAAGTAAGTCCATGGCTCAAGTTTGCTTCCAAAGGGAAAAGAGGCCAGGCACGGGCACCAGAGGAACCAAGTGACAAGAAGGGACAAGTAACAGCATCAGTGCAATATGCAAGGCAAGGCCAAACTGACAAGGGTAGGTTTTGCCTAACCACCAAAGTCTACTGGCACAAAATTAATGCAAAAAAGTGTTTTATTGTTTTGAACTGGCAGGTCATTCTTACACGGGAGCAGCAATCCCATCATCCAGCTGCCATGATTTGAATCCTACCATCAACCCAAATGCATGGTCAAATCATCACTCAAATGAAGAACAGCAGAGTAAAACAAAACACCTTTAAGATCTCACACACCAAAAGAGATCCTCACCTAGACCATGGGCCTGCATTCTGGTCTCACCATCTTCAAGAAAGAAGAAACAGAAAGGGTTTCAAAGAATGGGAATGTGAGTGATTAGAAACATGGAAAGACATGTGAGATGTTAAAGATTAGGGCTACAGAGAAGAATTCCAGCAAATACTATGAAGTCCTATGTGCTATAATTCTGTAATATCACAACAAAAAGATTAAATATTCAAGGTAAAGTCTGCCTAGATAGAAAACATTACTTATATATTGTATGACCAAACCAAACCAATTCTCACAAAACCCTAATACACTTCAAAAGCTACCTACAGTTATGTTATTCAGAAAATCTGAAATAGTATTTGAAGTATGTTACATGTGCCTCCTGTTCTAACTACCCCAGCTGAAGTCAAGAACCTCATGTTACAGTCTCAACACAAGGACAACACTGGCAGAGTCATGGTCTCTACGGGCTTTTTTTCCCAGAAGCTCCTTAATGTGTTGTACATGTCCGTGCACACACATCTAAGACATGTTATATTTTATTTCAAAAGTGTATGCCATCTCCAACCACTACACTGCAAAACTGGGTGTTTTATTTAATATACCTGGGTCTTGAAACAGAAATACAAATAGGAGCATTTTGTTGCACTGACCAGCATTTTCTCCAGTTTTTAATTACATTATTATAATTACATTATACGTATAATATGTTATAAT
Source organism: Coloeus monedula (assembly GCF_965178545.1). NCBI lineage: Eukaryota > Metazoa > Chordata > Aves > Passeriformes > Corvidae > Coloeus > Coloeus monedula. The sequence continues at coordinate 5,669,389 of NC_138787.1, forward strand.
TACATTATACTTAATTTGACATTTCAATAAAAAACCTTTGGTTTTCACTGATGACTTTTATAGTGTGCAGGAAGGGAGTGGGAAGGGAAAGGAAAAGCACAGGAGTAAGCTTTTCCCCATGGTCATACCGTGCTTTTTGACACTGCAGGACCTGTCATCTGACACTGACTCACCTCCATCTAGAAAGAGATCATTGAGCTACAACCCACTGACACTGTGGCCTCCCTGTGTGTTTCTGGTACATAGCTGAAGTATTTTATGTCGATAATGTGTACTTCTGTATGAAGAAGAGGCAAAAATTAAAGTGTGTCAGTTTTGAACATACCACTTAGCTCTTGTCGATTTGCTCGGGTACTGTCAAGCTGAGACCAAAGCTGCCTGATTTCTTCTTGTGACTGAGCCTTGAGCTGTTCATGCTTGACCTGAAGTTGGTCCAGCTACAAAAAACGTGTTAAAAACAAACAAAAAAAACCCCACCACAACTTGTTAAACAATTTTGTTCTCAGGGCTTATTTTACATGCAAGAAAGACTTCTGTCAGAAATAGGTGGAAACAGTGACAACACCACTCTCAGCTCCTGACAGTACCAGAGATACTGAGTAGCAGCATCTCTTAACTATTACACCTACTCCTCTGAGATGGAAGAATTAGTTCCTGATGCCACAATTATCCTCACTGGCAAAAAATAAAGGATTAGCCAGATAAAAACAAAATGTGAGAACCAGCGAAGTAGGAATATAAATGCAGAGGAAGAGATGGCACCAAATGGAACAAAGGCAACTGCATTCCAAAGGTTTTGAACTCCTATGGAAACTCCCAGAGTATTTACCTGCTTCATGAGATGTATGAAGCTTTTTCAGTAACGTCCCTAAATACAAACAGGTCACCCAAATGATATGCACACGGTCTAGTTTTTTGTTATAGAAAGAGTAATCAACTACTCTAAACAGCTAAAAAAATGTAATTTACCTCCTTCTGAAGATCCTGTTCTTTTTCTTGGCTTTTCATCTTTATCTCTTCTAGGAGTTGGTTATACTCAGCCTGCAGCTGTTGTTGTAATTTTGTGATGGCTAACTGGTGTTGCCTCTCCAATTCTATACATTTCACTAAAGATAAAAATTAGTTCTGTTACTCCATCATCCCGGTTAATGAATAACCTGTAAAACTTCTGTGCAACAAAAATAGAAATGCATGTCTCTAGCTTAAACACTAGCTTTCAGGGAATCATAGATTTGCTTGAATAGTAAAGTATTTGAAAGTGAAACATTTCCATGACCTGCTTCCTAGTTCTCTGCATCCCACACTGTTAGTTAGCCAAGAGACTACCAGTTTGTGGAACTTTTGTTCCATTAAGCCTTAACTATTCACAATCCAAATGCAATTTTTTGTTAGAAAAAGCTCCTATTAATACTAATCATGGTTTTGATTAACTTGGCAACTGTCAAAACTGGTTTTCAGCTGGAAATAAAACAGCACCTCCCTTTAACATTCGCCTCACATCTCATACTCTCTGGAAAGAAAAATGTAACAATGCTATTCAAGTTTTAAACAATTTTTCATTTACAACCTGTTGTCTAGACAGTCTCATGCCGTCATCCCAGTTTTTAAATAAGGCTACATAAATGCTTGTTGTATTTGCTTTTATATATGTTGTAAAATCACTTAGCTGTCACTGCTCAATAAAACAGCTGCCTCCCAGACCATGGTACATACTTTTAGATTGTGCGTTCTCAACAGAAAGAAGTCCCAGCTCTGCTTTGACTTTTTCCAAATGCATTTCCAGAGACTTCTGCAGTGCGATCATCTCAGTCTGATGTTTTTCAGACAGCTCTTCACACACGTTTTTTAAATGTGTATCAGACTCTAATTCCCAGTCCCTTTTGAGGGTCTACGAGAATAAGACATGCATTATATTAAAGCAAACACGTTGAGTAAATTAATAAACTTCTTTCTCCATTTATTTGTCCTTTACAATAAATGTATAGCAGGTCTGGGACTTGTACCAGATCTTGTTTTCAGAAAGAGACTTTATTTTTTTTCTTGTATGAAGAACAGAATTTGTACCTCTAATGCCTGGATATGTGTCTCTTCCATTTCCAATTCTATTTTCTTTCTCTGGTCAACTGTGAAATAAAATACTTATTAATAAATTTACATAAAATATTATTAAATGAAAAGTAGAAATATGGATGAGATTACAATTTTCAAACTCAGGACTTAAATGGGCAAGCCTAGAGCAGGGTAAGGTGCTGGGTTCTATCCACACCTGCTGTTACATTACTCACTAATTCACTTTCATTTTAGAAAACAAACATTCTAGAACTTACAGCTGCAAAGACAACCCAGAAAGTAAACTTCAGTTTAATTAGTAAAGCCTGCTTAACTCTACAGAGAACATGATACTAAAAAGAAAAATAAAGATACAAATTCAAATGACTATTGATATTGATTTTAACATTTCACTGCACACCACTGTGAGCACAGAATCATCTCCAGAAAGACAGAATGAGTAGCAGGCAGCAGCAGCAGGTAGGAAACTTCAGATTTCTTCTACAAATGCCTAGGAAACAAGACTGCAAGACATGCCACCATCTGCTCAATTATCACTGACACCAATAGCTTTTTCCTTTCTAGCTCCTCCCTTGATTAATTCCAGCTTTGTGTTTGGCCCCTTTTTTGATTCACAGGAACCCTGTAAAGGCCCATCAGCCACCTTCCCAGAGCATCAAAGCACTGTTGCCTTGGCTTATTTATAATATTTAATAATTTATAATATGCAACCATTATTTTGAGTCTTTCTATGGGAAATGAAAACTTAGATATTAAATTGGTATAAAGTTACATTGGCAAAACACACCTTAACAGTGTTGGTATTAAGAACTGCACCATGACTTCCTCCTGCTCCCAAATCCCATTGTGCTATCAGTTCACTGCACTACTGGTGCTAACAAATGGTTTCCTACTTTTAGGTCATAAAGAAACATCCTTAAATGAATGTTCTCTTTCTCTTAGGAAAGGACAACTTCCCTAAGGAAGGAATGGTTTCTAAACCTTATTTCAGAGCTCAGAGGGGTGTGATGAGCACTGCAGAGTCTAGCTGGAGGTCTGCAACTAGCAGTGTTCATCTGAATACAAGGAAAAACTTCTCTACTGTGAGGGTGACAGAGCCCTGTAACAGGCTGCCCAGAGAGGTTGTGGAGCCTTTTTCTCTGCAAATAGTCAAAACATGCCTGGACACAATCCTGCACAAATTGCTCTGGGGGAACCTGCTCTAACAGGGGTTTGATGATCTCCAGAGAGCCCTTCCACCCCAAACAGCCTGCGATTCTGTAAATTTCTTCAGTGGAGTGCTGCAAGATTCGCCTTTCTCCAGAAATTCCTCAAGCTCTGCCATACAGGTCAAAAATGGTCTGACCTGGAAAGAGGCAAGTTTCCCAAACAATGCAAAGAGCACCATCAGCAGGCCTTCAGTACTATAAGGTACTACTGCCTTCTTGCTCATGCCACAATACAATGTTATATGAAATGCAGCTCAAAGGACACTCAGCTACAGGTTCTCTCTGAGCCTTTCAGTTCCTTCCCAACTCCTTCTTAACACTGAGAGGGAAAGCCAGGAAGCAGTCACATATCTTCTCAGAAAGACAACAGTAGCGCTGACTTAGGGCAAGAAAAACCCTGACAAAACATAAGGGATAAGAGCTCTACTCTTTGCACCGATCAAGTTCTTTAAGAGAAAGAATGAACTTTTTTTTTTTCTGAAAGAAAGTAGTTCAGTTTAGCACTAATTTACAGATGAAGAACAACTAAACTTAGGGCTGCACAACTTCACTTTCACATATAAAACATTCACTCTTGCCCATGGCAGTCCCACCCGTATTAGAGGCAACACCAGCTGTCATTCACAGGCCAGCGCTACACTAAGACAGGAACCTGTGCAGGAAGAAAATATTTATTCCCCAGTTTTAATACCTAGTTCTTGCTGATACTTGGACTTAAGATCTTCTTTTTCCTTCAGATACTGTTCTTTGATCTTCTCCCACTCCAGCTGGTGGCGGCTTTGCAGAATCGCTACCTCCTGAGCACGTTTGTCATTGAGCATCTCCCGCAGCTCCATGAGGGCAGTCTCCTTCTCTTTCCTCAAGTTGGACTGTGTAAGCTCCAGCTGAGAGGTGTGCATATTATTTAAGGTCAGGCGTAAAGCTTCCAGTTCAAGGCTGTGCAGTGTCTGCAGTAGAGGAAAAAAGGGTTTCTCCCTCCACTCTAATGAAATGTGCTTGCTCTTTTCATGACCAGTTTCACTTTTGACTGCTAAACATATCTAAGTTTTGCCCTTCTGTACTTGAAGAGTGTTTCTTTGTGGCAGGGACCCTTAAAGGAACCCTTAAAATAAGCTGTTATGAGATTTGAATGTTTACAGTGCAATGTAAAAGGCTTTCCTTACCTGCCTCTTCATCTCCTACAATATCCTGTATCTGTCCACTTCCTCACATCAGAGCAGAACACAACACCCCAGCCCTTCACTATCTATTGAAAGAATTCCTTTTGCTTGCTGATGATTATAACTTGTTAACAAAGTAAAGTTCTAAGTAATACTAGAAAGTAGAAATAAAATTCACCACTTCTCAGTTCTTAAGTAAACTAACCAGTGTACCAACAGGTTGTAATTAGACCTAACACTAGACATATTCTTTCCATTTCCACTTCACATTTAGTGGAAGTGTTCAAAAACCCAAGAAATATATAGAAGAAAAAGTCAGTTTTTCACACTTCAGCTTAGCAGGAAAGCATTCCTGATTGTACTAGTGGGATAATTAAAAACTGGGAGGGGCTTAATATCCTTTATAACATTTACTTGTTAAACTTGCCAAGATAAAAAATTACAAACTTGTTTTTTCTCTCTTAAAGCCATCAATTTAAACATCCAGTTTTCTTCAGAATTAACATTAAAATATAATTGCACTGAGGATTCTGGAGAACTCCCCTAAAAAATATCTACTACCACCCACCAAGAGAACACTCCTATTCCTTCGATTGCAGCACCACCTGAAAGAGCACACGTAATATCCACAAAAATTAAGGAGAAGGCTCCTTGATTTCTGTGTACGCTAGAGATCATCAACAGACAGGTAAATATTACATTAATCACTGTGTTTCCTGTTTTTACCTGGGATTGGAGCTGAGCTTGCTCATGCTCTGCTCTGTGTGTGGCTGCCATTTGCTGCCGGAGCTCATCTAAAAGGTGTCCCTGTTCTTCCTTGAGCTCAGCACGGAGTTTCTCCATTTCCTCTGCATGTTTAGCAGCCAGCTCAGAGATTTCACGATTGTGCTCTCGTTCATGCACCTGCAGAGAATACGCAGATGAAAAGCTTTCTTCAAAATAAGCTTGTTTACCCCTAATTATGGAACCAGAATTCTTCCCTCCTCCTGACACCAAATCAAAAGCACCATGGAAAAAAAAAACAATGAATAGAATTTTGCATCTCTAAAATGTTTACACTGCTTAAATGACAATGCAAAATGACTTCATTTTTCCAAAATAAACCCAGTTACAGCATGTACCTTTTTTATTACAGCAATCTCTTCCCTCCTTTTTTCTTCCAACTTCTGTTGTTCGTCCACTTTGTCTTTTATTTCAGCATTTAGCTCTTCTATCTGAAAACAGGCATACAAACATTTGCAATGGCTACCTTAAGCATTCTGAAATCCCATGACTCCTGCAGTTATCAGGGTTTCCTACCTCTCTCTTGTGTGTCAAACTCACTTCAGTTAACTCAGCAAGGCGCTGAGTCTCCATCTTATCCATTTCCTCTTTGTAATGCTTCTCCATCTTGGACTGAGCCTCCTGGGCAGCTTGGGCAGCCTGATAGGACTCCTGCAAACAAGCCTCAAGCTCCAAATTAGCCTTTTTCAACTGGGCGATTTCTTCAGTCAACTGGCTTTTTTCCTCATTGTATTGAGTAGTCTTTTCCTTTATTTCAGCAGCAAGTTTATCAATTTCTTGGTTGCTGAGGTTTATCCTGTCCTCACAGCTCAGTCTTTCACACTCCTGTATATCTTTGATGTTTTTCATTTCAGCATTAAGCTCATGGATGTTTTTTGCAAGGTCCTCAATGATGCTAGCATTCTCTGCTAGTGCTTTTTCTGCTTTCACTAGATCCTCCTCCACATTGGATAGTCTCTCTCTTAAGGCTGTTTTTTCCTTCAACAAAAGAGCTAAATTTTGTTCTTTATTATTGATTTCAGCTTTGAGCAACTCCTGTTCTTTTAGCAATGTCTCTTCAGATATGATTTTCTGACTGAGCAGCTCTGCTGTTCTCTGGTTTTTAACATTCTGAGCATTAAGCTGGCTTTGCATCCAATCCCTTTGGCTTTGCAAAGCAGCCAACTGATGGCCAAAAAGAGACTGCACTTCACTTGTCACAGAATCAGAAGCAGTTTTCTGCTCCTGAACATCTCTCACTAACTGCTCCTGACTTCGCAGCTGCATCATCAATGTGTCTCTTTCCTCCTGGAGGTCTTTCACCATTTCTAGCCAGGTAGAGGGGTTTGACACTTGTGTTAGAGATAGCTGGCCTCCATCCTCACCCTGCTGCTTTACTAGAAGCATGAGTTTATTTTCAAGTTCTTTCTCCTTCTCTATTTTCTGAAGAAGTTCTTTTTTGCAACAGATCCGTGCTTCACGTTCTTCCTCCAGTTTCTCATGCATATGAGAGAGCTCAGACATGGGTTTTTCCCAATTTCGAACAGCTTCTTGTGTGTCCTGATGAGGCATCTCTAAGGCTGACTCCTGATGAAGCTGTTCAGTTGGCTTCAGATATCTCTCTGCTAAACATGTCATCTCATCATCCTTTAAGTCACCATGGTCTCCAATTTTGTTTTGCTGCAGGGAACCATCTGACACAAACAAAACAAAGGCCTCTGCTCTCACCTCTGCCTCTTCAAAAATGTCTTGAGCCAAGCCACTAAGACATGTCCCCTCACCAAGGCTAGAGTATAATGGAGGAGATAAAAAATCTCTGCTGGGTTCTAGGAGCACACTGTTGTCTAACCCATACCTATTGCATCTGCCCTCTTCAATGGCACAGCCTTCTGAAGAGCTGGACACATAGGACTCTTCTGGAGTTTCTGAGGAAATGAGGTATTTAGCCAATATACCTTCATCACCACTGAAGAGCCCTAGTTCTGACAAGGGTTCTTTGGTCAGGTTCTCCCCTTCACGACTTCCACTATCCTTCATGATCTCTGAATTCCTAGTTTGTTCTAACTGATCCCCTGAGGGGTCATGCTGGAATTCCAGTTCTCCATGCACTGGCTCATCTCTACCTTCCAACTGGTGTTCTTTGTCCCACATCTCCTCAAGACCCGCTCCCCGCAACTGAGACATCCCTGATAAAGTCTGGTTTCCCCTCAATTTCAATAGCTTTTTATTGGAGACAATCTCTCCATCACACTTTTGCCTTACATCTATACTTTTTTCAGCCTCATAAAGTCGCTTTTCATTCAATTCCTGGATGTACAAATTCAGTTTCTGAATCTCTTCATTCAAGGACTGTTTTTCTTGTTTATATCGCTCAGCTTTCTTAGCTTGCTCTTCTGCATCAGAAAGTTGATACTTAAGGCCATCAATTAAATCCTTGTATTTAGCTTCTAGTTCAGATTTTTCCCTCTGAAAGTCTTCCTGCTGGTTTTCAAGTTTCTTCCTCAAATTTTCTTTACTAATTTCAGATTCTTGAAGACTTATATTTAAGTCAATTATTATGCCATTCAAGTTCTGAATGTGTTCTTCAGAATTCAAGGCACAGAGTTCTTTTTTTAACTGTTCAAGTTCATTTTTATATTTCAAAATAATTTCTTCTTCATAGACCTGCTTGGCTTCAGCAATTTCTCTTCTGTGGCACCTCTCCAGCTCATTCCTCAAGTTATCCAACTGTCTGCAAATGTCCTTCTCATGACTGATTTTCAGTTCTTCAATACGTTGCTGTTCTTTCACTTTGGATAAAGCTATTTCTTTTTTAAATTCTGTTATTTCTGAGTCCCGCAGAGAAAGTGTGTGCTGAAGTATAGACAAGCCAGATCTTTCAGATGTCAGTAGATCTTGAAGACTTTTAATAAATTGTTCTTTTCCATCTATGCTTTTGTGTAGCTCTTGCATTGTACCTTTCATATCCTCTTCCATTTGAGCAAGCAGAATTTCTTTATCTTTGGTATTCTTAAAAATAAAACATTACATACAAAATATGCCATGATTTCATTTCCTTAAGCCTCATGCTTCTAATTTACATTCATAAATAACAATGTTTGAGTTTAAGGTTTCTATTTATAGCAGTACATTCTTAAAGGAAACCAGACCTTAAGCTGTTTCTTAATGAATGTTAGTCATCACAATCTCTATGAATTTCTATATAAAAATACTTTTTTCATGGTTATGTCACTATACAGATTCAAATTATCACCAAATTTGAAATAAATTTATATTAGAACAAAAGGTACGTTTTTACCTTTTGAGAAGACTCCAGCTGTACTTCCAGGTCATGTGCTTTCTCACGCAGCACCTCCAAGTGTGCATTTTGCTCTCTGAGACAATCCTGAAACAAGCACACTTTCTGCTGGACTTCTAATCCTTCATTTTTCTTGAGACTCTTACTCCTCAGTATCTCAGTAACCTGGACACATAAAATGTACTCACAGTCAGGAGAAAGTTAATATCCAAACAACTCATACACAAGACTCACTGTAAGCATAAAATACACTGTATTTACAGATTTACCCTACATTTTTCATTCTCAAGGAATAAAAATCATCCTAAAAAGGCAGACAACACTCGTCACGTTTTAGATACTACTACTTACTGCAAAGATGCAAATGTTAGATAATTCATCTCCATGGAGAATTATCTAACATTATGAACCTATAAATCTAACATAATGAATCATACTGAATTCCTGCAATATGAAGCAGAACTTCCAATGGTCTGGACATGCCATTAAGAGAACAGAAACCAATCTTCCCTGCAAAGGATTTATAGATCATTACTAAAGGTTGGTTTACTTCCTCTCCACATCCCTTCAAATAAAAGGAAAACATTTCCCCCATCAGAGTAATATAAAATACATTTTATTTATTTTTAACATATTTTTCTCGAGATGTTGCAAAAATCAAGGAAGAATATGTAAGACAGTATTAGTGCTTTCATCTGTTTTCAAAGTTGATGTACTTCCACAATGTGCATCCTCTAACCAGACTTATTTAGAATATGCCTGAAATGCTATTTAGAGGCTTTATCTTTGTCTTTCAATGGCTTATGGTACAAATCCCAAACACCAGTTGAGTAGCCTTCACTTTTACCACATTTTGCTGTTGCAACCGGAATTGCAGATAGAAAGCAGTATTTTTTGTTATTTTACAAAATTTCATTTAGCAGACAGTTTACTTTCAGGGCATAAGCAACTCCTTTAAGATAATTCCTGGACTAAAAAGTCTCAGTTTTTATTCAAAAAATTTTTTTAAACTCCTTCCTATCCAGACCTTTAAGATATGTAATCCCACATAGGGAAATTCTATCCTGCAAACCTGAAACAGTAACTACACAGAAATATTTCTCTTTGTAATATACAAGGCTCCAAGGACAGCAAATGCGTAGGTTCAGAGACAACTGCCACTAGAACACTGAGCATGACCAAAAAAGAATAAAGCACTTTTTAAAATGCATTTTAAAGCAGAGAAAGACTGCAGTACATCTCATTATCCAGGGATTAGCTCCGTGATCACCCTGTTGCACTGAAGCAGGTTCCTATGTGTCACAGGGGCTGCTTCAACCATGTTCAGGTTATTTTACATTTCTTTCTTGGAGCCAAGTCACATTACCTCAGCACAGCAAGTTTCTGCCTAACAGCTGAGATGTTCCAGTTGCCCAAGCAGAAACTCAGAGATTTATCTGGCAAAGGACAAATGATGACATGCAAACCAAAATTATGTAGCAACAGGCCACAAACCACTTGTGGCAGGACATTACCCTACCACAGAAGGGCTTATCTTCTCTGCCTATCAGCTGGTGCAATAGCTCAGGGCATCTTCCCCCCTCACATAAATTTGCTAATTGGTGAAATATCTCAAGTCGGACTTCGTCTGGTGGTGAGATATTTCTGGCACTGTGGAGGTGGCATTCCCAGCTGACAATAACATCTCGCCTTGGGAGCGAGATTGAAGGAAGATAAGCTTGAATTTCTGACTCACAGACACTAAACTACAAACTATAAAAACTACACCAAACTTTCACAAAGCAGAAGTCTTCTGCACGCTCCCTGGAAATGTGTGGGGCTCTTCCCCAAAGATGGGATGCCACTTTTTGGTTACTCTCTCAGGGGTTGAGTGAAAGGAACCTGTGCACCCCATCATCAGCTCAGTGGTAAGTTACATTAACTCCTAATCTATCCTATTTATTTGCTAGCTGTAATATAGGAACTTTTATGTCGTGCAGTGTTTTATGTAATCTACTAGTAGTTCTTTGTTTTAAGCTGCGTAGTAAGTAACTCTAAGACCATTTGTCTGTCAATCTTCTGTCTATTCAATAAATAACTAATTTTATAATAGACCTGATCTGCCATTCTTAAGAACTTGTGAGCCAGCGTGGTTTAGGTGTGCATCACCTGAATTTAAGGGCTGCCAAAAAGCTGAACCTAAGGCAGGGCTTGTCTAATGCTTCCACTCAATCCATAACACCACTAACAACATTGTGTAAAATTCCCTAACAAGGGTTTAAGTGATGAACAAAGAAGTGCAATGACCTCCCAAAACATTATACAAGCAAGTGGAAAATATGAGGCTATATTTCCAGGACTTCTCCGTAGCAACCAGGAAAAAAAACCCTGCCTCGCCCTGAAATAATTTTCACTGCTGTATTACAAACTGAACTATGAAGAGCTACATCATCAGCTCAATATTTATACATTCATAGTCTGAAGTTGTTCTTGTGGTCTCTGTAAGGATATGCAAATTGGAGGAGAGGCACACCTGATGTAACTGGAGCTGTAAATCATGGATCTGACCAGCCACATGTGAAGCTTCTTCCTGTAGCTCATCCCGGTCTTTCTTGGCCTGTTGAAGGCAGGTTGTTAGCTTCCTGATGATTTCATTCTGCTCTTGAACCGTAGTTTCCTACAAGGGTCACAAGAAGTGCACTTCTAACATTAAAATATTCTTAACATATTTGGAAACAAGTAGGTTTTCTTAAAGCAAAGTTGTTACAGAGTCTGTAGATACATTTCAGTTTAAACCAACTTAAACCAAAGAAATCTTTGTGTCCAAAGACAATGGAAGAGGAGCCTTAAACTGATCTCAGAGACGACAAACCTAATCAAAAGTGATTTTAAAAGCAAATTATGGGATACCAGCAATGAAACTGGTATTTTTACTTCCAAATTTGTAGCTCTTACTGATGTAAAAAGCAATCAAGTTTTCAAAAAGGATATAATGAATATTTAGTACCCCCTAAATTGCTTCCTACCTGCCAGCAATTCCCTTCAGTCATGTGAAAGGAAGTTAATGAGATGGGATACATTAATCCTATTTTATGTTAATCACATTTATCTTTTCCATTTATTTCTCACCAACAAGAAATGTCTTTGTTTCCCCAATCCTAGAATGATAAAAAGAACATATAAAGGGGAAAGTAACTAGTCTTAGGAAGCACCTGGTAACAACTCACCTTTACAAAGAGCTGCTAGAGAAAGGGAATTCAAAATATTATTTTTTCATATTCTGGAAGAGGATGCTGCTTTTTGCAGTACATGTTAGCAAGGTGAAGTACTTCTCACAAGTAAAACAATAGGTTTTTGAGTCTTGTGGCCTAAATATTTTTAGGATTAAAATAAGGTAGTACTATCCCATTATCCAATTCTATGAAACTTACCTGAAGCTGCATAGAATCATTGTACTGGGTGAGCTGATCCTGCAGCTCATCCATCTGCACAGTGAGTCTTTCCACTGCTTCCTGTTTCTCCAGCAGTCTGCTCTCCAGCTCAGCTATCCTCGCCTGACACATCTGAGCATCAGCCTCGCTGTATTCTGCAGCAGAATTTATCCTATCTTTCTTTATAAAAGAAAAAAAAAAATCATTTATTCACTAAAAGCACCATTTCTGGTTTGTGATTAGTCTGAAAACAAATTCAGCTTCAAGGTTAAGTCCTGAGCAAATTCTACTTTAAAAGTAATTCAACACAGGGACTTTGTATCTAATAGAAACATTATATATATAAAGTCCTTAATGCTTAAAAATTTCAAATTAAAAATGATCATAGATAATACTTTTTCATGATACTTTAAGGCACAAAAGTAAAGTAAGAGTGTTGTGATTCTATAGCACCAAATGGTGGCAATATGCCATTTTGGCGTGCATTGGGATTTAAATACCTCCAGTTGTGAGGAAGGAGGCAGAATACTACCAATTTAAACAAAGCTTTTACATCCATCTGTGCTGACTGGAGAACAGTCCACCCACAGGAGAAACAACAATATAAAGCTCTTGAATTAAAATTAACTTTCTGTGGTCTCTTAGGAGTAACATTGTTACAATCATCACAGAGGATACAGTCTTTTGTATTTTATTTTAAATACTTTTTGGTTATATTGTATGAAACAATTAAGAATGAACCTATGTATCAATTGGAAACATGAAACACATCCGAATTTCTCTTGGCAAAGTCTATGATTTTAAAAAACCCAATTTTCTTAGCAACCAATTTTCACAGCCAGTAAATGTACATACAGAGAAACGCCTGTTTTATATCATAAAATAGTGAAATCGCATCAGATTTATCATATTTGATAACAATGTCCAATTAATAATTTTAGCAACCAATTATCACAGTTGTCTTTCAGCTCTATCCAGCAACTTTTACTAAAGATACATCCTTTCACACTTACTTCAGTTGCATGATTATCCAGTGGCTCCCAGCTAGACAAATCAGTGCTGCCCTGGTAAATAAATAAAGTAAACACTACATCATAGCTATTTTAAATAAAAATAAGGAAAAACAGAATTATTTTGGAAACACCTTAAGCATGAGCCAGAAAGGTCTGTGTTGTGAGAGACTGACTTTATACTAAACGCAGCTGGTCTTTCATGGTGAAATGAACTAAACTGCAAAAAACAAACGAACAAAATTATTATAATGTCTACTTAAATTTAGGGCTAAGCCACAACACTGATTCAATGTTGGATCCTCTGCTGTTGTAGCTGGCAAAAATTTGAGCAATCTTTAATCTACTAGTAAAAATTAGTAAACTGACAGGAGATTATTTAACAAACATGCTAAAACCATTCAGGCAATCACAAAAGCAACACATTCTTCTGCCACACAGATTTAACATAGCTTGATACCTTGAAAGATGTTTCCCTCTCACTAAATTCACAAGACCAGGATGATGATAGCATTATTTGGAAAATGCAGCCCACAGCTCTCCCTGTGTTTTGAATGTTCTTGAAGTAGTTCCCAATGATTACTGTCTCCCTGGAGGTACCCTCTCCAGATAACCTAGAATTCCAGTTGCTTTACAAACCAGCTATTTTGACAAAAGCTGCTTAGCAGCAGTAAGTGATTTTTGTTTGTTTTGTTAATTTAAGTTCACATGAATGTAGAAAGGACACTGCTGTGGCTGAGTGACAAAACACTATGTTTTTCCTCAGAGCAGACACTCGTGTGTAGCTTCATAGAAGCCTTTGCAATGAAAACATTATGTTGAAGATATCCTGAAAGCATCAGGGATACCCTCACAACAGAAAGCAGGATAACACATGCAAATTTTATCCCCCATCACTGCAGGTTTGCAAACACACTAGGTTGATGCTGTTGTGGTATGTTGTGAAAACACATCAACATCTGGAGAGATGCTTTTGGTGCAGAAGGCACCAGCTCCCCAAAATTCTTTCCACAGAGAACATGACTACCTTCAGAGAGTCATCAGTACAAAAATACTGAAATACATCAGACACAAGCAGAGTCTTAAACAAATCTGTGGAAATAACATCTATGCTGGCTTTACAATGGCTACTAAGAGCTTGCTAGAATAAATTATCATTTTTCATAAAACATTAAGCATATTTGAGCCAGCCAAGTGATACAAAAACAAATTAATGCTGTGCATTATAAGGTCCTGGCAGTATTTCATCTATTGATCTCCCAATCCAGATTTGCCATTTCATGAAGTCACAGCCACGTAACTGTAAGCCTGTCCAAAGAGAAGTCCATGGCAGTGAAAAGTTAGAGACTTTAATTTAGCAGGCTAATGGCTCACTGGGAATAACAGCTGCCTAGGCCATACCATGGAGATGTCTTACTCAGTAAATGAGATCACTGCAAAAGAGTGAACTATTACAAGTGAAAATACACCAGCTGACTTACCTCCCAAGGGCAGCTAGTGGCCAGTGCCAGTGAGCTAACAGTCAACTGAGTAAAACGACCACGAGGAACACTTGCTACCTGCAGACAGAGTGGAACGAAGGCAAGGAATAGTAAGATTTACCTGTGTCTCAGTTGTTGCCTCCGGTAGGTTGGTGTCTTCAGCCTGACACTCTACGCCCTTCCCAGCATCTCTGGCTGCTACTGGGTGCTCTTCCTTCGGAAGGTCATGCGCGTGGACAGCCGAGCCCTTCCTCTTCGCCGCCTTTTTCTGCGACTGCGAGATGTTGCCCTTTGCTTTTCGCTGTCTGAAGTAAGCAAACTGTGCAGGAAAGATTGCAGGAGGTACAGGGAAAGGTAAGCAAGGAAAAAGTAGCAGGACCACAAGATTAACACAGTCATGACTGATAGAGTTCCTGTCTTGATAAAATACATACATCTGCAGAAAAACTGCTTTATCTGCCTACTTTCCACACATTCACAACATACCGGAGAATTGTGCCATTAAGCAACAAACCTCACACCAGCACTAACGGCTCATTTCCATACTAGAATCAAAGTTTTACTCAGTGAAACTTTGTGTGTCAATGATAATCCAAAACTACAGCAAGACAAATTAGTAAAGGAACCAGTTGTCAATATACTAGAAGCATTAGGAAAAAATAATAATTGAGCAATATTTCTGCAAGACCAGCAAAAACAAGAACCCCCTTGTCATGGCGCCAAAACCAGCACACCCCTACAAATACATCTAAACAGGTCTTAGCCAGCGTAAGCTTTGAGGTGAGGATTCACTTCCGTTAATTTTAATGCTCCTTCCCTGCCACCCCCCTAAGAGAACACAGCAAAACTTCCTCGCCAGAAAGCAGCCTCCAGTACATAAATAGAAAATCAATTAAGCCAGGTCATTTTAATTTCTTCTGTTGAAGAATCAGATGCTCTACTTTATCAGGCTATCACAGCTCTACAAAGCCCCAGGGACTTGTAAAGAATGTCACTGACAATTTATTACCCAACTCTCCCTAGCACCTTAAACAGCTTAAAAAGGATTATTGTTATTTTCAACTCTAGTATTGTGTTTAGGCAGCATTTCCAAATAACATCTCTCCCACAGCATAAATCCAGACACCCTTCTCATAAGGGAAAAGCCTTCTTCAAGGTTAAAACCACATACTATCAAGTGCAGTGTTAAATCCTTGTGATGAGATAAAACAGTTAGTTAACTGATACCTGGATGTAAACATCACTCCCAAGTACTACCTGCAATACATATGAAAATCCACTCCTTGACAGCTTGATTTTCCTGTGAAACAGCCATCTTGCAGAAAAATCTTGTCCCATTCTTCTCAGTTTGTGAAAAGGACCTAGTTCAGTCCCCACTCCTTATAGGAACTTCTACCTGACAGCTTCGCTACTCAACAGGTGCACAGTTACACATCTGCTACACCCAGCAGACCATTTAAAAGGTATATTTGCAGAAAGACATTGATTCCTTACCAGCTGATAAAATCCTTATGTACAAATAACTTATTTTTAAGATTATCTTACATAATTGCTACAGTTAGTAATACTGAAATGCAGATGAAATGAAGATTTCCAGCCTTGTGCCTTTCATAATAACCAAAATGAACAGACCATAAAGCAGCAGTGAAACACAAATACTGTCCTCTGAAATCAGGGGTCAACTCCAGCACTTACTGATGGCAATGTATGTCAAAAATAGCTATGGCACTAATTAACCTGATAACATGGGGACACCAGGCAGGAGGAAACCTGCGGAAAAACGGAGAGTAGAGGAAACTGCTGAAGCAGGAAAAAAGGGAAAACAGGAGTAAAACAAGCAGAAAAGATGAAAGGCAGAGAGAGTGGGCACTACAGAGAGCAGTTACTGATTCATGAAGTGAGACCAAGTATTTCACATTAAAATACTAAAACGTGGCATGACTGAACACCTAAACAGTATGAATTGTTAAATGCACAGGTCAAAGAAAACAAAACTTATTTTGTCCCATTCACATGCACTAAACATATAAAATCATAGTACATACCATGCAAAAGTATCTAACTACACCACAATATCATGAAACAACTGGACTTGGTGGAGTGGCTGGATTCAAACATGCTCCGGATTTATGGGAAAGGTTGTATTTTGAGTAATATCGGGTTTCCAAAGCCTTTCATCAGCTACATAAATTTTAGTGCCATTGTCAGAATCTCAAATTTACAGACAGCCATCCAACATGAAGTAGTGAGTGTGAATGTGAAGAAAGCAAGACACAACTGCCTCTGCCCCATCACAATGAGGTCCTATCATGCCCCTTTTGATTGACTTAACTATCCTTTTGCTTTCTAGAAGCACATGAAAAGGTAAAAGCTTTTCTTTTCGCCAAGATGTAGAATTGCCACAGGAACCCTGAGAGCACTGTCCTCTACAGCATCCCAAGCAGCTGTTGTAACACAAGAACACCTTTCTACAGGCACCAATGCACTGCAACCTCATTTCAGCAGGACCAGTCAGTTGAAAGTTGATGTATTACTTTTTGTGCTTCAGAAATTAGTACCAAAACCAACACCCAGAGAAAATGGAACAGAGCAGAAAACCACATCAGCACCAAACACAAACAGGTTGTTCAAATAAACCTTAGTCCAGCTCTTGGATACAGCAAACACAAGCAACAACTGCTCTTAGACAAAACCCAGAAATATTTTCTAGATCTTCCTCAAAATGATGAGGCAGGAAAACTTCCTGGAAAACCTGAACTAATTTTTCAGCTTCTAACTGTAAAATGGAGGTGGAGCAAAACTTCTTACACCTGAGGTATGGCACAGAGAGCCCTGCAACTAGAGGCACGGGTGGCCAACATGCAGACTAATTAACGCAAGGTAGAAAAAAAACCAAGGACAAAAAACCAGCACTGAATAGTTAGGCTTGTTCCGTTTCTCAGTTACTACCCTGGCTATCAGTATTGCATTTACTAGAAACAGGAATCCGAGGTACCTGATACAGTCAGTACTTAGCTGCCAATTACAATCTCCAATTAATACAACAACTGGCATTATCATTATTATTAGGTGATAACTCAAATGCATCTCAACAATGGAATTTTTATTCTTATACGAAAAAGAATAATGCAAATGCTGGTTTGAAAAGGAAAATGTTTAAATCACATTTCTTTGCCAAGTCATTGCTTAGCAGACTAAAATCTAAGGATGCTAAAGATAAAGTAAGTCATTTTTTGGAAGGTGAGGCAAAAAGCCCTCAAGAGTTCACACCTCCAGACTGAAGCAGTATCAAACTGCAGTTACATCACTGCACAGGTTGCTACAACAGAGGCCGCTCACATACAAACCAGCCTCGCTGCCGTCCTCTGCTGTCAGGAGCACCTGTGCAGTGATGTGTAGAGACAGTTCAGGAAGATCTGATGGACACTGAACACTTCTGTGTCAGACCAGAGATGGCATCACCTTAAGCTGCTCTAGGCTGCACCACAGGAAGGAAAACCTGTTCTTGCCCATGGTTCTTCCTCCCTTTCAAAACTACACTGTATCCATGAGGAGGGAAGCACAAAGAAAACTAGAAATAAGAATAAAAAAGGGGAAATGTTATCTGGGTGGCTTTTGGAAGCTGCCTAGTGCCTACAGTCTGCCAGCCAAGGAATGGATCTCTGTGACATTTTAACCAGCAGAGGAAGCACTACATCTATCTCTGCATCTCTAAAACCCTTCCTCTCCTCTCAGCATACTATATGATACCATGCAGTAACAACATTGATGGGTCTGCTAATAACGTTGGGGTTTTTTTTAATGGGAAGAGAGAGATTTAGCACACAGTATAAAAAACAGTAAATGCAACAGTGGCTCTGCAGGTATAACTCGAAACATAAGACAAGTCCCTGCTTTTTTTTTTAATGGCAAAGAACAGTTTTCCAACAAGTGGGAACTAATAACTTATTTAAGCTAAGTCTGTCACATTTTTCTAATCATAAACAGGTCCTGCACCTGGAACTAATTTATGTTAACAGAAATGTTAACACAGGTCATGCCACACTAAGGTAACCTTTTTTCAACCTGAAGAACTCCTGCTGTCAGAGTTCTCTCTCTTGAGCTAATCATGCAATTGTTCTCCAGCAGAGGATTGTGTTCTCACAGCACATAACAAGGCTGGGAAGGTAGGCAGAGGAGAAACTGCTGAGCAGGAGCAGGCCGTGTGGAATCCATCAGGGAGGGCCAGGCCAGGGTTGGAGGAGCTGTACTGCCCATCACCAGGCTGTTGCTTCAGCACAGCTGCAGCTACAACCCTGCTCCCTTCCAGAAAAGCTCTTTGATTTTCTTGTGCACAGCACTGGCGGGAAGCAGCTGAAACAGAAACACAGCAGACAGGACAGCTCCAAGCCACCTCTGACCCCACTAGCCAGATATCCAGACAAGTAACTTGCAGAAAGGGCAGGATGTGGAAAGATCTGATGGGTCCGAACTTCCCAATACCCTGTGCAGCCTCAGCTATCCCTGTCTAGCTACAGCCCCCATTCCAGTCCTACTGGAATGGTGAGAACAGGGGAATGCTGTAGCCACAGACTGGCGAGTGTTATTTAGCAGGGACAGTCAGAAGAGAAATATGATAAAACCAGCTCAAAACCCAGCAGAAATGCTGAATTAAAAGGAAAGTAACCAGGCATTTCCAATCAGCTCCTTGAACATCATTAACAAAACAAAGCAGAAGTTTTTATCTAACGGGGTTAGCACACAACCAGTGTTAAACACATGGCTGCAGGTAATAATGACTGGGAGAATGTTATCTTTATATACGAGCGTCATCCTGTGAGCTCTACACAAGTCCCTAAAACTACACGCAAGTGAAGACACCTGAATGCTCCAAGTTTCTGAAGTGTTTGCTACCGGCATGACTAGACACAACAAACCAAGCACAGCTCCCTGCTAACCCACCTGCGGGCACACAGGAAAGCGAATGAGCCAACAGAGTAATAAAGCAATACCTCTTCTTTGGGATCCTCAAATGGAAATGCAGTATTCCCACAAACAACTGAATCCTAGGCTAAAATGGGAGAGCTGGGAAGAAAAAAAAACCAAACCAAAACCAAAACAGAGCCTCAGGGAAGGCATATGCTCTGCTGTCAGCTGCTCTGTGTTCACCCGAGGTAATGTTTCTATGCCTGTGTAGTGGGATGGGCGCCTCGCAGGCAGCCTGCACTCAGAAGCACCGCTGGGCACGACTTCTCCTGCAGAGCCGCGGCGCCAGGGGAACCCCACCGGGCTCCGGGGACAGCCCCGGGCCGGCAGCGGCCCCTCAGCTCCGCCGCTGCCCGCACCCCGCGCCCAACTCCGAGTGCAGCCTCGAACCCGCCACGGAGAGAACAGACCCGGGCGGGCTGAAGCGAAGCCGCCTCCCGGCCTGCCAGCCCCCTCAGCGCACCGAGACCGGGACGAGCGCAGCCTCCGCCCAGCCGGGACCCCTTCCCCTCACCTTGGCCCTGCCGGCCTCCACCTTGCGCCTCCGCACCTCCTCCTGCGCGTCCATGCGGCGGTCGGGGGGGTCCGCGCCCCCCGCGCTGTCACGGCAGCAGCGGCGAAACTTCGGTCATGGCCGCCCCGGGCCGCTCCCCACCCGCCGCCGCGCCAGCCACACCGCGCGGGGCGGAACTCTGCGTCCATTGGCCAGAGCGACTGACACAGCGCCGCCTCTGGCCAATGGTGACAGCCTTCGTCAGCCGGTCTCCGCCCACTCGCGCTAAATGGCCCCTGGGATACCCCGGGCAAGCCGGCGCGAGCCCCGGCCCCACCTCTTCCGCGGCAACCACCAATGGGAGCGTCCCGCGCTATTTCAAAAGGGCCGCCGGCCCCGCCCAACACGGGAGGCAGCCAGTGGGAAAGCGGGGGTTTGGAGGCAGCCAGTGGGAAAGCGGGGCTGAGGCAGCCAGTGGAGGAGGGGCTGAGGCAGCCAATAGGGCGCGGGGGCGGGGCGCGTCCCGGGGGTCCGCGGCTCCTCTCGCGCCTTTTCGCTTATTTATAAAGTTTGAGAAAACAAATAAATTAATGTTCATTGGTTCTAAGTTGCATGATTCTCTTCAGTAATCAGTATGCTACTCTCTATTGCTTACTGATTTGTTCTTCTTCATGCTAATTTGGTCCACATTCTTTAGTCCTTTTATCATATTTTTCTCAGACAGGGAGTCTCCAACTTTCCCAGCATTAATCTCCTCTGGTGTCTTCTGGTTACTCCAACGTCCTTGAAGGGCCAGAAATTTAAGATCCCAGATGTCCAATCTTCAACTCCCTTTGGCTCTGCTTATCAAAGCTACAAAACTGGTGGCTTCTTTGTATTTTGAAGTCATTAAATTATAAAAATGCAGGCTTTAGTGAAATCTGTTACTCGGACCAGTGTGCTGGATTGGCAAACGTTAGAAAGCCCTTCTGCATCGAGGGCTGAGTTACGGTTATGCTTTAACCCATTGCAGAGGTTTCTGGGGTACAGTATTTTTGGCTTTCCCCTTCATGAACAATTTTACTCTTCTAAGGAAGAGTGGAAGTTTCAGTGAGCAAACCATGCTCATGTTAGATCTGATAGGGAAGATGTGTGCTAATGTCTTTTCAAACAATTCTATGGGTGAAGTTACGGGTGTTAAAGTCTTTGAAATGGATCTTAATGTCTCTACTAACTTCAAGCAGCAGATTTGTTGCAGAGCCCGGACAGCCTGACTCCTGAAATAGACAACGGTCTGCACAAGCCCGAGTTCCTGAACTTTGGGGTAAAACAGTAGGTTTAAGGGGGGATATGTGGTAGGCGGTTCGGGGAGGCTGTACCTTCCCAGCACCTCAGCCAATAGGGAAAGGAAGAGGGCAACGTGCGGCCCGGAGTTCAGGATGAAAGGAGGCTGCGCCCTCCAAAACCCTGAGAGAGAGAAAACCCCGGGGGCGTGTGACCTGGTGGACTCTCTCACTTTACTCAAATAAAGTTTCAGGACTCCTCTCTCTCCTTTCTGGACACTGGGTTTTCATAGCGTGACTTCCATACAGATCTGACACAGGATGGGCTCCTAAGGCTAATTCTGGTCGTCTCCTGCTTTGTCAGCTCCTGAGGTGTTTGTTTTTCCTGGTAGTGCTGTCACGCTCTCTGATTTCATAGCCAGGATTCTGAGATTGCCAATACCAAAAGACAAAGTCTGAATCATAAAATTTCTTAGTGAGCACCTCCAAGGATCAGGCAGCCACAACGTCTCTGGGCAACCTGTTCCAGGGCTTCACAGAGAAGAACTTTTTCCTAATATCCAATCTAAACCTACTCTCTGTCAGTGGGAAGCCATCCCCCCTTATCCTGCCACTCCAGGCTCTTGTAAATAGTTTCTATCCATCTTTCTTGTAGGCTCCCTTCAGATACCGGAAGGCCACAATTAGATCATAGTTTCTCTTTTCCAGACTGATCAATCCCAATTCTCTTAGCCTTTCCTCATAGAACAGTTTCTCCACCCCTCTAATCATCTTGGTTATCATCATAAAATCTTTTAAAATTGTCTTTTAGTACTCATAGAAATTAAAATTAAGGGTATAAAATATCAAAATCAATAAAAGACATCAAAGAAATGCAATACTGGTATGGACCTCATCAGGTTATCTACTCCATTCTTGTATCTGAGGAGTCCTACAATAGTCCTAAAATGTTCAACACATTTGGTTTTTTAATTGTTCGTAAACAACTTCTCTGAAAGTTTTTTGTTTGATAGCTGCTCCATCATTTCCCTTAGTGGCTAACTAAGATTTTTTTCCTCCCTGTTTTTATCAGGTTTTCCTCTTCCTCATTAAGCCAAATGCCTGCATTTTTCCAGACAGAACCCCCCCACCTGACCCCGTTCTTGATTGTATCCTCTCATTTACTTAAAAATTGCTGGCCTGTCCTCTGCTCACCATCTACTTACTAATTAAACAAAGCCAGTTCTTTAAAGTCTTCCTTAGAACCAACATTTTGTAAATGCATCCTTTTAATTTTTTTTCCCTGGACTTTCCTTCCCTCTTAAACCACCATGTCTAAAAATAGGCACAGTGTTCAAACTCTGACTTCAGCACTGCTAAATAGAGCAGAATAATTATGTCCTGTGAGGTGCATGTAACACTCCTGTTATTCCTTTGTAGGATTAAATTTGTCTGGTTTGGCTCTTTTGAATCCTCATGCTCAAGTCTGATCCCTTGTTTGGGATTCAGCGTAGTTATAGATCCCTTTCAGCAAGATCTTGCGTGTGGCTGGCACGTTCCTGGCACCTCATTAAGTAGCAGGCTGTAAGATGTTCCAAGAGTAGGGATCCTACTGTGACCAAGGCATCCATAAGTGTGGGAAAAGAGAGAACCTTTAGCAGCTTTGCTGGAGAGCAGGGATATTTTTTTTGCCTAGTATTGAATGTCCTCTGGGATACCTGTCACATTAAGCAAAAATTTCTCTTCCTTTCCTGTTTAGTAAATTCAGTTGCTTAACACTGCTGCTGTATTTTTAATGGAACACTTATACCTGGTTCTTTTTGTCAAACTTTCTTGTAACAGTCTATTCATACTGCAATGAAGACTCTAGAAATTTAACTTTAGCAGCACTGTACTAAACCAGTTGATGGTAAAACAATCAGCTCAATATTCACCAGCAGTCAAAAAGGGGTGTTTTTTTTCCCCAGCACACTATACTTACGCAGTTTACAGGCATAACTAGGCTTATGCTTTAGGTTAAGATAACTAGGAAACTCCTTGTCGTTGCAGCTGCTCAGATGAAGGGGTCAAAGACATTAGAGAAAAATCTTGTTGGGGTTTTAAAGTACAGAAATGGACTCAGAGTTGTTTCTCAGGAGAGCTGCTGGCAGGTGAGAGGGTTTTCTGTTCTGGCTTGTCACTCCTGCCATTCACCACAGAGCCCTGCCAGAGGAAGCTGAACCCCAGCTCTGACACAGCACAGCTGTTTTTGGGATCCCTGCACCTCAGTTTCCCTAACTTCTCCAGTGACTGCCAGCCAGTGTATTTTTAGGGACGGGCTGTGTGGATCACAGCTGAGAGAGGTGATCTGTACTGCTCTCACACAGCTTAGGAGCATCTCTGAGCTGCCAGCAGTGGCTCTGCTGCAGTTTTGCTTTGGCTTTCGAGTGAGGAAGGGGCTGTAACTTATCTCTCCTGGGAGCAGAACTGGGCTTAAAATATGATACTGAGAAGGAGTCTCTGTTATTTGGCTTTTTTCTCTTGCCTTGGTTTTCATTTTATGGAAGTCACTGATAAATGTCACCCTGTTTTTATGCTGGTAGGGGTTTGCTGGGAGAGGGAGATATTCTGTGGGTTTCTTGGAAGATGGTAACCAAAAGGATGTTACACCTTAGCCTCTTTACTCTTGAACTTACCCAGGGGTGAGTTCCAGCTATGCTCCTTCATTTTTTTAGTTACTGTGGGGTAATGACAATTCATGTAAAGGGCTATGTCAAAAGTGTGCAGACCCCTTACAGTGGGATAAACAGGTACCAATCAGCAAGATCATAATCTGACCCCTGGCACTGGGCTTGTGTTAAAGAACCATTGCCTTTATTTCTTTTTTTCTTGTCCACTAATGTGCTGGGCATTTGCTTTATCGAAGGTACACAAGCTTCTCTGCCTGGAGATTAAATTGTTTATGTTGTGTATTGACAGTACAAATTCAGCAACCAGGTTACAGGCGCAAACCTCTGAGCTAATTAGAAGGCTCTAACAACACAGAGGCCAGGTTTAGTAACGCTGCGAGGGGAAGGATAGCAACCATTAGGAACAGACAAATCTTCAGTCTCAGTTGCCCTCCTGTGAGCATCACAACCTGCCACACAAAAGTGTGTTGAGAGAAATGGCAGGAAAAGCTGTGTCTGTGATGTTGTGAATGCCTGTACTCACTTTTGTCTGGGAGTGAAACTGAAGCTTTTTCTTCTTCTCTCAATTTATACTCATCTTGTATTATTGTCTTTTAATAATGGAATTATTCTTTGAAGATTGTGGAGGGAAAAAAATGAGCACTGAAAACCTATCTGCCTCTGTTTAGCTTTTTAACCTGTTTTTGCCTGCCTGGTCTTCCAGAAGACAATGGCAGATCCTTCAGTGGTGGATCACCTGACACAACTGAAACTCAAAGTCCTAGAAAAGGTAAGGGAATAATTCTGCAGTGGTCACCTTTTTTCTGCTTTTTGCTCTTGCATGTTTAAGCATTAACACAGTGCTTTAAAATAGTATAACTCTACTGAGATACACTGAGGAGTGGTACTACTTAACTGTCACTTTCTTAAGTAACATTGTGCAAGTTTACATGGACCTACAGTAAATTAAATTGACTTTGATTTTATGGGAGATGTCACCAGTTAGCTTAAAGCCAGTTTGACCTGTGACAGGCAAAGTTTAGGAGCAAATCGTGGGTAAAGAGAATCTCAGATTGTTTTAAGGCAATTTCATGTCTGCTTTCATATAAGATGTGTTGCCTGGTCAGACCTTTGCTGAATCAAGAGTCCAGATCTTGGACTATCAGGCAAGCTCAAACTGAACATTATCAAGTTCTTCATATGATGCAGCTCTCTTCCCTACAAAATAAATTATGTATATAACTCCTGATTCATGATGCTATCAACTTTCAGGTCAGGAATAGCCTGGACAGTTGGAAGCATGACTATTCTTTACTGTAACTAGATTTGTAGTGAGACATTTCATACTTCTTTAAGAACCACCATTTTTCTCCATTTCTGCTCTATTTCCTCCATCCCAAACCTGTGCCATGTTTGGAAATCCTTGTGAGCTTTTCTGCCTGACTTATAACCAGTTCTGGTTATGGTTCTGCCAACAGAGACTAGAAAATGAACAGGAGAATCTAGAGAAGATGGAGTTGTCTCTCCTAGCTGCAAGTAAGAGAAGCATTTTTTCTAATTATGGGCATACTTTGGAAAGGGCTTGGCTATATTCCCAGGCATGAGTTCCTCAGGAGATGATCCCCTCTCCTTCCTAACAGCTGTGAGCTGACTGCTTTTTATGTTTTGAATTTCTTCCTGATCAAGGGAAGTGAACAACCAGCTGAGCACTAACATAAGATGACTTCCTGCCCAGGTATCCTCTGCAGCCTCTCAGCTGCAGCTGCTGGCTCAGCTGGAGCCAACTGATGGTGATCCAGTTTGTCCTAGCTCTTACACCTAGGAGTGAGCCCCTGTTGTAGTCCACCTGTTTGCCTGGTTTTGGTGATCCTGGAAAGGCAGGAGGAACACTTGATTTCTTTGCATGGCACATGCACTGTTTATATTATCTGTGGATTCAAAGCTACCAGTAGAAGCTCAGTGATATTTCTAGATTGTACTCTGGGCTCCTTTTCATTGATCTGATGCACAAATAGTTGGAAACGTCTAATGCTGTGGCCAAAAATTTTCCAAAAAACCCTATAACAACTTACAGTTTCAAAATACGAAATGGTGCTTTCCAGGGCAGATGCCAGGCATGGCTCCAAAGTACCTGAAAACATTCTTGCTTATCTTCATTACAGGCAAGTTCAAAATCAACCACGTGTGGGACAAACTGCAAAGGAAGTTGACTCAGAGCAAAATAGAAACAGAAAAGTTGGCTTTCAAACCTGAGTTTGTTTTGAGCTGTTACAACAAACAGTCATCCTCGGCATGCACAGGGTACATCTCGAAACTTTTGGGCTGAAATGGACTCCTAAACCAGGAGGTTAAAAGGGGGCTTTAGAAAGTAATCTAAAGAGCTTATTTTCAGAGAAGGTGTTTTGCCTTTGTAGAGCTGCTGAACAGCTGTGACTGCACATGGCATAAAGTCATTATCCATACATGTATTTGACAAGAAAAGTAGCCCAAGCCTTTTGTGGAAGAACTCAAGCTATCTAATAACACATTTTCCACATTATTATCATAATGCAGGTGCTGTAATAGCTCTGTCTTTGTGATCCTTTGAGAAGATAATGGACTTTTCCTCTTCCAGGGAACAGACCTCAGGATATGCTCCAAAGCGCCCTGAGGCGAAGGAAAGATCTGCTGCAGGAGCTTAGGGTAAGAGCCCTCTCTGGCCAGAAGCAACAGGCAGGGCCCAGTTACCTGCACATCCACTGCTGATGTAGATTCAGTGTTTTCCTGTCCTTTAGTTCTGGGGCTGGGCAGGATTTAGTACTCTGCTGCTTTAGAATATAAAGGCTGGGCCAGCTAATCAGGGAGAGGGCCTGGGGAGCAGCTTGGCTTCCCTCACTACAGCTGTGGAAGCTTGCACCTGCTTCAGGTATTCAGTGGGATGATTCTGTTTGTCCTGAACTGCTGTATCATAAGCTTTCTGTGCCAAAATGCAAAGAAGGGATTTTTAGTTCTGCCGAAGTAGGGAGAATAGTAATTGTTATTTATTCCTAGTTTGTGGAGGGTACCAACTATTAATGAAATGTTTTCCCAGACTTTTGGTGGCTTGTTCTGCACAGTTGTTTTTTTTTCCAATCCTTTTTTCTTACTCTTCCAGATCTGTGGGAAGGAAAGCTTTATACTTACGCAGGCACTGGCAGTGCCCTACTGCAGGTTCCCAGGGGCTAATCCCATTTAGTCCAGAGAGCATAACTATACTGTCTGCCTTGCTGTGACCAGATTTTCTTTACGAAAATACTTGATTTTGAAGGATCAGCACCTTCTGGAAGAGCTTTCACAGCCACCTGCACCAGCTGGAGGACACTGCCATAACCACAGAGCTGCCCTCCCACAAGTCTACCAGAGCCCTTTTCCAGCTTCCCAAGTGGAGCCACCAAGGATTATCCAGCCGATGGTAAGGATTGTCTCCTGGAAAACACCACTAGCACTGTGCCAGCCTGAGCTGACAACCATTTGGGACCTGTATGGAATTCCTCATCCCACAAAAAGGGAAGAAATGCCTCTAGCTCTTTTACGGGACCCTTGCTGCCCTCAGCAAAACCTATGGGGAAATCATCTGGCAAATAAGGCCCAAAATTAACGATGGGAATAGTTTACCCTTGGAACAAGATGGCAAAAAGAGTGGCAGGGCTGTCCACGCTCCAGCCTGGCCATTCAGCCACTTTCTAATGCACATTGCTGTCTGCTCATGCAGCCCACAGCCTCAACAGCTTCTCCATGAGGGTCCCAGAGTTTTCCTGAAACCTAGGCAGATGACAGCCGTTCCCATAGACAGGGGTGCTGGCCAAAACCAACCCCGACTTCTCCATTTTCCTTCCTGTTCCAGATACCAACTCAGCCTGCCACCATCATCCAGCAGTTGCCTCAGCCATCCCCTCTGATCACGCAGATTCCCCCAGCCCAGCCCTTTGCAGCCCCCCCCCGCTCTGGGAACATTAAAGAAGGTAACAAACTCTCCATGTGCCAGCCAGCTCCTGTTGCCAGGCCTGGAAAGGGCAGGGCAGGTACCATGGCAAGTGGAAGGGGGCATGGGACGGTGTCCAAGCTAGTTAATGACGTGCTGTTTCATGAGCTGGTGGAGCTTTGGGAGTTGTACTCCATAAGTGGGATGGGTACCAGTTGTGAGAGGCTTTCAGGCAAACTCTTACCACTAAAACTAAGGAAAAAGGAACTACAAACTCAAGGGAAGATTGGGAAAGCAACACAGCTTAACTCATGGCTCTGAGTAATATTAAGAAAGTCAAACTCATGCACATGGATGATTCCAGAATTAGCAAACAGGGTTCTAGAATTTGGTTTTATTCTTTTGTTCCTTCCTGAGATGCTGTTCAGTCTCCTCAGGCTTTTATTTGTGCCCTGTGTTTGGAAACAAGACAGAACATCTGAAAGTGTTGTTCTAAATATAGTGCAATGCCAATAAAAGGGTTTGTTTCTAAACAGAGGTGGGTGCTACTCTGAAATAATACATGAACTAAAACCTGGGATGACTACCCTGGCTCAGCCTTCAGCCAAAGGTTCATCCCATACAGGAATCCTCAGTCATGAAACTGCAGTATTTCTCAGCTCATGCTTCATCTAAGTGTCTGGGTTTTTGAATCAGAGTTTATTTCCATAACCAAAATATTCCCAATCTGATGCTGCTACATGTAAACTACTTCTTGTATGATCAGTAAAAAGGAAAATGAGAGTTGCCTTCATTATTTTTTCCCTTCTTTTTTTCTCACCTCTCCCTTTTCACTTCTCCCCAAGTGAATTAGTTATACTGCACAAGTCCTTTGGATCCCAGAGATCATGCAAGGAGATTTGAGATGCATGAAATGACAGTTTGAGGGTTGGGCTTGATGATGTTAAAGGTCTTTTCCAACCTTTACAATTCTATGAGTCAGTGGACTCTCAAGTTGGCACTGCAATATCACATAAATTTGAGGAAACCACTCACATGGAAAGCAATGATCTGGGGCTGAAGCAATGGAGAGCATAGCCAGGACCCTGTGCATGCTGGAGTAAGGGAAATCTGCAGCTCAGCTCTTCTCCATTCTGCCATTCAGCATAGCTAGGGGTGTGGGCCTGCAGGGGAAGCAACAGACAGAAGACAGTCAGCAGCAGCTTTCTTGTAGAAGGGAGGAGAAACAGGAAAACTGGTATGAACAATCCCACTCACAGACATTAACTTTGCACTGTCTGGGGAAATAATGCCAATATTCTTCATGTGCCCCTTTCAGCTGCTTTGCCTTGGTTGCAGTGACCACTCTGTGTGCTTGAGGGCACTCCTTACTACGATGCCTCTGCTGCTTGTCAGTCGTAGATAAAACTCTTTTCTTCTTTTCTTCTCTTCTCTTCCCAGATATGGTAGAGATGATGTTGATGCAGAATGCTCAGATGCACCAGATCATGATGCAGAACATGATGCTGAAGGCTCTTCCACTGACAGCGCTCGCACAGCTTGGGGGAGCCAGCTCTGCCGTGCTCCAGCACACGCAGCAGGTAACAACACCCCATCCTGAAGGGCATCCTCACCCACACCAGGCCATGGCTCATCATCCTGGGAGGGCACAGGGCCTGGCCAAAACACACAAAGAGCTGGGAGAGCCAGAAGACTGTGGAGGACACTGCACCTTAGGAAAGATGACAGAGGAAGAGCATGCCCTGATGCCCACCTTCCTCTCCAGGCCATCCTGTCATTCTGCATTTCCCTGACATTGACTGATGGAATAAATTGGAGGGAGTGGGATCTGAGTATCAGGTGAAATCTGAAGTCACTGAGTGTTTTTGGACCTTCTGTACTGGAACCTGCAAACTCTTCTCCAGACACATTCCAAAGGTCTTTCTTTCCCAAGGGGTGGCTGAGTGGAACTCTGGGCCCTCAGCCAGGGATCCCCCCATGGGGGCACAGGTTTCTGCAGCCACCCTTTGTCTCTCTCCAACAAGGACCTGCAGCTTGCTGCTCCCCTGGCCGTGAAAGCAGACAGGCCCAGGCCACCTGTGGTGCACCACCACCACCATTACCCTCCCATGGGGGTGTTCCCAGTGCCCCCCAGGAGCTTCCCATCCACATCCACAGCACAGCACTGGACCGGCAGCTCTGCCCAGCCTATGTAAGTAAGCAGTCAGCTGTGACGTGCACTTGTAGCCCTTCTCCCTGCCCAGGTGGGGTGGCGAGGCAGGTTGTGGAATAAATGTGGGGATCTGACAAGGATGTGGATCATACAGATCCCCCACCCTGCCATGCTGCATTTCTCTGCTCTGCAGGGGCTCTCACCCTGCTTTTTGGGTCTCCCTGTGAACCCAGCAGTCACCTGCTAAATGAGGTGGGGGGAAGTGTTTTACATTCAGGCTAAGGTTCCCAGCAGGATTTATGTTCTTAAAGCACTGCTGAGACATTTGCTAATCAGGAATTCCTGGGGAAATAAACTCAAATCACCAGCTTAAAAAATGGCACAAAGGAAGGGGAGGATCAGAAATAATGCTGAGCCTTTGCCATAAGCTTGTGCTTGCAGCTGAAGGGGGTGAGTTTCAAGCGCAGAAATGGATGAACTTCTCCCCAGGATGCTCCCGGATCCCTAGAGCCCTTGAGCTCTGTGCAGAGGTCACAGCCAGCTCCTCCAGGGGCTCATTGGCTTTGTGCCTTCCTCTGAGCTTGTCCTGCTTGGCTTCCTAGGTGCTAGAAAGTTCTTACATGCTAAGGCTGGTGAAGAAATGCTCCTTGCTAGAGCATGGAAGGGGGGGGGGTGACATGGGGACACACTGTGAGAGCTCAACTTTTATTTCTGTGCCATGGCTCTTTCAGAGCCTTAGTGAACAGGACAGGTGGAGGTAGCTGCAGCCCTGGGCATGGGTGACCTGCTGGCAGGGGTATCTGTACAGCCCTCTTTAGCAGAGGATTTGAATTCCTGAACTGATTATTTACCTAATGGGATTATAAGAGATGAAGATTTCTACCTATTTCCCTTTGACATGGGTTTGTAATCTGAACCAGTAAAGAACTCCTGGCTCCTGTCAGAATCAGTGCAAT
This sequence comes from Coloeus monedula, assembly GCF_965178545.1. Classification (NCBI taxonomy): domain Eukaryota; kingdom Metazoa; phylum Chordata; class Aves; order Passeriformes; family Corvidae; genus Coloeus; species Coloeus monedula. Next base: position 5,700,183 of record NC_138787.1, read on the forward strand.
TCACTGTTTGCAGAAATCAGTAAAGGTCTTGTTGTGGCCTTTAAACTGGTTCTTCCTCTTCTTCAGCTGCCTTCCACCACAAGGTATGAGACCAAACACATCTTTTTGCAGCTGCAGCACTGCTGGCTGTTACTAAACACAATAACCCCATTTTTCTTGTTGCAGGTGGCCCACACACTGACAGTACATGATCTTCTGCAAGTGGACGGTAGCCTTTCTAAAACCAATAAAATCCTGATGTTCTTCCTCAGCCATTGACATGTCTTTTTCTTCAGCAACATAAATCAAGCACTTTTCCCTCTTCTACTTTTCCTATTAGTTTTCAAAGGGCAGGCTTGTCTCGGTTTTGAAAGACAGGTGTCTGCTAAGGAAGGCAGAAGCCCCCCTTGAAGTGGCTCCCTTTTCCCTCCAAGTTATTATATTTTGAAATCAAGGGCCTTTAGGCAAAGATGTGGGAAATAGGAATAACAGTTCTTTACTATATATATATATATATATGTATATATATATATATATATATATGTATATGTATATAACCAGTCAAACAAAACAACAACAACTATGGCAGTAACAGCACACACAAACCCAGTCCCAGCCTTCTCGGCTGTCGGGCCCTTTCCCCTCGGGTGCAGTTCCGCTCGCAGCCGGCAGGGGCGCTGGCGGCTCCCGGTGAGCAGGGCAGGTGCGATGGTTCCCCCGCGGCTGCAGGGGGCGCTCCGGAGCGAGCTCGGGGAGCACGCGGCACTGGCGGCCTGGGATCCCGGGAAGGGATGGGACAAAGGCTTCACAAACCCCTGGGCAGCCGATCCCGGACTCTCGGGAACAGCAGGCTGGAAACGGCAGGCTGGAAACGGCAGGCTGGAGCGGCAGGCTAGAGCGGCAGGCTAGAGCGGCAGGGACGAACGCAAATCCCGGGTGGCAGGCAGATGTATCCAGATGGGAGAACCCCACGGATGCCCAGGCAGGCAGGGCGAGCAGGGCTACAGCGTAGCGAAAGCTCGAAGCAGCAGCAGCGGGGCAGGGCAGCCACAGCTCGGCCTCCAGCAGGGCAGGGAAAGCGGCTTTTGGGGTCCCGGCGTTGTTTCCAGCAGGAAGAGAAGAACGGCCAAAAAGAAGCAGCAGCTCCTTTCTCTGCAGCTTCTCTCTTCGGACGCTCAGAGCGAACTGCCCCCACACCCAGGTGTAGACAAAAAAAAGTAGCCAGGCCCGCCCCACTCCCTTTTTTTTGTCTTTCTTAAGTACAGCTATTTGTCCCCTAGCAACATGCATATGGGAGAAAATTCCTTTAACAGAAAAAAACCCCCTAAGACTAAACTAAAACCCCAACAAGGCTTTAATCCATGCCCATGCTATCCTGTTCTTTTTAGTTTTATTTATGACTCCTTAAAAGGCTCACTCAGAGTTTTTATCAGGCAACACATTTTCATGCTCTCAGCAGTCTGATTTTGCTTAGTACAGAAAGATGAACAATGATTTTGTAGCACTTTTTCAATATCTTCCCGCCTTCTGTTTTTAAAGTGGGGAACATCAGTACACTGGGTTTGCCTGGTGCAGTTTCTGAGTGAGTTTGATTAAGAAAACCCAGGGACCTAAATTTTGTTTGGAATGAAGGAAAGATAGTAACTGTCACTGGTGGAAGCTAATTGTGTGCTGTCTGTGTTCCAAAAACAACTAATGAATAATTTATTTACTGTGTAAAACCTACCTTGCTCTTTCCCCTCTCTGCTCTGTTGTCTTTGAGATTCTTACCGCTCTCTACAACTTCTCACTCTCTACAACTACATGAAAGAGGAAATGGCCTCAAGTTGTGCCACGGGAGTTTAGATTGAATATTAGGAAGAAATTCTTAACAGAAAACATTGTCAGGCATTGGAATGCCCAGGGAAGAATTTGAGTCCTGCCCCATCCCTGTAGGTCTTTATTAGTCATGTAAATGTGGCATTTAGGGTCAATGGCTTAGTGGTGTGCTTGGCAGTGCTGGGTTAACAGTTGGACTCAATGGGGCTTAGAGGGCTTTTTCTACCTTAACGATTCTATGAGCCAAATCTGCTGGTGCCTGGCAGGTTCAGCAATAAATTTTACTCAGTGATGCAAATGTCTGCACTTTCACTGTCTGCTGTTTAATTATTGTATGTTGTCTCTATTTGGCTTCCCCCTTTTCAATGCTTACTGTGGGCAGCATTGGCTCAGCAGAGTATTTCCTCCCAAGGATGGGCATGTGAAATGGTGCCTGCAAAGATGTTTCCTCACAGCCTCATCCAAGTCCTGGAAAGCTTCTGCAGAGCAGGCATGGACCCTCTCCTAAGCATCACACCCCAAAAGGCCTGAGCCACGCACAGCTTCCTTGGATGAAAAATGTCTCAAAGATGGGACGAGGCTCCTGGGCAAATAATGTGGCTCACATCCCACCCTCAGGAGAGAGTCTGTGAGGCTCCAGAAGTCACTCCACATTGTCCCACCAATGCCTCTGCAGCTGCAGCCCAATGAAGCACCAGCAAATGCCTGGCAGATGCAAGTTCTCCTCCTGCTCTGTGTATGTACCTTGGAGACTGCAGGATTGCTCTACAGTTTCCAAAAGAGGCCTTTGGATAGAGCCTGACTGAATAACACCATGTTCCCATCTCTGCACCTCTGGCTCAGCCAGGCTGACTCCCTGACAGTCTCTGGGCTGGGAGTTAAACTTTAATGTGAAGCGGGGAGAAGAACCCAGGCGTGACTCAGCCACCCACATTCTCTCCCTTCCCCTCCCCACTGGCAAGGGCAGCGGGACTGGGGAGAAGCAGAGGGATCAGAGACGGAGCAGGGATCTGAGACCCAGGGGCTGACCTAGTATGGAGCCCTGTGACCCACGAGGGAAAAGAGTTGCTATTATCGGTGGTGGTCTGGTAGGGAATGCCATTTAGCTGCTGCATGATTGTGTTTGCTGGGGAGCTGGGGCTGTAAAAGCACTGCTTGAATGTGGGGGTAAATGTTTTTCTTAAAATGATTCCTCTGTCAGATGACGGGGTGTTGCAAAGGGTTTGATTGAGTTCCTACTGTGGGAGGCTCCTGTCCTTTTCTCAGAGGAAGGTGTTTGGGTGGTGGTGGAGCAGTGGTGCCCAGGTACACTAAAAACCAGTCCTTGTTTGGGGTGCCAGGTCCCGCTGTCCCTTGGCTGAGTTTGGCTGTAACCAAATCTCTAATGTGAAATGCTTTGCAAGGACTGAGACCAGTAAATGCCAGGCTGAGAGGAAATGCCTTCCTCTGCCCACTTTTGTTTGGGAATGGTTTTTATCCACTGCTACTTGCAGAGAAGTGTGACACTAAAGGCCAGGTGGATGGGGCTCTGAGTAACCTGGTCTAGTGGAAGGTGTCCCTGCCCATGGGGGTTGTAACAAGATGGTCTTTAGCATCCCTTCCAACCCAAACCATTCTGAGAGTCTGTGATTCTATGACAGCTTGCGGCACTGCAGCACCTACATCTCTCTCTCTTGACTTTTTGGACATTAGCTTCTTGGAAAAGAGTGACGACAGAAGAGGCTGTAGTTCTGACAATTCATAATGGAAATTAAATTTTAAAAGTTATTTAAATAACAAACAGGACATATTTATACTGTTCTCCCTCACTGTGTTCCCAAGGGAATGCTGCAACACCCTGAATTCTATTGAGGAAGGTAAACACAGTCCAGAGAGGAGCTGTGAGCTTGCCCACACCAGCTCCTGCTGTCTCTGGCTGAAGAGGTGAACCCTGCTGCACTCAATTGCTGTGTGTAAACAAGCCTGAGCTTGGCATGACATTATAAAAAGAGTTTTGATGGGTGGCTTTTGTCTTGGAGACTCTGCAAACACACAGGGCTGCCGGAGGACTGCTCTTCAGTAAAAAGTCTTCTAAGGTTCTTGGTCAAAAGATCTCCCTGTTTATGCTGAGCTGCATCCCCATATCACTTCTTTCTTTTGATGCATCTCAGTAGTGACCTCTGAAATACTTCATCCACCCTTCCTGATCCTTGTCTTGTAGGTGGGTGCATTAAATGCCTGTTTCTTTGCTAGACGAGGTTTCCATGTTGACGTTTATGAAGCCAGAGAAGGTAAGTTCGGCCTGATCATTACTGTGTGAGCTCACTGAAACAGTAGGAAAATAATTAAATCTGAGAGTGGCAGTTTGGGGATATTATTTTCTCTCTCCCCTTTAGCTCCTGTGGTGGGAAGGAGCATTTATTTGAAGTTCATCTTGTGTGGAGGGAACCCACCCTTTTGCTACTAAAATGATGCCCTTTTTATGTTCTTGGCTTAAACACTGATTCAAATCCTCACCTTTGAAGCTTGGTGTCTGCAGGAAGCATTATAGTACAGTGCTGGGTCAGAAGGAGAGATGGAACCTCCAGATCCACAGGGCACCACAACAGAGAAATTAGGATTTAGAGTGAAGATGCTGGCTGAAAGGCAGAGAAATTGTTCATCTTCAGTATCTGACAGCTGCCAGACAAATAAAACCTGGGCAGAGGTGGCAAGCCAAGTGGCAGGGGAGAATGACACCATGGAAAGTGAAACTCAACTCAAGTATGCAGTGAAGGGAAGGAGGAGCCATGCCTGACACATCTCTGTGGTAGCTCTTCCTCCCCTAATAGAACAGGCATTTTTGCTGCATGGCTTACGGTTGCTAGAAGTTCCACAGTTTTGAAAAGCCTCTGATTGCTCTTACCTGCCTTCTGAATTGGATGGCTCTTACTGTGCTATTCCAATTTTTGGGCCATTGCTTACACTCTCATACATGTTGGGATGAAGAGGCTCTGCCCCATGTACTGGCCAGACAATCCAGGAAGTCTAAATGAGGCAACCTGGAGGAGGAACAGGCCAATGCCCAGACATTTCCATCTGATCAGCCATGAAGAAGGTGACCTGCCAATGTCCCAAAAATCACCAGTCTGTGGGCCTCAGCAGAACTGCCAGGCATTCATTGCTCAGCCTTCTGCATTTAGAGGAGAAATGGCTCTTAATGTAAATGAGCCCTCTGGCTCATGGGGAGTTGTCAGGATCCAGCATTCCCTTTGCAGCACTTGGCTGCAGCTGCTTCTTCCAGGCTAGAGGTGGCACGGAGGATCCAGGCTAGACTCCCCCCTACCCCACCTGCTGTTGCTGCAGGTGCATGCAAGATGTTCCCCTCACCAGGCTGTGCTATCAGTGCCTCCATAACCAATTGCTCCTCCCACGCAGATATCCGAGTGGCCAGCTTTGCCCGTGGCAGAAGCATTAACTTGGCCCTGTCTCACAGGGGACGCCAAGCCCTCCGAGCTGTGGGGATGGAGGAGCAGGTACCCTGGCACGTTCTGTTGGCGGGGAGGGTCTCTGTGGTTAAAACACTCTTGCCCTGTCCCAGCCAGACGTCTTCCACTGCAAACCTGCAGCCTGGCTCTCCCCTGCTCCACAGCACATCTGCCAGCAGTATCTCCCCCACCCCAGGCAGCTGCGCTCTTCTCCTGGCAGTGGGTGCTTCCCTGGGAGACCAAACAGCTTCCAGTGTTTACCTCCCTGCCATGCTCCCCTCCCTCCTGGACATGAGGGCAAACAGGGCAGGAGTAGATGGACTCCCAAAAGAGCTGATGCAATAAAGCAGGATGCAATAAAGGCAGCTGTTTTCCCCACTGACATGTCCAGATTTGTATTTTCCCACAAAGCCTTGATCTTTGGGCTGATCCCTGAAATCCATCCGCACTGCCTTCTGCCCAGCACGCTTGGCTGGGAGCCCAGCACTCTTCTGCAGGGTGCTGGCTACCATTTAACATCCAGCTGTTGGGAGTGGTGGGATCTCCTGGTCCCTGGATCCCTGCAGAGGAGCCCAGATTTTGGCAACACATATCCCAGTCCCAGGATGTAATTTGGCTGTCATTCCCTGCCCTGTCAAGCACTCTGGGATTTTTCATATCCCTTCTATCCAAAAACAATTTCCCTCTGATTTTTTTGAGAATGAGCTTGTAAGTGATCTCAGTAAACTGTAGTAAATTGACATGACAGTCCTGTTAAATTGGGTAGTGATTTGGAAATATGTGAGGAAAGAGCCCCCCATTCTTCCTTGAGTGCAGTGCTTGGGCGAGGGGATGATGCTAAGTAACTTGTACTAAAAACCCACAGTTGTGGCCAGAAGCCTGGGTTGCATTCCTTTCTGTTTCAGATTGTGGCCAAGGGCATTCCCATGCGGGCAAGGAGGATACACACACCTTCAGGGAAAAAATACTCTATCCCTTATGGGAAGAAGAACCAGGTACTGGAGTTGCTTCTCAGAGCACAAGGGGTCTTTGTTAGCATTTGTATCTCTGTGTTACGGACAGCGTGGGGATCGTGGAAGTGGGAGAGGCTGGAAAGAATGAGGGAAAGGGATTGTGTGGAGGGGAGGGTTTCCTGTCTGGCCACACAGTGTCCTTCAGCAAAGCTTTCTGAACCCCCTGTTTGTTTGCCTTGCAGTACATTCTTTCTGTGGACAGAGCAAACTTAAACAAAGAGCTGCTGACAGGTAGGTTGTCACTTCTGTTTGCGAATACTTCTAACACACTTTTTGCTGCGGATTTAGGGTTTGCCCCATGACCAGAAGACTTTAGGCCCCCAGCTCTCTTACCCAGCTCTCAGAAAGTGCAAGCCTGAATAGCAGAGGAAAACCTGTGCTGTTTCCCAGCTAAAGCATGAGACACCTCCTCAGCCTTGTCACGGTTTGTGGCATTTTCCATAACCCCTGATTGTAAGGAGACAAATAGAAATTGGAGCTCTATGGCCAAGTATGTAATCAGACTAGACCAAATTTATGCAAATTTCCCACTGACTGCAAGTACGTCATCCCATCCTGAACTTCAGTGGAGTGATGGTGGAAAGTAGTCACTGATTCATGTCATTGTGGGGAAGAAAAAAAATCCTTGGAGGATTCCTTGCATTTTTCATATAGTTTATACCATAGTTGACCAGTCCCAGTGTGCCCTGCCTGCTGGCCCTCATGCAACACAGCAAATTACTTGCTGTAACAACAAAAATCCCTATAATTTAGGGATCTCTTGGAATTACTTTTTGCGGTCACAGTAAACCCCTCTACCTTTAGTTCTTTTCTTTTCACAGCTGCTGAGAAGTACTCCAACACTAAACTGTTCTTTGGACACAAGCTCCTTGGGTGCAATGCAGAGCTGGGGACATTATCCATAAAAAGGTAATCCCTGGGTAAGCGTGGGATCAAGCACTGTGGTCAGTTAGTTTCTGCTTAATCATTCATAAAACCTCAAACAATTGAGCAATCTCAGTTTTGAAACTACTGTGCAGGCAAAACCTTGTGCCAGCTTTGGAAAGGAGAGACATCAAGGCAGGGTTCATGGGGAGACTGAGAAAGGTTTAAGCAACTCACTAACCCCACAGCCTGGCAGCAGGCACACATTTCCTGACCTGTGCAGGGGATAAAAGTGCCAGTATCCATAGCACTGGGTTCAGGGACAGATTGCTCATCAGGGAGGGCAGATAATTGGTGATGCCCCATCCCTGGAAGTGTTCCAGGCCAGGCTGGATGAAGTTCTGAGGACCCTCGTGTTGTGTCTCTGCCCATGGCAGGGAGTGGAACGGGCCCAGCTTTATGGTCCCTTCCAACCCAATCCATTCTGTGGTTCCATGACCTTGTTTCACAGTCTTTCACAGAAGTTCTGGTCCTACCCCTGATTCACCTGGCAGATGCTGCAGGCTCTGCAAAGCAGCAGCATTATCCCAAAGGTGCCTGCTGTATTGCTGAGTAGCCCTGGCAGAGTTATGTTTTTGATAACCTACAGGATAATTATTTATCCTAATGCTGAGCTTCCCAGGCAGTGAGAGCTGATCTTCCCCCACCCTAGAAGATTATTAACACATTTTGCAAAAGGCAGATCCTCTGGGCACAGTGGTGCTGGGCTGGCCTGGAGTTACAGAATGATTAACCACAGAATCATAGAATGGTTAGGATGGGAAGGAACCTTAAAGATCAGATTGATCCAAGGGACTGTCTTGCTTTTAGATCTGACCAGCAGACCTTGGAAGTGACCTACGATCTCATTGTGGGGTGTGACGGAGCTTTCTCAACAGTCAGAAAACAGTTCATGAGGCAAACGCGCTTTAACTACAGCCACGAGTACATCCCTCATGGCTACATGGAGCTGACTATCCCTCCCAAGGATGGAGATGTGAGTGTGCCTGTCCCAGGGGCTGCTACAACCTTCACAGGTTGGACATCCCACCCCCTTCTCACTGTGGCTCTGCTATAACAGCTTTGGAAGAATTCATTTCTCACCTGGGGTTCAGGCAAGGGATTAAACCTTTCCTAAGAGAAGGCATGGATCTCTTCCTCTTCCAAAAGTGGGGTTGGTAACTGCATGCAAAAATCCTAGAGAGCCTGTCTTGGAGTAGTGGGATTAACTCTGGTTCTGAGAGGTCCTGGGGGTATGGGAACATGTCTATGAGGACACCAGCAATTGCAAAGCATCAGATTTTTGCCCATATTTCTTAGCCTTTTCTCTTTCCCCTGCTCTGTGTCTCCCTGAAGCATCAGGGAGCAGAAAGGGGCCCTGTAGTTGTTGTGTCTTCCCATGGGAGCTGTTGTGCTGGTGTGGAGGGGAGCCAGAGCCTGGGCTGGGGAAGCTGAGCAGGGCAGGGCAAGGATACAAGGCAATTTTCTTTCTCTTTCAGTTTGCCATGGAACCAAACTACCTCCATATCTGGCCAAGAAACACCTTCATGATGATTGCACTGCCCAACATGGTGCTAACCAGGGCCATATTCTCTTGGGGCACAGGATGGGGCTGGTGGGGATGAACTGGCTGTGGTGGCAAGGATTGGGAGGGTTAGGAGCCACAGAATAATGGAATAACAGAATCATAGAATCAATTAGGTTGGAAAAGACCTCTGAGATCATCAAGTCCAACCTATGACTCAACACCACCTTGTCAACCAGACCATGGTACTGAGTGCCACATCCAGTCTTTCCTTAAAAACCTTCTTGGACAGTGACTCCACCATCTCCCTGGGCAGCCTGTTCCAGTGTCTAATCACCCTTTCTGTGAAGAAATTCTTCCTAATGTCCAGCCTAAACCTCCCCTGGTGCAGCTTAAGACTGTGTCCTCTCTTCCTGTCCTTTGTTACTTGGGAGCAGAGCCCAACCCCCATCTGGCTGTACCCTCCTGTCAGGGAGTTGTAGAGAGTGATAAGGTCTCCACTGAGCCTCCTTTTCTCCAGGCTTAGCCCTTCCCAGCTCCCTCAGCTGCTCCTCATAGGTCTTGTGCTCCAGATCCTTCACCAGCTCTGTTGCCCTTCTCTGGACATGCTCCAGCACTCAATGTCCTTCCTAAACTGAGGGACCCAGAACTGGGCACAGCACTTGAGGTGTGGCCTCGCCAGTGCTGAGTACAGGGGACGAATCACTTCCCTGGTCCTGCTGGCCACACTGTTTCTCATACAAGCCAGATGCCATTGGCCTTCTTGGCCACCAGGGCACATACTGGCACATGTCCAGAGAAGGAGCCAGGAGGGACACCCAGCCTGTGCCAGGCTTGCCACAGCCTAAAGGGGTGCAGGGCAGGGTGCTCAGAGCCAGTCCTACCTCGCAGCACCAGGTAGGTAACTCTGACACCTCTCTCTGCCCACACATCTGAGCCCAACCAGACCCCCACAAACAGCAGTCTGCAGCTGCATGTTATAAACTACATACCAGGAGCATCAGGACACTGTGCCAGGCTCATGCTGGCCAGTCACACACTGTTTCTGCCTCCCCTGTGCCTGCCCACCATGAGAAAGGGGGTGGCCAGACACTCATCCCTTGCTGTGCCAGTGGGTCACTGGGATTGCCAGGTGACAGGCTGGGCACTGAGCTGCTGCTTCAGGTGCCACGTGCTCTCTCTGGCTTCTGGGCATCTTACTGACCTTCCTTCCTGGCTGGCAGGACAAGTCCTTCACCTGCACACTCTTCATGCCATTTGAGGAATTTGAGAAGCTCACAACAGGCAAGCAAGTGCTGGATTTTTTCCAGACCTACTTCCCAGATGCCATCCCCCTCATCGGAGAGTAAGTGTTCCTGTCTCCTCTCTTCACTCATTAACACAGTTATCTGTTATGGGATGGGCTTTTTCTTGGACGATATCAACAGTCTCAGCTGTGTCAGGCAGTTTCCTTTCCTCTTAAGATGAATTATCACAGGACTTCACATTAACTGAGAAACTCAGATATTCTCTGGTATGTCCTTCCTACATTGACCAATATCTACCACTGCTCACAGTAACAGGACCAAGATGTCAATGATCAAGTTGTGTGCGGAACTTAAAACCTGCAGACTAAATATCTGGTCCACAGGGGGTGAAGTTGACTTCCACATTTTTCCCAGCACAAATAGCCTAGTGCATAGGCTTAGGGTTTGCATACCAAGGCTGACAGTGCCTGTGGCCTGGCTTCCTGAGCTTGGACATGGCACAGCTTGGTCTTCTCTTGTGGTCCCATACAACAAAATCTGTTGTTTTACCTAAAGGCAAGAGCTGAAGCATGATTACTTTTTGCTGCCAGCCCAGGCCATGATCTCTGTGAAGTGCTCTTCCTACAACCTCTCTTCCCGGTGCATGCTGATGGGAGATGCCGCGCATGCTGTTGTGCCCTTCTATGGACAGGGCATGAATGCGGTAAGTTCATGGCTGGCCTGTCCCTGTTGGTGAGGTCCCCACTCCTTTAACCCACAAACACCTGGTTTTAGTGTTTAACTCCATAGAGTTCATGGGCTGGCCTGTCCCACAGCCTGATGTCCTCTGCATTGGCAGGGGTTGAGCTCCCATCAGGATGTCCTCCTGGGAAGGACAGGGGACAGGGTGATGATGCCACCTTCCCATGGAGCAGAGGACTATGTGGGAGGGGGGGTCCAGGCACCTGGGAAAGGCAATCCCCTGGATTTCTCTCAAGACCCCTGCCAGAGGGGCCTGGAGTAAGACACTTGGTCTGAAGTTGTGGTCAATGGGACCAAACAGCTACATTAGCTAAGCATTCATGACAGCACTTCTCCTGAGTTTGTGCCTCCTTTATGCCTATTAACCCCTAATATTCCTCCCAGGGCTTTGAAGATTGTCTGGTCTTTGATGAATTAATGGACCAGTTCCACAATGACCTTGGTAAGTGAGGTGGTTGGGGAGGAGCGAGAGCAGAGGAATGTCCCTCTGCAGCTGAGGGCAGCTGGATACCCTGCAGGGAGCTGCCTGTGAACTATTGCTTTCTTCTCCCAGGTGCCTGCCTCCCTGAGTTCTCCAGACTGAGGGTGCCAGATGACCACGCGATTTCGGATTTAGCCATGTACAATTATGTAGAGGTAGGTGAGCCCCACACAGACCTGTGGTTCCATGGGCCATGCACACAGCAGTGCTCTCAGGATGCATGCGGCAGGCAGGGTCTCTGGCAAGACCCTGGCTGGGCTCTCACCCTGGCAGGCTTTTGCCTCAGAGCTCCTTGGGAATGTTACTGGGGCTGAGGAGGCACTGATCCCTGCATGACCTCCAGGACAGGCAATGGGAGAGGTAGCAAAGCACAGGGGAGCTCTGCCAAAACTCCTTGCAAAGGGGTGACTGTTGCTCTGTTGCAGATGCGTGAGCACGTGAATTCAACGTGGTTCATTTTCCGAAAGCACGTAGACAACTTTCTCCATGCCCTCATGCCTTCCACCATTGTCCCACTGTATACCATGGTAAGCCAGCCTGTCGGTCCCCACTGCCTTGAGCTCCTCCTGCCTGGCTTTGGGGTGGTGACATTCTCCTGCAACCCTCCCAGGTGACCTTCACCAGAATTCGCTACCATGAGGCCCTTCAACGCTGGAAATGGCAGACAAAGGTTGGTCAAGGGTGGCGCCTATCCTCCCCATGCCATGAGCCTTGGGAGCATCCTGCACACCAGCATTGTTCAGCTGTGGGGGCAGCTTTGGTGGTGGGATATTGCCAGGTGTGATGACTTTGCTTGGTGCTGCAGGGTCGGACCCAGCCTCTGATGATGTTGGGGTTTCTCTTTGCACTTGCAGGTAATTAATCGAGGGCTCTTTGTTGTGGGGGCAGCAGGACTGGGTGGCACCTACCTGCTGATAAAGCGTCTGGCATGGAACTTGAATTTCTGCTTGGAAGACTTGTGGGGCTGGTCCCATTATCTGAAGAATACTGGAAATCTTCTCTTTGGTACACGAGTGGTTTAAATGTAAGGGGAGCTCCCTGTAGTAATAAAATTGAAGGCACGGGCTGTTGGCTCAGCTGGGTGATGTTGTTTCTCTTGGGATGTGGTTTGGCAGCTCCTGCAGCCCCTTGGAAGCAGTTTGGCCTCTCTCCCTCTCCCAGGTGAGAGGAGTCCATCAAGGCACAGAGTGCCCAGAAAGCCTTTCCGGGGGCTCAGGTGTGTCACCTTGGCAGCCTGGTCTCAAGGGATGTTGTGCATAGATGTGGCACTCAGAGATTATGGTTTAGTGTTGTACCTGGCAGTGCTGGTTAATGGTTAGATTTTTTTTCCAACCTTAATCATCCCATGATTCTATGACCTGACTGGTATGTCCCAGCCTGCAGACTGCTGCTCTTACCAAAAACAAGCCAACATTTTGAGGGTCCTGAAGCCAAAAATAGCTGCAGCCTGGGACAGTACTAGGAGGAGTATCGGACACACTTTCCTTCTTACCTTGCCTTACACCCTCATAGCCACTGCTGAAGAACACCAAAATGGCCCAAACTGACCCCTGATCTGATGTGGCACAGCCAATCTCATTTGAGGTGGTCTATGTACAGCTGCCAGCACATGGGCAGGGATGAGAACTGCTCTGCACTATTCAGCAAGTCAATTTTGGCTTGCAAGGGAGCACCATTCAGGGCATAGATGGCAAATTGTGTAGAAAACAGTTCGTTTCTCTAGCTGGGATCTTTCCCAGTCACTGTACCTATGGAAGATGATGGCAGCAATGACAAGGTGTGGCTGTAGTTTCTCCAATGAATGCTTTAGCATTTAGCATTTAGCCCTTGCACCTAATTCTTAGCAGGACAGATGTATTTACCTTATGTATTAATCTTTATTCACATTAAAACTCTTCAGAGAGTAAATAAAGATGCAACACAATACAACTCTATGCAAAGTAATCCCAAACTTAAAGCAAATAAGTAATTGTACCACTATTTCATGGGGATGACCCACAATGTACGAGCAACTGGCTGCTGTGTGTGGTTGGGATAAGTGCTGAGCTGGAGATGCTCTGGGTGCTGCCAGGTGTTTTGCATAGCTGCCGCCTGGTATGCCTGACATGTTCGGAGAGCAGGGAGATCATGTCCCAGGGGGTGGAAGCAGCTGTGGCTCCAACCTGCAGGGAATTTTCCAGGTTCTCACAGATCATAGATCAAGTTTCATAGATCAAATGGTGGCTCCTTGCTCTGCAGAGGATTTCAAGGCACGATGGAGGTAAGCCAAGTATGCAGAAGCCCAGGCAGAACCTTGCCTGAGGTAGGTCTGAGCAGGGAGCGATGCCAGGAAGCAGTTGGTGATTTGGGAAAAAGATTCAGTGCATGATCTCCGGCTGCTCTTTGTCACAAGGTACGGGTGGTCACCAGCCCTTAGGGCCCATCACATCACTGCAGCCTCTGGAGCGGTTGCTTGGACCCTTTATGTCCAACTCAGCAGTGAGTTCTCTGGAAATCATTGCACAGTAGTGGAGACCAATGCAGCTGGGGAAGGCATGGAGCAGCATGGGAGCAGATCCTGCTGGAGCAGAAGAGAGACAGCAGTTTTGAAATCCCAGCTCAAAATCAAAGATGGAAGCGCTCTGTGCTCTCAGCTGGCTTTGGGGGCTTGATGTCCAAGACTCCTGCCAGAAAGCAAAGTTAGCATCAGAAGATGGGACAGGAGCCACTGCATACTCCTGTGGTGAGGCCTGAAGTTGTGTGTGTTCCCCTCTCCCAGCTCCACTAACCCAACCGTTGAGCGGTGGGCCAGGACGCTGGCATGGTGCAGTCCCTCAGCCAGCACCTGACATGATGGGGGCCTCTTGGAAGAAGGGAAGAAACCATGAGGATAAAGAAGAGGGGGTGGGAGCCTTAGTTTAAGATTTCCTTAGATTGAGCTTTCCTTAGCTTGGTATTTCCTTATTTAATAGTGGGTCCCAGCGCTGCCAGGTATTGCCTCATTCAGTAAACCTGGGGTTGACAACAGTGGTGGTGGCACTCTTGAAGAGGGGGTTATCAGCCTGGAGGGAGAGAAGTGAGAGGTTTGTGTTGGGCTGTGCTGGATTTCCATCAGAGCATTACCCATCCCGCCCATCCCAGTGCCAACAGCACAGACAGCACTGGAAGAAGAGCCCACAGGATATTTAGCCCCCTAAACAGCAAAATCCAGCTGGGCTGAGAAATGAGCAGTGGGGAGGGCTCAGGTCTACATGGCTGCCTCTGGAAAGGATGTCCCTTCCTACTGTCCCCTGCCCAGTGGATCCGAGTGCCCCAGAACACCCCACTGGCACAAATGGGCTCTCTTACATCATTCCATTTGGCTTTGGTCTTCTCCTTCTCAAACCGGCGGTATTCCCGGCGGTCAAGCAGCTCCATCAATAACCGCCAGATGACCAGGATCAGAACGCCAATGAGGAACACGCCGGCGATGGTGCTGCCCACGATCAGTGGGACGTTGGGGGGCTGTGGGCACTCTATGGGACAGACAGATGGTGTCGGGCTGCAGCCCCTGGCAAAGCAGTGAGGCTGCTGTGGCAGGGTTGGCAGCCTGCCTGTGGCAGGGCAGGAGGAGCAAGGATGGGATACCTCTATCAGGATCGACGATGATGGTGTATATCTCCTTGCCATCCTCCTGGACCATACGGAAGGACATCCAGCAGTTCTGGGAATCCTTTTCCCTGCATTTCCTGTCATTTATGCTCACCTCTGTTGAGTTCATGGGCAGCAGGATGTTGGGACAGGCCTGGGAGCAGTTCTTCTCAAAGGGGCCACTGTTGAAGAACTTGCACTCCACACAGGAGCTGCAAAACAAGCAGCTCAGCTCACATCTGCAGGGGCAGAAACCCTCTCACCTGGCTTTGGCTACAGCTGGGCTCTGCACAAGCATAGGCAGGGCCTGCCTGCGCCTCCCTGGGATATTGGGGAACCCCGCTGTCCCCGTGCCCTCTCTGTGCGCATCACTCACATATATTGGCCACAGGGTGAAAGGCAGCCCGGGCATTCCTGGCAGAAGGGGGGCTGGTACTCTCCCCAGCACTGGCAGCGGTTGCAGTGGCAGGTCCCGCGGAGGCTGCACACATGTCCGCGGATGTTGACGCAGCCATCTGTCGATTGCTGGCACTGGCAGGCGCTGCCCTCGTATCCAGGCAGGCACTTGCACACCCCGCAGTCGCATTGCCCCCGTGCTGCAGGAGAAGATCTTTCAGATCCTGCAGATAGCCAGGTGACCCTCCCTCTGCCCGTGCTTGGAGAGCATCAACTGCCCTGCACCCACCACACCACCCTCCATAGAATGCTCAAGGAGGTCCTACAGGCTGGTGTGGTGGGACCCAGCAGCCCCAAACCCTCCCACTGGGGTTATGGGCACAAAAAGGCTGCATCTCCCTAGGCATTTAATTCTTCTAAGCAGTGGCCAGTTGGAAAAGCTGTCCCAGGCACATCACCTGGGCCACCGCAGAGGGAGCCGTCGAAGAACTCGCAGTTCATGTTGTCGCACTGGCAGTAGGTGCCGTAGATGTACTTGCCAGGCACGTCGCTGGTGTGGCAGACGCACTGCCCACACACGCAGTCCCCCTGCCCCGAGCAGATCATCGAACTGTTGTCCCTCCGGCAGCTGTGCTCCAGCTCTTTGCTGGTCTTGCCTTTGGTGTCGCACTCACAGTTCTTCCCTGTGTATCTTGAATTGCAGCTGCCACCAGAGGAGAGGAGCAAGCTCGGGTCAGTGGCCATGGGGCATGCACAGGGCCCGGACCTCCGCAAAAGCAGAGAAAATCTGGGACACCCTCACCAAAAACCAATGACACCATGTTGGTGCTAACTCCACGGTGGAGCAGGGTGGCTGACTGGGAGCAAACCTCAGAACTGCTGCTTTTCCACCAGTCGTATTCACAACACCAAATAAATGTCCAGAATTATTGTTATGTTTATAATTTCCAAGCCCTTGCCAAGGAGATGTGAGTATTTCCTGAGGAAACCCAGTCTTTCCCTCTCCTTGACTGAGAGGCCATGAAGCAATAATTACACTTAAAGACCTGCGTGAACTGCAGCCAAGAAGTGGGATTTTGAGAGATTTCTACAGAAATCTGTGTCTGCTCAGTGGGTAGATTGGTGGATGATTTGATACTGGGATGGATGGCTGGATAGTTGGATGGATTGAGACCCTTAGGAAAGCAGCATAACCTCCCTCAATGGAAGAGCCAGCTCATTGTGTCCCCTGCCTCCTGAACACAGGGGACAGTTCCAAGGAGAATGCACAAATCTGCCTCTCTGAACAAAAAAATTTGTGCAAAGCTACAGAGCCCAGCCCTGGATTGGCCCAACATCCCACTCCCAGCAATTCCCCAGCTCTAGCAGCATTTGAAATTGTGTTTTGGGTGGACAGCACATACCTGCAGATCCCACATTTGGTGATGCCTTGCCCATTGCAAGTGGATGGGTCAGGCTGGTCATTGCAGTGGCAGTCGCAGTTGCTGGCCACATGGACAGTGAGGGTGTCTGTGAAGCCTAGCGGCCGGATGGTGAAGGAATAGTTTGGAATGCACGCCTTGGCTGTGACCTTCACTTTGAAGGTGACCTAGCGTAGGACAGGGAAAGGTGAGACACCCAGCTGTCAAGAGTGTGGTATTGGCCCTAGGTTGAAGACATGCACATCCAGAACAACAGAGGATCGCCCCCATTGCATTGCATTTTGGACACTCTTGGCATTAAATTAATATAAACAGAAAGCCTGGAAGAGCACCCAAGGCTCCTGTCACTAAACAGGATGGGCAACAGAAACTGTGCAAGCTGCAGGGGGTTCCTGGTACAGGAGAACATACCTCATCATTGATCTTGACATTGTCACACTGGCCTCTCGTTTCATCCGTGGAGTCCTTGTCATTATTGCACTTGGAGACATATTTAACATCCAGAGTGTCCAGCAAGGTGGAATGCTCCAAGATGATCCGCGAGGAGAGGTTCTTTGGAAAAATGGTGGAGAAAGTGCCAACAGTCCAAAAGTAGACCAAACCAAGGGGGTATGGGGTTGCAGGTTAGGAAAAAGAGCCAGAAAACACTACAGGTCAGGATCTCAGCTGCCTGGGGTGGTTCTGGAAGTGCAGGTGATGGCATTGGAGAGGTGGGAGCTCCAGCACTTACATTGTAGGCCACTTGGATGAGTTCAATGATGTTGCTGGAGTCCTCATTCAGCTCTCCCACCGCCGACTTTGGGATCATCTCACTGAGTTTCTGCCAGTGGAGAGCAAAGAAGTGAGCACTTCCTACCACATGACAGCAGAGCAGGAGACAGCAGCAGGAGACACACGCAGCTCTGTCTGTCCTCCTGGGAAGGGGATGGAGGGACCTGGACCATCTGACATATCCCCACCTTGTAAACATCCACCACCTTACTGGTGACAGCAAAAATGGGCTGAATGTTGTTTTCGGCAAGTTTCTGGACCAGCTGGCCAACAGATGGGTAGTCCTGGATGGGGAGAGGGATACCACACTCAGCACAACCTCTCCTACCAGCAGAAGAGTAGACACTGGGTGTGGCAGCACAAATTATGGTGATTATGGTGATGTTTTGGTCTCCGCAACAGGCTTTTTTACATGACATGGTCTTTTCTGCCTGGGGGAGCGAGGTGGTGGGTGTTGGAGATGCTGAGCAGCCCCCAGGTACTTACAAACTCATTGCTCCTTTTGTACATGTTGTCCTCCAAGTGGCACTTGCCATCGTTGGGGGTCAGGATGCCCCCAAGCTTGCCATCCCCAGCAAAGTGGAAGCCATCATCAGTAGCAAACACCAGCAAGCGGGTCACGTTGCGCCAGCCAATCAGGTCCTGCAAGTGGCACAGAGAGTGGCCCCGGTCCCTGAGCAGGGCTGGCAGGACCGTGCCAGTGGGCGTGGCCCTTTCCAAAGGCTTGTGTCAGCCACAGCATGGGGCAGAGGGCACGGGGAAGGTGGGTTAAGGGAGATCAGGGTTAGGAGGCTCTGGGGTACAATTTTCTCTTGTGCTCTCCAGAGTGACCTGCCCTGCTGCCAAATCAGAACTTACACAGGATGGGTTTCCAGAGCCCACCTGGAGAGGGGCAGAGCCACCCGTGCGCGTGGGTCGCAGCCCTCCTGCCCAAGCACAGTTCCTGGCAGCAGGGCAGGCGCAGGACTCACCCCACACACTGCTGCCTGCATCATGGCATCCAGCCCCCCCTCTGGGGCATCCAGGTTCCCCGAGATGAATTGCTTCCCCACTTCGTTCTCAAACTGCTTGGCGTTGTCAGTCAGCGACAGGATGTGCTTGAAGGCGAAGGGAGGTTGGCACTTCTTGTCCTTATTGGGGCAGGGGTTCTGCAGCTTCTCGGGGTGCGTGTTCACGAATGGCAGCACTGTCTTGTCCACAAAGGAGCCAAACCCTAGGGTAGCCAGACTGCAGTTTCAGGGACAGAGCACAGGGCACAGGGTATAGGGCATGGACAATTTACTGGCCTCAGTGTACATGCCCACATCCCTTGCCCTGCCACACTGTTCAACCTGGCAGAGGACACCTGCTGCCCACTTCCTGCATCCCCCTCCAGCCCTGTGGCTCTTCCCAGCAGCAAACAGCTGTGCCAGGCTGGAGACAGGCTCACCAATGCGCCGAGAATGGGTGGTGCTTTCCAGCGCCCTGAGCAGCTCCCCTCCCAGCTTCTTCACCTTCTCCAGGTCATCCAGCATGGAGTAGGAGAGGTCCATGAGGTAGTAGAGATCAATGGGATACCCCAAGGCACGGCGAAACTTCACCTCAAACATAGCAGGCTGGCCTGAGGGACAGGGATGGCGGGATCAGCTGCCATGTTGTGCCAGCTTGTGCCATCACCCACCCCTCCTCTCTCTTGGAAGAAAAGGGGTGGAAATGCAGGCTGCAACATGTTGCTGTGTCTCAGGTGAGTCGGGGGATGAGTGGAAGGGCATTGTTGGCAGGCCACAAGAAGAAGGGTGTTGGGAACGCCAGGCAGAGCATACCTATCCTCAGCTTCAGGTGCACCTCCTGTGGAGTCAGCTGTATCTTGTTGCTTAAGGAATGGTCCTGTGTTCTTTTGATCTCATTGCCTGGAAACTCAATCTCACTGTCTGGGCATCCCCTTTGCTTCAGCTGCTCGATGGTGTCACAGCGGATGGAGTCTGGCTCGCCGGCTTTGGTGAAATTCTGTGTGTGATGACGCCAGCAGGAAAAAAAATCAGAGGAGCAGGACGTGAACAGGCACCTTACAAGATGGCCCGGCCCCCAAACCAGGTCTCCAGGACATTGATGGAGAAAAGAAAACCTTTGATGGGTATTGATGGAGAAAGGTCATGGCTGTTGGATCCCTCCTGGCCCCATCCTCCAAGCAGGACACTCCCACAATGAAGTCAGGCAGAGCCAGGCAGGCAGGGTGACTGTCCTGATGCCTGTTAGCTGACTGCTGGGGAGTGACAACTAGACAGGCTACATGGACCTACCAGCTTCTTGCACCAGGCGCAACCAGGACCAGACTGAATGCAGTCCTTGCACGTCCCCACCTTGATCTTGGGGCACTCCATGGCAAAGGCTGGAAAGGAGAGAAGACAGAGTTGGTGTGGGGGACTGTTGGGGCTGTTCAGACACCCAACACCAGCCACCCATGCTGGCCTGAGCCTGCCCTGCCTCTCAAACCCATGCTGGAGGCCCTGGCAGGGCCCTCAACTGCCTTGCTGTCCTTCAGCTGGGCTGGCTCGAGTTAACTCCAGATCCCAGGAAGTGTAAGGATATGGCCTTTACACACCTCTCAATGCTGTGTTCCCACTGCTGTTGGTCAGCATTTGGGATCCCCCCACTATTTCACTGCCCATGAAAGGTTCTGGGAAGAAGGCAGGTCGGGCTCACCTGTTGTCACCAGCAGCAGCACCCAGGTCACTGCTGGCAGCTGAAGGCAGCAGTCACGAGGCATTTTCTGCAAGACAAAAAACATTCTTGTGACCACCTGGCATGTGCCCCAGGGACAGGGTAGCCACAGTTTCTCTGGGCAGCCTGTGCTGAGATCACATTCATTAGTACTGTTGTGTCACACCTTTCCCCAGTAAAGCCCTGGAGCAAACCCTGACAGTATAATGGCCTTGCAACATGGATGAACATGGGGAAGTCAAAAAGAGGAATTTGTAAAAAGAAGAAAAAGGAATACAAAAGTACAAAGGAACAACAGACATTGCCCTTTTTAGCAATATTAGACGCAGTGTCTGAAAACCAGGTCATCAGTTTCAAAATTGCTCTGATGCAGCCCTGAGTAAGAAAAGAACCACTCCTTGTCACCTGCCATCACCCCTTCCTGTGAACTTGCCATATAAACAGCCCACAGTGGCGTGGAAATGAGAAAACAAGGGAAACCTTCAAAAGATACTGAGGCAGGTTAGTATGCAGGGCTGCTCAGATCCCCTTCTGAGGCATCAGGGTGTCCAGTCTTAGCTCATCAGCCTCTGTAAGACCCCACACCAGCTGAGGATGACACTGGTCAGCCTTGAAAGGATGTCTGGTCTCCTCCCAAGAGCAGAGAGAAGGTTTAGGTAGGTCAGCAGGTAACGTTTGCACAGCGAGGTTTGGTGCCCAGCTGTGGTATAGATTTTGAGATGTGGCAGGACTCTTAGGGTAGTGGGCACCACTGGTTATGGCAGGGGCCATCTGGAAGCCCACCCTGCCCTGGATCCAGTCTCCCTGGCAGAGCTCCACAGCCAACACTGCATGGCTACACAGCCAACAAAAGGCACCTCTGTGGCCAAACCCTCAGGGTGACATGGCCTGAGAGCTCATTCTACCACATCTGCACAAGACCATCCTATGGCGGGTGGCCAGAGCCCTTCTTGACAAAAAAATCCTCTGCAAGTTCCTCTCCACCACCACAGTCCCCCTTGGTAAGATTTTAAAGGCATCATTTATTGTCACAGCTGCAATGTCCCTGTCTGAGTGACATGCAGTCCCTGTGCTTAGCTGGCCCAACACATTCCTGTCACCTCCAGATGCTGCCAGCAGAGTTTGAGCTTGCAGGAAAGAAAAGTGGCTCCTGCCTTGGTTTCCTGTAGAACTCAGTGACTGACTGTGTGACTGACCAAATGTGCCTAATTAGGCTCCAGTTCTGCTACAAGCCACAAGTTCCCACACATGCTGTGAGGACCAAGCCCATGGACTCAATGAGCTCCTGCTATTCCACCTGCCCACTGTTTCCAAGTGTTTAATTCCTGCTGCCATGCCAAAGTGTGCAGTGGTGATGGGATAGAGCTCTGTGAGCTCCTCGTTCTTGTTGGAGGTTGGAACTTCCTGCTTACAGGCTCATCTTGTAAAATAGAGCAACCCTAAAACTGGATTAAAAAAAGCTCCCAAACTCCAGAATACAGTGGGACTCTCAACACACCCCCAGCGCTAGCTGCTACCAAGTATTGTAAAGTAGGGTTCATGTTGTGGGCTGGATTTGGACACCTTTTTCACCCCCACAGTGGTTTCTTGCCCTTGTCACAAGAGTGTGAAGCACATTCTGGCACTTGGAGACAGCAGCAGCAGGAAGTTCAACACTTCTCTTCTGCCATGGAGGGAAATTACACCCTGGTGTGTGGGCGGGTGAGTGCATAATGTGATGCAGGGCTTTCAAAGAGAACTAATGGGGCTTCTGCCTTTGTCTGCCTCCTTACAGCCTTCAGAGGAGTGCAAAGCAGGTTTTCAGCCTGACTCTGCATGAGCAGGGCACGGACACAGGCCTCAGCAGCATTTCCTCCAACCCCCCTGATGATCCCTTCAGCTCAATCCAGACTCGCAGTCACTACCAGTCCTGGGTCTTGTCTCCTGCATGTGCTCTGCCTGTGAAGTTGTTTTTTTCCCCCTTGTTTCCCATAAATTCAGGCAAGCAGAGGGGTGCACATAGTCCATCCTCCTGCCCTGGTGGGAAGAAGCTTTACCACCACCTTCATCCCGTGGTAGGGAGAGGGGTGCCAAGATGGAGCAACCCAGCTAAGGGCAGGACACATTGCCACCAGGCTCTGCTTCCTGGCTGCATGGTGGCATCATGGGGAGAAAGCTGCACCTCAGGACCAGGGTCCTTCTTGGCCCTGTGCTCTGCTCTTCTCACCACATGCCTTGAGTGTCTGGGGATCAAGGTGCAGAAGCCACCAGGATATGCCACCAATGGAGCATCTGCTGTAGGCAGATGCTGTAGCATCAGCCAGAAGATGTGAAGGTGGCCTCAGGGAAGGTGCATAAGCTAAAAGCTGGGCGCTGTCCTTGCTGTCCTGCCTGCAGGCAGGGTGCAGAGCTGGGGCACTCTGGCACTCAGGACATGCTGGGGGCTGCTGTTGGGATGGAGGAGCAAGCTGGGAGTTATAAATAAGGCTGAAGGGGAAGTGTTGATGCCAGCAGTGATCTTGTTGCTATAAGTAAAACAAGTGGTCAACAGCAGAGATGAGTCTTGAAGTCTGTTAGCCACAAGTTCCCATCAGGGGTTTGCTAAATGTCTGTTTTCCCACAAAAAGGAAGGACATGCACTCATGCCCGGTATCCTGTGGTGTTTGCACCATCCACCTGTAACGGTGAGGTGCCACTAGTGCCAGTGCCCATGGGTGCTTCCTCCACACTGCCAAGCATCCCTAGTGCTGGGTCACCATCATGCTGAGACAGAGATGCCAGGTATTGCACCCAGCAGAGCTGCTCCTTCCCACCCCTGCAATCTGGGCAGCTCCAGACCCCAAGCACAGAAGGAAAATGAGCACAGTGGGGTATGATGAGGATGGGAGAGTGGATGTCACTTGACCTGGGGCTGATCCTTCCATCACTCAGTTGTGTGATGCAGATAGATCCCACACACGTGGTCATACACAGGGCTTTCCCAGCCCATGCAGAATATCCCACTCAGTGTCCGTGTACATGTATTTTTATATATATTCTGTATATATAAACCACAGAAAAAATATAAAAAAAATATATATGTAAACGTATTTTAATATATAAAGAATAAATAGAATTAAATAAAAAAATATATGTGTGTATATATATTCCCATGTCCTGTCATAGGAAACATGAATATATTTTATATGTATTTCCTTCCAGCAGCCTCCAGTGCCTGCAGAGGACAGATCTGTGGGGTGAGCTCTCTCCCATGTGCACCAAGTCCCTACCTTGTCTGTGGCATCCCTTGGCTCTGAGTAGCAAGGTCCCTGGGTGCCTGTGGGACCCTTGCCCTGCCCTGGGAGTAAGGGAATGAGGGGATTTGTGCTGCTGGGTCTGCTGGGGTCAGAGTCCTGCTTGGATAGGACAGGGCTGCCTGCTGGCTGTCCTGCCCTGGGTAGTCTGGGAACACCACGCTCTCCAGCCTGCTGAGATCACTCGGAGCAGCACCAAAAAAGTGCAAAACCGCTGTGTGAAGCAGGATGTGACAGCTGAGACAGCTAGGATAGCAAAATGCACAGTTTAGAGATTTCCCACAACTTGCAGCAGCCCTGTTCCAGTGTCCATGCTGGCCACAGGTCATGTCACCACATGTGTTCACATCTTTGCTTCTCACCTGCCAGGAGGCTGGGAGCTGTAGCTGTGACACTGGAAAAAGCATCAAAACCAGGGACCAGGCTGCTTTCCCTGATACCTGGGGAGTGCCCCACATTCCATCTGCATCCAAAAGCCACTGAGATGTTGGGAAGGACCTGCTCTCTCCAGGGTCACATACCTGCAGAGTATGTGATGTGTGCAGCACACAGAGAGCTGAAGGAGAAGAGCAAGGGTCTCACTCCTGCTCCTGGCTATTCCCACAGGCCCACAGGGGTGCAGGGACACCTGGGAAGGTCTGTGCACTGGCATTTCAGGTGGTGACACTGTGCTGAGCCCTCCAGGCAGCCATGCCTGCACCCTCATGCCGTGCTGCCATGCCACTTCCCTCTTTCCCACCACAACCTGCGACTGGCAGTGGGGGAGATGCCCAGAGGAAGAGAGGGTCACGGGAGAGGAGTGTGGCAGCCCACAGCCCTGGTGCTGCAGGTGAGCACACAGCCCATGCCACCCTGCCCAGCGCTGTGTGAGAGGGCGTGGGAAGAGCACACTGCACCCTCTCTGCTCTGCTTTCTGAGCCCGTGGGGAGGCAAGGAACGGGAGTTTTGGAGGTCTGGGGTCCTCCCCACAATAAACACCTGCAGTTCCAAGCTCAATGCTACCTCCAAAGTTGAAACTGTTACAGACCAGGCAAGCTGCCTTTGCAAAGGCTGCACAGACTGACCCGCCTGCAGAAGGGACGCAATGCCGAGCTCCCTGAAGCTCCCTGAACTCAAGTAGCCAGAGGTTAGATCAGGAATTATTAAAAAAATGCCCTTGAAACATCAGAGCTACAAAACCCCTTTGTTGCCTGGCTGCCTCCCCCCAAGAAAGGAGGAACAGAAGCATAAAAATTGAGATGCTGTACTCGCCTGGCCTCCAGCCCTCGTCTCTGTCCCGTACTTGGGCTGGGATGAGGATGGTCTCAGCTTCTCAAGTTTGGCTGGGAAAAGCAACTGGGCATGAGGAGCTCTGTGACGTACCTCAATCTTTCCTTCCTATTTCTGTCTTTCAGTTGCAGGGGAAGAGGAAGTCAAGAGTGGTGCCTGTGGGAGGGCGTGTTCACCCAAAACCCCAGCCAGCCCCACTCAACCTGGCCAAACCCACAGCATCCGGCCTTGTGGGACTGGGGCTGGTCTCCCTGGGATACCCAGGTGCTTGCAGCCCTCCCACTGCACCTAGGAACGGGACCCACCCAAACCCCCAAACTTTATGAGAACTTTTCACCTTTCACATCACTGTTGGGGACCGGCCCTGACCTCAGTGGGCAAACAAAGCTGGGAGTGGGGGAAAATAGTTCATTTGGGAGCTATTGGCAGCTCTTGCGTGTGGAGAAGATGGGGAGCTGGCTCCCCTCGGACTGTGGGTTGAGCTCTGAAATCTTTGTGTCAGGGTAGCCAGGCCTTTTCACGTGACAGGGGATGCAGGCGCCGTCCACTGGCAAACCTCAGGGCTGTGTGGGGATTTTTTTTTTTTAAGCAGCCTTTTAGTGCTTTTGTGTTGGTTTCAATAACTCCTCCCAGCAGCAGCATTTCCCTGAACAGAGAGGAACCCGCTCCTGGCAATTTTCTCTTAACCTCTTCAGGGCACTACAGTAAAAAAAAAAAAAAGTCATTTAGAAAACATACAGGACTGTAGGGGTTTTTTAAAGGTAATTAATGTGGGTCTTTGTTAATTCCTTTGTAGGTTCTCCTTCCAAGCAAGCTGATGTTGAGTCACCATGTTGCATTATCATGGAATCCCAGAAGAGTTTGTGTTGGAAAGGATGTTACAGACCATCTCGTTCCAACCCCCTGCCACGGTCAGGGAAACCTGAGGCATTATAAGACACTGGTGCTGTTCACCAGCTGCTGTGTTACAGTTATGGGTTATGTTTGCAGCAAGAAAAGAGATTGCAGCGCCAGCAGAAAATTTCCAAGCCCTGATGGATGCTCTGTGGATTGGTTCTTTTATTAGAGAAGACAACAGAGTCCTGCCTTGGTTTCATCACAGCCAGGTGCAGCAGGAAAGCATCACAGTAGTCCTGGCAGTGGGGCAGGAGCATTGGAGCAGCCGATGCTGGATATGGTGGGGATGGAGCCTGAGGGAGAGCCAGCCGGAGCTGGGACACTCACCCAGCCTGGACGGCTGCAGCTGGATGCCGCAGAGCACTCCCCAGGCCTGGAGTGGGTGAGCTGTGGTAGATGAAGCTGGGAAGGTTGGTGGAGCTTCCTGCCAGTGGTGGGGGTTGCAGATCTGGAGGAAGGAAGTGTGGTTCAATGAGATGAGCTGCCGTAATTTTCCTTTTGTATTGCATGAGGCCCTGAATGAGCGGATCTTTTCTCCTAAGTTATTTCATGGGGTTTGTCCAACCGCTTTGCTTCAACTGACTCAAGGTTGCAGGACAGGGGTGGGAGAGCTGGGAGCCCCAGGAGTTGGAATGGTGGGAGCAGAGGGTGTACCATGGGTCCTTGCAGCCAAAGCTGAAGCTCGTTGCCATATCCCTGTTCCTTCCAGCTGTTCCTCAGGCTCTGCTGCAGCTTTGGCCTTCAGCATTGCAGGTGAAAGGGGTTTGGGGATATGCTTGGTCACAGTACATATGCTCCCCAGCCTGTTTTGTAAGCATTTTAAGCTGTTAAACATTCCCTTTCCTATTTTAACTGCCTTTATTTTTATTGGTTCCTCTTTTTATTTTTACTAGCATGGATTGTGTTTCCTCCCCACTATTAACTGCAGGACTGCTGTGGTTTATGCAGGATGCACTTGAGCAGCTGGGGTGGGAAGCTGGGCATCCAGCTGGGCACTATCAGAGTGATTTTTCCTCAGTCCTTGATTTTGATGATCAGAGTTGTCATTTTGGGCTTTAGCTCCTAAATGATGCTCACCCAGCCTACAGCAGGGTAAGGGAAGCTTTCCTGTTGTTATTTTCTATTCCCGATGAACATTAAATCTTTCTATCCCTGATGAACATTAAATCTTGTGGATGCTCCATCTCTGGAAGTGTTCCACATCAGGCTGGACTAGGCTTGGAGCAACCTGATCTAGAGGCAAGGGAGTGGGACAAGATGATCCTTAAGGTTCCTTTCAACCCAAACCATTATGTGATTCCATGTCTTCAACATCCTCTTGAGGGGAAGCAGGGGACCAGACACTGATCTCTTCACTCTCGTGACGAGTGACAGGACTTGAGGAAATGACAGGGACCTGCATCAGGGGAGATTTAGGTCGGATCTTCCAAGGTTCTTCCCCTAGAGATTGTTCGGGCACTGAAGAGGCTTCCCAGAGAATGATCACAGCCCCAAGGCTGCCAGAGCTCCAGGAGCATTTGGACACCGCTCTGAGTTCACAGGGTGAGATTGTTGGGGTGTCCTGGGCAGAGCCAGGAGTTGGACTCGATGATCCTGATGAGCTCCTTTCGGCTCAGCGTATTCCATGATTCTATGATCTTTCCAAGTACCTTCCCAGAGGCCTCTCCCTGCATTTCCTTGGTACCCACAAGGAGTGTCACTAGCTGTGCACTTCTATGGCCCAATATCAGGCCCTGGGAAACACAGTCTGGAGGGGGTTGGAGAAGGCAGAGGGTGTGGAAAACAAAGATGTATTAACCAGGGAGCACCTGTTAGGGCTTGTTAAGATCAAACACACTGTGAGTCCAGGCTTGGAGCTTTCTATTCACCTTAGAGCAAGGAGAAGCAACTTTGCATTTCACCCCCTCCCGTGTGTGGAAAGGTGCAGCTGGGGCTTGGGTTGCTTTGTTGTGGTGTCCACATGGGCCCATGACTGCAGTCTGGCAGGTGTTGGCTCTCCCTAGGGGCTTGATGGGTATTTTCTACTGTTTTAACTGTAGAAATAATGTCTGGCAAGAAGTTTTAGAGTTGTTTTCTGTCCTACTGTGGCAGCCTGGTTGCTGGCTGGTCCTACTGTTACCAAGAGACCTCTGAAATCATTGGGTTAAGTAAGACTCTCTCTAAAACTGTCTTTTTAGTGTTAGCAAGTAAGGCTTTATTCCTGGCCAGGAGGAGGTGTGTGTGTGGCTAACAAAGTACCAGCCTCCACACTGACCCCAGTACAAAACATTTTTCACTTATTTATACATTATTTATATATATATACACACATACACTTTTATATATATATATACACGCATATATATAAAAATATAAAATATAATAGATATAATACATTATAGAAATTAATGTTCATTATTCTAAATTACATAATTATCTTCATTATTTAGTGTTCTATCCTGTATTGCTTACTGATTTCTCGCCCTTCATGCTAATTTGGTCCACATTCTTTAGTCCTCTTATCGTCTTTTTCTCAGACAGGGAGTCTCCAACTTTCCAGGCCTTAATCTCTTCTGGTGTCTTCTGGTTACTCCTTGAAGGGCCATAAATTTAAGATCCCAGATGCCGAATCTTCAACTCCCTTTGGCTCTGCTTATTGAAGCTTGTCAGGGTTAACCAACTAAAGGTTTTGGTGTTTTAATGATCAAATTAAGAGTGTTTCTGTGAAGCAACTTAAAACCAGGCACTGCTTACAACTGAAACAACTAACTAAACAGGAGTTTAGGAAAGTTATCATTTCCAAAGCTACCAAGAGCTCTCAGCTCTTACAGGGCGTACACTTAACTTAAAACTGTGTTGCAGAGTGTCTGGGTTTAACTTAAGCGCACTGAACACCCGCAGGCTGTTCCCAGGAGCCCCCTTGGGCAGGCTGCAATTAACCAGAGGACAACTGTCCGCGGGCTGCCCGTAGAGAGGCTGCCAGCACAGGGCTGCCGTTGGACCTGCCACCACTACGCTCCAGAGCGAGCAGCCGGGGCGGGCTGGCTTCAGCTGCCGAAGAAGCGCTTCCTGAGCTGCGCCCGCGGAAGAGAGGAAGGCGAATTCCCCGTAGCGCCGGGCGCGCTGCGGCCGCAGCCGGAAGGTCCCGCCCGTGCGGGCGCGGCCCCGCCCGGCCCCTTCCGCCCCGCGCCGCCATGGTGGGCAAGGCCAAGCGTCCGCCGCTGCACCGCGCCGCCCCCCGGCCCTGGCCCGCCCAGGATCCGCCGCCGCTCCCCGGGCCCGCCGCTGGCGGATGGAGCGCGGCGGCCGGGAAGGTACCGGGGGCGGGGACACGTGGGGCGGCGGCGGCGGCGGGCGGGGGCTGGCGGTGGCCGCCTCGCAATGACTTCTCCGCCTTCCCCCTGCAGAAACGGCCGGTCCCCGCACACCCCCCAGCCTGACTTGAGCTCCTGTGGGTCTGTCCTGGCTGCAGGGCCCCGGGGGTGTCTGCGGATACCTCCGGGCCTGGCCGTGGTGATGCGGCGGTGGTGGCTGACAGGATGGCGCAGGTCGCGTCTCTTCTGGCAGGGAAAGCCCTGTTGAACCCCTGGTGCTTCTGGGCAGCTGCTGCTCCCCACGCTCCGGTCACCCATGGGAGCGTGTGGCACGGGCACGGCAGGGAGGTGCCAGGAGCTAGCCTGGAGCTGCTCCAGCACTGTGCACCTGGCAGTCCTAGCGTGCTGCTCCAGTGCCGGTATCACTAGTCCGGACCAGCAGCTGTGCCATGGCAGCACCCTGGCGTCCCCGACTCACGTAGGGTGGTGACACAGTGACACACGTATCCCAGCGCTGCTGCTGCTGCTGCTGCTAGAGTCAGGCTGCCTGTGCTGCGATGCCGTGGGGTAACTTGCGTGCAGCAGTGGGGGTCATTACCAACAAGCGTTGGGAGAGGAGGGGGTCTTGCAGTGCCTCCCTTCAGTTTTAAGTTTGGGCAGGTGGAGAGAAGCTGTTAGTGTATACAGAATTATTTAGGATCTCCTGTTTTCCCCAGCTGTGATATGAATACACAGTTCAGGTGCCTCCCCCCAGCCCCCTCACTGCAAGGACGCAACACCAGTAAATGTTTTTTATGTGCCTAAGCTTTCCTTGTGAGGAGGGAGGAATTGCCTGCACCAAATAACAGCTGGGTTTATACCACTGTGAAGTTATGTGTTGGTGATGGTAGATATTGTTGGCTAAAGTAATAAATTCTACTAATCCAACCAGAGTAGCTACTGCAGATCTTAGGGGGGCGTTGTGTGCTTAAAGCATGATGCTGAAGATTTGGTGAGTTGCTAGTAGTTACTGAATCTGGTTAATGTCCATTGATTAGGCTTTAATCCTCTAATCTGTTCATTTGTAGCTAATCTGTATTGTTCTGTACCTGTAATAACTGTCTTTCCCTAAGGATGCTGTTTGCAGCTCTCCTGGGAGTGTGCACTTGAGTGAGGCGAGGTTGAGCTGAAGCAGGAATCAGGAACAGAACAGACTTTGTGAAACTTCCTTCTGTGTGGAAGAGCTGGAGGGGAGGTGGGGAGGAGCAGGACAGTAGGCTGCCTTACCTGCCCTTGCCTGCTCAAGAGAGACACCTGCTCACTACCACTGTTCCTATCTGGATAGTGCTGGGTTAGATTTTTAATTTTTTTTTTAACAAATATTGCCTGGTGGTGTAGGTACTGATTACTGCTTTATGTTCCTTTTGAATAAGGACTGGGATTTCTCATCTTCTGGTGTATTTTCTGGGTTGAAGATTGACCCTGATACCCTAGTAAAGAAGCTTGACTTGGACTCCAGAAGCATCATTTCCTCCAGAACAGGTTTGTTGTATTTTGAATGATTATTACGTTAGGTTGTGAGCAAAGACACTGGGGACTGTATTTGCAGTGGCTTTTAGTGACTATCCCAGGAAGCTCAGGGAACTACAATGCAAACATTGCTTCCTGTGAAGGCTTTTAGAAGAGGTTTGTTTTTGTTTGGGCTTCTGCATGGATGTGCTTAGTGATCCCTAGGTGGGGGATCTAGCTTCAGGCTATCTGTGGGATGTCCTCGTGCAGCCAAAGACTGCCAGGGCAGAGAGCACAGCAGAGCCCAGGCTGTGACCTGATCTCTGGGCTATTGCCTCACCAGCAGCTGCCATTGGTAACCCAGTATTTTGTCAGCAGGTTCTCATTGTGTATCAACAGTGCTTTGCTCACAGCAGGCTGACTGCAGCAAGTCTTCTCCTGTCCTTTGCTGTTGTGGGGTCCGTGGCTCGAGGATTCCTGGGCAGGAGAATCTGAACTCATCGAAAAAAAGTGGGAAGAGGGAGTACATGATAGAGCCCTTTGATTTCCAGTTCCACAAGGAAATGCTCCCTTTGACTGCTCACTGTGAGACAGAGCTTTGTATCTGAAAGCAGTTTTCACTTCTAAACATCTGCAAGGTCTCAAAGCATTTCTCTGAAACTTGAATCCCAAACCTCCACGAACTGTATGTAAATGTTTAAAAAATCGCAGAAGGAACAAACTACCAGACAGAGCCTGGTAGCACAGCAAGCTGTCCTGATGCAGAAGATGCGTGTGACTCCCAAATACCTTCTTTGCAAACTA
The DNA here is from genome assembly GCF_965178545.1 of Coloeus monedula. Classification (NCBI taxonomy): domain Eukaryota; kingdom Metazoa; phylum Chordata; class Aves; order Passeriformes; family Corvidae; genus Coloeus; species Coloeus monedula. Next base: position 5,731,256 of record NC_138787.1, read on the forward strand.
AATTAATCTCTTCTCTTCATGTAGATAAATACTACAGTAACATTGTTTTCCTGTCCAGGGCTACAAACAAATCAATCACACAAGGGCTAGTGGTTGCCTGAGCAGCGGTGAGCTGCCCGTCAGCCACATTTGGGCACAGAGTGAGGAAGTGGGGAGGTTGTGTGAGGACACATTTGTCTGCTCTCTGCACAGAAACCTTGGCAAAACATACTGTTTTTGAAACACTGGGCTCATTGTTGGTAACTCTCCTGGGAAAAGGACATGTGTGCATCTGTGTGTGCATCTATGTGTGCATGTGGACATTGCCATCTCTTTAATTAAATCAGACAGCTTGTTGTTGGGGGCTGGCAGCCTGCAGTCCCAGCCTTTCATTGCAGGCTACAGCTGTACATGTCTGGGTTATAAATAGAGCCATGCTGCTGGTCCCCATGCAGTGCTGATGATGCAGATGTGCAGTGCCTGGCTGCCTCTCTCTGGGCTACATGCTGGCTTCCTGCAGACAGCCGTGCTGACCCCGACGCTTTGTGCTCCCGCACACTTTCCAGATGATCAGCTAAAAATAACTGTTCATTTGGGGGCTCAAAATTGCAATTCAACAAGGCAAAAAGTGATTTGATTGTTTTTTTACATCTTCCCAAGATGTTGTGCCCTTTCTTGTTGTCGCACTCTGGAGCCATGTAGAGGCTTTTTCATTATGGAAATCAGTTCAATTTTTTTGTGTTAATTCAGTGAGCTGTAACGAGGCTGTGCATACAATGGCAGACACCCTGGAGTTAGAAAAGAGATTCTAGGCAGACGTGCGTTATCTCCTGGCATCTCTGGTCAGCTCAGAGCCTGTTCAGCAGGAAATTCAACTTGACTCTAGCCCTCCCTCCACCTCTTCCTCCCTTTCCCTCTCAGCTTAGTGTACAGGGCAGGAGGGTAGGATTCTCCTACACACTGCTATTTTAGGATTTAATAACAAGACAAAAGCGTGCTTATCTCCCACTTGCTTTTCAAGCTCTGAGAAGGTCAAGTTGGCAGACTGTAGGTGGGCTCACACCCTATCTCCTGTGCTTTTCACAGCTAGAGAAGATTTTTTTTTCTGCCAAGGCTGCTGTGTGCCAGTTGGGAAAACAGGTATTTGTCCTACATGTGTGTGTATATCTCATATTACCCAAGATTTATTCACATTGTCCATGATTGCTGGTATCTCTGTGTTTTAGGTTTAGATCTGGCTTTATGCTGTGACTCTCTTCCAAATAAGACCTAGTCTGAGGAAGATCTTGGAATTGGGTTAGATTTTAGAAGATGTCAGCTTGGAGCTCAACAGTGGTCAAAAAAGCCAACTGGCTGTTGGGAGGTAGGAGGAAAAGAGAACGCAGAGAGCATTGTTATGCTCTGTAAATAAATCCATGATGTAGGCAGGTCTTTGATGCTATGTGTACTATTGCAGGGGCAAACTAACCAATAGCAGAGCATGGCGACTTCCATGGGATAAGGCTTCACCTGGAACAGCTGTTTGGTGTGTCAGAGCCAAAGGGCTGCAATCCTGTAGGGAGCCGATCCACCGTTGTGCTCGGGCTTGAGGGCTGTTGCCTATGGTTGCCAACAAGAGAGGACATCTCTCTCTACAATTTTTTCGTCATAGTTTTCTTCAGTTTGTAAGTGACCAGCTTTTTCTGCTCTTTTGGCTGTGGTGATTTTGAGGGAATGGGGAGAAACGCGATGTGTAAATTGGAAAGTCCAGAGTCTCTAGCAGGTTATCTCAGTTAACATGAGCACTTGTGTGTGCAGGGGCTGAAAGGAATGAGGCCTCGTATTCTGAGAGGATAAACTGGTGGTGTTGGTTGTTGTCAGCTGAAGGCCTGGTTTTTCTGAGTATTTCTGAGTGTTGTTGGTGTATCTGGTTGAGGCAGGGTGCCCTGTGGAAGTATCTGCTACTTATGGTAATGGTCTATTGCTTCCTTTAGATACAAGGCTGATTCAGTGTGCTTATGATTTGTGTGAGATACCAGCACAGGCTGTTCTGGCATCAGTAATCCTTGTGGCATGAGAAGGAGAGGGTGGAACTGTAATGAAAAACATCACCAAAATGGAATTCGTTGTAGGTGAGTCTTGCATTGTGTGATATAAAAAGCCAGTGGTCTAAAAAGGAAAGTATTTTAATATGGTAGCTCTAAGCTGTGTCGTGCTGTGAAACAGACATGCTGGAACTGCTTTCCCCTGCTCTGCTTTTTGTCTTTAATCATTAGCTCAGCTTAACGCCAGATTCCAGATGATTTCCACATGCATATAGGTAACAAAAGCCAGTGCCATCCCTGAGAATGCTGGAGTTCAGTCCATGAGTTACTTTCTTGCTCAGTGATTGCTTCCTGTCAGTATAGTTTACTTAGCCACTGACGTAATGTAAACCAAAGGCTTTGCCATCATCTAATTCACACAGGGACTTCTGTGACTCATGTGAGTGGATAAATCTCATTTGGGTGAGCTTCTGTAGCGTGGGAATTAAATGTTTCCTACCAAGTCAGAAATAATGGCCTGTCATATCGGGGTTGCTGCTGCTCATTTTTTTTCTTTAGCTTTCCTTTGTCAGTGTTTGCTCCTTGAAGCAAGGGCCTATTCAAGCTTGGCTGTGGCCAAGCAGTTGCTTGTGAATGTCTCTTTTTTTGGAGTGGATGATGAGCCAGTTGTGGAATGATATGAGCATTGGGATAGGTAGCTTCCTGCATTATTTTCAGCTACTCCAGAAGGGAATGGTGACAGTCTGTGTTGTTGAGAAAACAAAAGTGCAACAACAGCAAGTTCATAACTGTTTGAAAAACCTGATGCAAAATCATTCTGATTTCTGAGGTTGGATTGGACGTAAAGAAGGACTTTTCATTTTACAATGAGGGTGATGAGCCCTGGCACAGGTTGCCCAGAGAAGCTGTGGCTGCCCCATCCCTGGAAGTGTCCAAGGCCAGGTTGGATGGGGCTTGGAGCAACCTGGGATAGTGACAGATGAAAGAGGGGGTTGAAGTAGATGCTCTCTGCAGGTTTCTTCCAACCCAGGCCACTCTGTGGGTCTTTGATTTTATACCAGGGTGTGAAGCATAGGGTGAGGTAGGTTGTGAGCCTGAGCAGAGGTTGTGCTCTGAAGACTGGGACTGTCTTGCAGCCCGGGAGTCACTGTCAGTGGCAGAGAGGGGCATAGAGGAGGGAAATGACAGAGCATCTGATATAGAAGGAACTCCCTTCTCCTCCTGAAGAAATGTGGAGACAATAAAATCAGGCTAAGCAGAAATTTACTGACAGCAGTGAATTTCTGGGGTCTGCAGGCTGTATACAGTCTTGCTGTCCTCCTTTCTGAGGTTCTCTATGAGTTTCTTTTGTTACCAAGCCTCCTTTTGCAGAGTCACTGACAGATCCCTTCTGGTTTGCACCTCAGCTTCTGCTCTGGAGTTCCAGATCTGCTGGGTCTGTCACCTTATCTTGGGCTCTGCACCCACTTGTCCAATTCTGTTCTCCTTTTGTAGCCTCCAAGAGAAGCAGAAACGCTGTGGTTGGCTAGCATTGTGTCTTGCATTAGCTTCATGCGATATGATTTGCTGTCCAGTTTTGGTTTTTTTTTAATGCATATTGTACCAGAATGTTACAGAGCCCTTGTAAGACCTCTCCTCTGACAGCATTGCTGTTCCTGCAGTGTCTAGACTTGTGGTTACCCCTGCAGGGGATCCACTCCAGTGTGGAAGAATTGCAGCTATGACCAGGCCCCAATTACTCTTCAGGAGCTCTTGACAGGATGCCAATCTCTGTGTCCCATAGTTTATTCCTGTCTGTTGACTGGATTTCTGCATGTTTATTGCCATTGAATATTATGGTTCCTCCTCTTTTGTCCTCATCTGTGATCATCTTTCCTCTGTTTGATTTTGTGTTTTGGTTTTTTTCCTCTCTTCTGGCATACTGGGGTGTTTAACAATTGAAGGATTCAAAAAATTAAAATTAATCCTATTTTTTTTAATGAATGCATCTGTCCTGAATATTGGTTCTAAACCTCTGCTCTTTTTCTTAATGCATGCTTGGGGAATTTTCAAATCTGCTTGTGTTGGTCATTCACATTGGTGGTGTGGAAAGGTGCTGGATCCTCACAATTCTGCTGCTGTTGCTTTTCTTCAGCCTTTCATTCTGTGCTGGCAGTTGTCAGGCCTGTCTTGTGTTTGTTTTATGCAGAACGCCTTCCTCAAGCTGTTCCCCACTGTAACACTGCTCAGATGGGAAGGAGTGTAAACGGGCTGCTCCACATGCTGAGGATGACAGGGAGTGGCTGCAGCACCTCCAACATGAGCGTGAAATTTCCCTGGGAAATGCCTGTGTGCTGTGCTAGACCCAAGTGATGAGGTGTTCCTCATCCATCTGTCTTTGTTATTAGGTCCCCAAGCTTTGGGTTGTGTGAATGTGTGGAGTGGTGAAATGCTCTCCCTGATGCTGTCAGTGATGCCCTTGGTGGTGTAGCACTCAAACCATTCTAATGTCTTTGAAAATATCTGATGGGTGTGTGGGTGCTGCCCTGGGAGGAGCAGCTGTTTGAGTGGTGTTTGAGCTGGGAATTCTTGCTTTAGCTTCCCCTTCCCTCCACCCCATACCTTCTGCAACGTGTCTGTGTCCTTTGTGTCACCTGCACAGGTCAAGGATGTGTCCCAGGACTGAATGTGCAGATCTCAGCTTAAAGGGGAAACTTCCCTCCATAAACTGGTGTTGCTTCTGCCATTGTGTGTGAAAGTGTTTGAAACCTCCAATAACAAAATTTGCAAGAAGGGAAAAGTTCACAGGGAAGGGAAAATGCTGTCTAGGGATTAAACTCTTTTCCTCTCCCCCAGGCCCAAGGTTGGCCACCCTGGTAGCTTGATAAAGTGACAGATGGCAGTTTGCCTTATGTGGGTAAATTGCTTTAGGTAGCAAATTACTGTACATTCCTTCTTCCTCGTCGTTCGGCTGAAATTTATTTGGTTTTTGACTGCATCATTAGGACCTGCTTTTATCTTGACAATGTCAGATCGCCTTTTAAGGGCAGATTTGGTGTCTGAGAGTTTTGTAACAGTATGTTACAGTCCACTGTGTTTGAGAACAGCTGAGATAGTGGTTTGTGGTCCAAGAAGCTTCTCCAGTGAGGTCAGACAACCTCAGTCTACAGGACACCTCAAACAGATTGTGTAGTTCCCAACAACTCGCCTCAAAGCTGGAGGGTTTTTCTGTTCCTTTGGTCTAAAGGATTAAAGGCAGTCGGATCTTACTTCAGGAGTCAGATTGTAGCAGTGGTGAACAGCTGTGGGGATTTGTTGAAATGGAGAACAGAGACCTGCTGTGGTCTCTGGGAGACTGTGGAGTGGGGATCCTACTGAAAGCTAAAGACATTGCTGCCTTAAATAATAATTAAAACAAAAAGGTTAAAAATCTACACTGCTTAATGTTGCTTTAACAATTTGTCTGTGCAGTGTGGTGCTGGCTGTGAGAATAGCTGTGGGAAGCTCCACTTTAATTAAAGTAAATGCAATTAATTGAGAAGCAGTAAATGAGCGTCTGAAACTTGCACTGTTTTCAGTGCTTTTACTTCCCGTCTGCAAATAGAGCATTTCCATGTTGTGAGTACCTTCTGCCAGATCACAGGAATCAGTTGTGTTAATATTTATGGAACTAATTAACTATATTGTTTTCTTTCCTGCCTTCTGTCTGTGGCTAAGTCTCCGTTCTTAAAATCAACATTAAAAAGCCAAAAGACTCCAGTTAGCTTGTGTTCATGGATACTGAGCAGTACACAAACATTTTCCAGAGAGCCCAAACCTTCCAAAATGTTTTGCAATATGCTCCAGGGTAGGAGGCTGTCAGTGGGAAGAACTTGAAATGAGTCCTAGGATTTTGAAGGACGTGTCAGATCGCTCTAGTTTCTTATTATGGTTGGTTCCTTGGCTGTGCCTGCTGTGTAATGCTCACCAGCAGCACTGCTGGAAGGTACGTGCCTGCCCTGGAGCAGCCTTTCCGTGCTGCTGGGTGGGTGGAGAGGAGGATATGGCTTAGTGAGGGATTGGAGACTTCTTTGGAGAAGCTCCTGAGGTGCTGCTCCATGCTTTTGCAAAGCCTTCTTCCAGCCTTTGCAAAAGCTGGGTGCTCAAGCATGGTCAAACACAGGTCAAACCTATCAATGCCTTGTGCCATTCAAGGGCTTGCTGAATTTGAGGCCAGGGTGACCTCTTGCCTTCCTGGCCAGGTGTGGTGGGGCATGGCAGTTGCATGTCATGTCATGTCATGTCTTGCTCTGTGTGATCACGCTTCCTGGAACTTTAAAAAGATACTAATCTAGCCTGGTATTCTCCTGTGAAATGAATTTTAAATGGTTGGACATCCTTACACAAAAATAGATCAGCGCTGCTTAGGAGAGTACTGAAGCTGCAGCGTTACAAAAGAGGGTTATGAACTGAAATCTTTGTTTTTCCTGTACTAATGTTAAAGCTTTAACATAATTGAGTCATAAAATTATAAATTCTGCAAAGAGAGAGGTGGAATGGCTCTGCACTTGTGCCAAAGGGGCCTCCCAGCACAAATTCCAGTAATGCAAACATCTCGTGGGGTGTGAGAAGGATGGCTCAACAGTGCAGGAATTGAGAAACCAAATCCGAAGAGGGGTGAGGAAGCACTTGTGGAAAGGGCAGATTGATAGCTCTGGAAGTCAGAGCCGTTTCCTTGTCACCAGCAGTGGTACAGTGTTGTGTCAAGCTGTCAAATGAAATACGTGTCCTGGGAGTTTAATAGACACTCTTTTTAGAAAATTGGTAGGGGCTGGTGAAGGGTGGATGGCATGAGAGGTTTCCCTCTTCTGGGTTACCCATTCTGACTTGTCTTGATATGTTTCTGAGGTGCAGGAATAAGTGAGCCTCCTCCTTCTGCTAGCACCTCTGGGAAATGCGTACATGAAAAACGCTATTTTGCTTGAGGTTTTTTTCCACAAACTTCTATGCTCCATAAATCACATTTCTGATTTACCAAGAGATAAATCTCGGCCCTGCTAATGTGGGTCTTACTGAATTACAGGCTGTGTTACAGGGAGATCTCACAAGTTCGTGTCCGTCATTCAGACCTAGTGGAATCTATAGTATTATTCTATTGTATGCAAATTATCCTTTATTCTGGTCTTTTTGAGCAATTTATGGACCAAAGTTTTCTTTCTGCTTGGGTGGAAATGCATGTATCAGCTGAAGATCTGTTTATCCCCTTCAGCATTTCAGAGTGGCACTACTGATGCTCATATGTGGCATAACTGATAATAACATCTAATTTGGGCCTAGGTTTCTAGTCAAGTGGCTTGTAGAAAGGGGTTTTTGTTGTCTTTTGGTTTGGTTTTTTTTTTTTTTAAAGAAGCTTTTAACACAGTAAATCTCAATGTAGATTGCGCTAAATGTGGGAAACACAGATATGCAAGGATTAAATGCAGTGGGTACTGGAATATTCTGGGTTGTTTGAAACGGTAATTTGGACAGATTTAGACAGAACTAGCAGAGTTGCAAATGTTCCATAAGGCAAACCACAGAAAATTCTGGAGAAAATCCTGCTGCAGAAGAATAAGCTATCCAAGCAGTTCTTCGAACAAGAAGGGACTGTGAGCTGGAAGGTACGTAGTGATAGTGATAACCAACTCCAATGAAATGTGGTGTTTGAGTCCCAGGCAGGAAATCTGAGGGAAAATGGGGCACACAGACTTGTTTCCTGACCCAGTTGTGCTGTGTTTTGATTGCTTGCAGAACACACAGCGAATCAGTAGATCTGCTAAAAGAATTTTGGCTTCTATGGATGTAGTGGACATTTGTGCCTGGTGTGGCTGTGTGTGTATATGCTCTGGGCTGATTTCCCTCTGTTGCATTTTCTAGCTCCATGGCTTTTTAACTTTGTTTTTCCTTATGTCTATTTTCCTCTCCAAGGTTATTTGTAAATTCAGGTCACTGAGTGTTCTTATGTAACAGGAATGGGCTTCTTTAGCATGGAGAGGACATTTCCAGCTGCTGTGGGTACAGGCTGTGTCTATACATGCAGCAGTTATTTTGCAGTGTGGTTTGAATTGAAATAACCTGGTGTACCTGTGGATAGGGAGGCACGGGAAGGCTTTTCCAGACTACAGGAACTGTGCTGCCAGAAATCACAATTTTAAATTGCTTTGTTCAGTGACACTTCCATATTTTGCTCAGCAAAGCCTCTGGCTGTTGCTTTTGATTCATGCCAGTAATTTGTGACTGCAGGGCTGGGCTTAGGTAGGGCTGGGCTTGGGTGTGCTCCTCTGCAGCTGCAGGTGTGCTTGTTTTAGTGCCTGTACCTGAGTGGGTTTTTATTTAAGGAAATAGCAGACAGATATCTAGATACTGTTTATGTGGGGTTATTATAGCTTCTTCGTGTATTTTCTTCCTCTAAAATAGTGGGCATTGGCCTGTTTGCCTGTATTGGGTGTAAGTGGCAAGATTTTGGTAGCAGGACAGAAGCTAAAGCTGTCATATTCTGGGCACAGCCCCGTCCAAAGAGGTTAAGTGCACCCAGTGCAGCCACAGCTGCACAACAGTGGTGTTGGCTCTGGGAAAACATATACTCTAGGAGTGGAAAAGAAGTGAGAGAGCCCTATGAAGACCAGGGGCAGAAAAGAAAGAGAGGAGGTGCTCCAGTCCCCAGGACCCCAGTGGGTAAGTGTGAGGAGGAAGGAGCAGCGGAGAGTGACTGTAATGCCATTCCCTGGCCCCGTGCACTGCTCAAGGGAGCCAGGGATGAAGAAGTCAGAATGAAAGAGTGGAGCTGAGAAGGGGGTGGGTGGGGGGAAGGTGTTTTAGTGTTTGCTTTTCAACATCTGATTCTATTTTAATTGGCAATACATTACATTAATTTTCCCTGACTCAGGTCTGTTTTGCCTGTGATGGTAATTGGTGAGTGATCTCCCTGTTGTTTACCTCAGCCCACAAACTTTTCATCATATTGTTCTCCCCTGTTCTTTTGAGGAGGGAGGGGGCAGCTGGCCGCTGGCCAAGGTCAACCCACAGCATCACAGTAGCTCAGTAAAAACTGAGATGAAACTCAGTACCAGGTAGAACTGTTGCTCTGTGGCTGTTCCTCTGCCTTCCTTACTGCATTTTTCAACTGAATGTCTTCTGAGCATTGTGCAGATGCAGAGACACCCCTGCAAGAGAACTGAATTCCTTTGCTTTTAATTGATGCTCACAGGTGTTGAAGCAAGTCATTCTTCCACGTGTCTGTGGTACCTGTATACCTGTAACAACATTGTGGCCCTTGTGTCCTGAAGGTCAGAATTAGGAACCTCTCCGTTCCCTCTGTTCAAGCAAGGAAAGGGAGCAGAACAGGACACAGCCATATACTCCAATCTGCATTCAGGGAAGTACAGAACAGATCTTGGGCCCATCTAGGTGTTTCTTCTGCCTGTCTTTGCTGTGTGGGAGGTGCTGCTCCAGCTGTGTCTGCATTGCTGACAGCTTTGTAGCACTAGAGGATGTACCTGTGGCAGAGCAGAACAGATCTCTTTTGAGAGTGTTCTTTTTCAGATGTTAGATGTGCTCATTAGAGGGCAGCAGAATAACTCTTCCTTTTTCTAGGTCAGGTCTGTATTTTTGAATGATATTTTTCATCTCTGTAGGGCACAGAACAAAATTTTCCAGTTCCTCCTTCAGTTTTTCCTGGTGCATTAAGTGTACAAAACAACTAAGCTCATATGAGAACCTTAGCCCGTATAAAGAAATGCGGAGTACTTACAGTTAAACTTGCTTGTTTGAAGCTTGGGGGGGTTGCAGGCTCATACGAGAGAGAGCTTCTCTAAGATTAAACCACAAATGGTCAGCCCAATATGTGGAAAAACAGCCAAAAGAACATTTCACAGCTAACTTGTTATTTGCTCAGCCTAATTCTTATTTGACCTATATGTCCATATGCATTTATGGATTTGTTTGCTTCACTAAAGCTGCTGCTGCCATCTTTTTCTGCTTGAAGAAAATGTTAAAGAACCAGTCTTGCTTCATGCAAAAGTAATCTTTAAATGAGATCTGATAGTACACCCCCCACCATCCTTTGGAATGTAAATACTGTAAATAATTATGGCACTGTCTTTAAAGGCTAAATGAGGCTGGGATTTGGAGTCCAGCATCACAATACTTAAAATGCATTATTTATTATGTAACATTCATAGAAGACGGCTGTAGCACTGACTTTGTAGCCAGTGTATTTCAGGCTTCTGAAAGAGCTGTATACAAATGCTGGCTAGGAGTGAACATCTCCCATGCACATCTTACTGGTGATATTTTGCATGCTCTTGACTTTTGGAGGAGGTGAGCTGGTTCAAGACAGCTGGAATAGCAGGAAATTTTTTGGTTTTTTTAGCTTTAGAAGCATCAGCCACTGGTTTCCAACAGCTGACTGATTTTGTAAGGTCCTCAGTGGAAGAAAAGCTTTATTAACTGATCTTTGCTCCTTGGCCTGACATGGTGGAGCAGGTGGGAGGATTGGCACGGGGAGACGTAACACCTTTCTCTCTTATCCACAGTGTGTTGTGTGCTTTGACATCGCGCAGGCTTCTTTATCTCCCTTTCCTCTGCCCAAAGGTGCGTGTGTCTACCCAAAGGGGCAGGTCCCTCAGGGCTTTTTGGGTGCCCTGTGTTCCTCACATGCTTGGGGGCTTGGCTGCTGCTTTCTGCCCTGAATTATTTTTAGGGTGCCAGTATCCAAACTTGCAAACTGCTGAAATGGAACAGCCTTCTTGATACTGTCAAATGTTGTTCCTGGCACAGTGGCTTGGATCAGTCCTGCTTCCTGGAGAAGTCCAGATTGTGCTTTGCACTCCTGGTTTGGGATCCACTGTGTAGCTGGCATTTCTTCACGTCATGCTGCGACACCTCAGCAAAGTCAGGACTAATGGGGAGCTCCTCATCAGGGAAGGAAAGCTGAACAAAGCCAGAAAAACATGAACAATGGCTCATAGCTCTTGGCAGCTCTTGGGCCATTAGGTAAAATTAATATCCTGTCAGTGGGGTAAAAATATTAAACTCAGTCTTACACCAAGTGAGAAACATGATGAGTCTGTAGGCGTGTGGATTTAAATCCATTGGACTGTGGTCCATATTAGGAAATTAGCAGGCGCAGTGCTCATGCCACAGCCTTCTTCATGCAGAGACACATTCTTCCTGCCAGCATCTTCCGTGCAACGTGGAAAGATCTGGCTTTCCTTATACAGTGAAAGTCTCTGTCTTCTGGGAACTAACATGGGGATACAGGTATTCTCAGTAGGTGGTTTCTTTGAGTGTGGTGAGCCTAAGTATTGCAGATACTACTTGGGAAGGCGTGTGTAGTTGTTTTGTTCAGGGAGCACTTCCTTCACAGGAAGAATGCCAGTCCTTGATGCCCTGTAAGCATGGGGATATTGAATGAGAGAGGTGAGGGGATGCATGGGCAGTCTCAAGGTTTGCTGCGGCTGCAGTCCCAGACCTGAGAAGATCAAGGCAATGCCAAATGTCTGGCAGCTCTGAAAGCTGACAAGGAGTGTCAGAGAAGCACCTACTCATGGTAGTTTGTTCTTTGTCATCCCCTGTTACTTCTTTTAACATCATGGGTGTTCTTGCCACAGCTCTGTGCTGGCAGCTGCTGATCTTATCTCTGTGTGGGGTGGATGGGGCTGGACCCATTTCTGCTAGTGCAGACAGTGAAAATGAGACTTTATTGTCTGCCTGTGCTGCTGGCAGGGTAGAGCATCAAGTACAAAGTGGCAGAGCCATGTCACTTTTAAAAAATTTGGCTTGCTTTAAAATAGATTCTACCAGGAAAATGTCATTCCAAGATGGGTGACAGATGCTGACATGCAGGGTTCAAATAAAGAAAAGGGGAAGAGGTGATGGGCTGGAGAAAAAAAAAAAAAACCAGCAAAATAGCTTCTACCTCTAGTAGAGGGGCCCAGACCTTGATTTTCTTTTTTTAAAAGATTTCTTCTGCATTTAAAAGAGCCAAATGGGTACATTGGAGTAAAGAAGCTTGCTCTAAGACCTTTTTTGAAAAACAAGTCTTGTGTGGCACAAGACACAAGTCTTGTGTGAGAATCATTGTGGGCCAGACGAAGAGCTCCCTGACAGGGGGCAAGCCTTGTTTTGTCAGGACATGAAGAATGCTGTGGGAGGTGTGCAGTGAGGTGATGGTCACATGGGTCTGTTGAGGGGCTTGGCAGTGGGATGGTCCCCTGTGTCCCTGGAGCCAGAGGAGAAGCAAGAGTGGGGTGTGGATGTAGGTCTCGCCAGGGGGGAAGATGCTGTGTGAGTGTCTGTGTTGTGTAAGATGACAGAGCTGCTGATGCTGTTGGTGCCTCGGGGCTTTTGGGAGCTCTGAATTGTCAGCTGAAGTGGAAGAGCAGTTGAGACAGCACAAAAGCAGCAGCCAGCAGAAGTGGTAGTGGCAGCTGGAAGAGATGGTGAAGCAGTGTTTGACCAGTTCCACTTACAGGGCAGTCTGCGCTCCCAGGAGGAGAAAAGGAGACTTGACGTGCTTGGGCACCACCTGGAATGAGTGTTTTCATGGGCTAGGCTTGTTGGACTGTATAATCAATATCACCACCATGAAAAAAACCCCTTCAAAACCAGTAGTTCACTGTGTCATGTTTAAATGCTGGGACTAGTAAAACCCTTTCAAGGTTAAAGGGCCATTATGAGCATCACATGGAGGCTTCATGCAGACACAGGATTACCTTGATCTGCCCTTTAGGGGCTTCTGCTTGGCAGCTCCAGTCTTGACCTCGTAGTGAAACAGTTACTTATCAATGGTACTCAGTTGTACAGTGCTGTAGTAAAAAAGTCATCTTGTTTCTGGTCTAGACATAAGCCTTTGAGCTGGGAGGGTTGTGTGCTTATGTGGGGGAGGAGGGGGTGCCTGGGTTCAGCAGATGCTAAACTGCAATAGATGTGAGAGTGGGTTCGAGTTCCATGCTCACCTCAGTCCCAGTCCAGAGCAGCAAGGATTTTATGCCTTGTACTTTTCCAGGTGGTTATTTTTCCAGCTCTGTTCTTCAAATAATTCCCAATTTTGAAGTTTGCTGTGTGTGCCCCTAAAAAGGGCAAGAACGGGAAGTGTTCTGCATTGCCGATCCTGTGTGTCAGTTGTTGCCCAGCTGAGCTGGGGGCTGGAGATCAAACGTATGCCTGTCACAAGCTGTTTGGGAAGCTTTCCTGGGTATTCTCACCCTCCTTACTTTATGTTAGTGTTTAGTCCTCTGCATGAGCAACAATTTATAAGGCCACTTATGATGCAAGTGGTGTTTGAACAGACTGATCAGAATGTGACCAGATTGAGCTAATAATTCTTAAATTATGTAAATAATGAAAGTCTGCTGGTGTTACACAGGCTGAGTTGTGGTGCTCTTTTCTATGTCTAAATCTAAAATTACTTTGTATATATTGCCAAAATGGACTATTGGGTAAAATAAATTAATATGATTACATTTAATATATGGCTGTTCAGTGATAGAAGATGTGGCTGGACTTAGTGTTTCCTCAGTGCTTCGAAACTGCAGGTGTGTGGGTTTCATGGAGTGTAGGAGCTCTGACAGCTGCAGATGGTGGGATTAACTCCTTGACATGTGGTTGTTCAATAGATAGGGCAGCATGGGGCGGGGGAGCACACTACACTGATCTGCCACACAGACTTAACAATCAAGGGCAAGCTCTGACATGTGATTACTTTTTTCATTTCACTGTCAATGCACGGAGTGTTGTGAGTGGGGAAACTAACTCATGCCACAGGGAGCCTGAGACCAGACATGTTAAAGAATCTAAGCAGGAGTGCCAGGAGAGGAGAATTAATCAACAGTTAAAATAACACCATGGAAATTTTGCCATGGTCCTAGAGCTCTGAGTAAGGTTTGGCGTAATTACTTCATAAAAAGAATTGATTGGAGTAGTCAGGAAGTGTCTCTAGAAACTCTCCTGCTTTTCTTTCTGCTGGTGTGTAGGCATTGCCCAAGTCCTTGTGACTGTGAATGTGATGCCAGGTTCACTGAGCTTCCTTAGCACAGGGGCAGGAAATGCACGTGACTCACCTCAAAGGAGGTATAGGAGCTCACAGCACTGTCTCCTGTCAGTGCTGTCCTTCCTTCACATTTATCTGGTTTTCAGCATTGGTGCCAAAGGTGTGGAATATGAGCAACGACTCAATTGATCAGAGCTCTTTTGCTTGAAAAAAAGGACTGTGAGAAAAGAGGAGTTTATGAAGTTTAATCAAATAGGATTGCCACAGAGACTAAACTTGTTCCCAGTGTCTTCCGGTAAGAAAAAACCAACAGAAGATGCTGGGTTCAAGGTGGGCAAAGATCCTCCAGGAAAATGGCAGTTAAGATGCAGGACTCCTTGCACATAGTTGTTCTGAATTTTTAGTACCCACATGGATTCAAAGCAGATCCTCCAAAATAAATATCCATTGGAGGTACTACAGGCAGGCACTCTCTACCTGGGCATTACACAAAGCTGTAGTCAGGCCTGGTGTGTTCTTAGCTCACTGGTGCTATTTGCTGGTGGTCAAGCTGGACACCAGGTCTCCAGTTCAAGTCCTCAAAGTGCCTTCTGTTAATGCTCTGTGAGATGTTGGTGTGTAGCCTTTGTCTGTGGCTGGCCAGACAAGGTGAAAGGCCCATGGATGCTCCAGTGGGTGTTCCCTGCAGCGCAGTTTCATTGGCTTTTTTTTGTCTCCTGAAGCTACAACTGAAAATGGGGCAGAGGGGCTGCCAATGGTACAGTTAAGCAATGCCAAAGTGGAATTTTTTTTGTTCCTGCCCTGCTCCCGGTCCCAAATACATTCATGCAGTCACTCTGCCCCTTGGCTATTTTAGCTAAAGTTGTCACTACAGTATTTCTACTGCAATTTAAAAACTGGAATGAAAGTGTTAAGAATCTGACCTTGTACATGCTTTTAGTACAATTCTGTGTCAGACCTGCTGGAACTGAGAACAGCTGATTAAAATACTTGTGGAGTACAAGTTAAACTTTGGGCTTTTTTGTCCATTCTGCCTGTAGAGTTTTTGTAACTGCCTGAAAATTGGTATGTCTTCCCAGCCTGTTTTGCAGTCATTAGTCTGTACTTACTTTCTTCTTTCCTATGCTTCCTGCTGTCCTTCAGATCCATCATGGAATTAATTGGTGGGGAAAAAAGAACAGGGAAAGAAATTTGTCCACTGCGCATGGCAGAAATTTGCTGGCAGTGCTATCTCAGGTCAAGTACAGAATTGTGCCTTTGTGTAAGGTACCAAGCATCTGCTCTGTGTTTCCTGCTTCAAAATAGGATAGCAGGTTTTGTCTGGAAAATAAGGCCTATGGCCAAGACTGGAGATGTTGGCTCCTTAGCACTAGGGAGGAGAGGAGAGATTACAGTTCAAGAGGCAAACGGGGCAAGAATATGGTAAGCAGTAGAAATGCTGACTCTGCTCCCTCAAAAAAGGGTAACTTGAGCCCAAGTTTGGAGGCCAGGAAAGAGCTGCTGTTTGGAAAGCAGAGGGAGGGATCTGTTGGAAGGGTCAGGAACTGATTGGATTAACTAGGGCAGTACTGAAAGCTCATTAAAAAAAAAAAAAAAAAAAAGATGGGGCAAGGCTTTTTTAAACTTCTCATTGGTGGTTAGTCTTGCCCAGGATCAGACACGGGGATCTCCTTAGAAGAGGCTGGAACTTTCTCCCTACCCCTTTGTCCCAGCAAAGGATGTGCCTGTGCTCCTAGTATGGGCCTTCCTGGAGCCTGGTGTCTGCACACTGCAGAGTCTTGGATCGTGTGGCCTTCTGCCCAAGCCTTTCTTCTCGCCTCATGCCCATTCATAAAGCAGACCAGAGCATTGAGTCCTCTCCTGGATTTCTCTTCTGTTTGTTTGCTCATGCTACTATTCAAGCTGTGTCTGTTTATTCCCTGTAAAATTCCCCTGTGAGCATCTGAAGGGAAGTTTCTGTCATGTTTGCATCTTTAATTTTGAGGCACATACTCCTCTCTGCGTATGTGCTCTGGGCTGCACAGAGGAGTGGCTGAGGGAGTAGCACTGGTTTTATGTGTATCCTATGCTCTATTATGTGCCTGGGATCAGTTAGGAATCTGCTGTTTGCAAACACAAAACATGTAACTTGGAGGACTGTGGCAGTCAGGACACAGAGATGTGTGTCTCCAAATGTTATGCATATCTGCTGTAATTTTTATCTTTCCTGAGGTCCCTGTTGGGGAAAGTTTAGTGTCCAAACATCTCTGCCTGATTTTTTCATGTCAGCAGCTCTCCAGGAGATGGTTCGGGCACCTTCTTACTTGTTATGTGTGTCTGAAAGCTGCTGCATCCTTGGTGGGCTTGCACAGCCTCTTACCACCACCTTCCTGATAGTCTTGAGCTGATAGTTTTTTGTTGTGTAGTCTTGGTGGCCTAACCTTTTACTGAGATCTCCCTTCTGGGTTTTGAGGCAGAAGTGTTGGCATCCCAGTACCCGTAAGGAGTGAGCAGGAAAGTAAGAGAGGGACTGTAGTCATGGTGGAAAGCTCATTCCTGGGTTTAGGACCTTAGGAGGACGGGGGGGCGCTTGTGCCACAACAGACTAAACTATACAGCTGTAACCCAGTCTGCGGAGAAGAAGAGAAGGAGGAGATCCCGTAGCAGTGTTCATCATAACTTTAACAGACAGATGTGGGAGACACAGAATTCACTCCAAAAGCTTTTTGTTCAGAGCGTGCATCCAGGTTTCTCTGCAGGAGTCCTTTGCCAGCTGCTCCCCTCCTTTACCTTCTGTCTAACAATGGGGGCTCTTCTGGAGTCCTGAGTGTGGCTGGGACATCAAAAGTATCAAAGTTGTGGTGTTGTGCCCAGTCCTGCCTCTGGTCATCTCCCTTCTCCCATGCCACATGTTGCCTTTTTTCCCAGTGGAGCTGTGGACTCTGCATTTTGGCTGGCTGTTCTAATTAGGTCCTTGGGAAGAGGCAGAACCCAGCTAAGAAATCTGTAGCTAGAAATACTAAAGGAGAAGGTGAAATAGGGGAGGAAGGAAGATTTTTGTTGATGAGCTGGTGTTAGAGCAGGTCAAAACCTGCTGTTTGATGTTGATCCCTGAGCTGCTTCTGTTTTTTGCTTCCAGGCTGCAATCAGAGTGGGAATTGGTGCTGGAATGTTTGATCAGGGAATTTGTTTCTTCCTTCTGATGGTCAGATGCGTGTTTGTGGTTCCTGTGTGTTGGGAGAACTGTGTTTGCAGGGTGAGGGTTGGGGTGGGTCAACCAATGATTTTCATGTTTCTCTTGTTTCTCATGGCTTGGTTGGTGCTGTCACTGCTGAATCTCTTCCTGTGACAGGATCATCCCCACCTTCCCATGAGGCTTGGCATAGGAGCTGGTGTGCTGTGTCACAATGAAAGAGTATCCAAATTGGGCACTCCCATCTTTGACAACAGCGAGCAGGGAAAGCCTTGGGAATACAGCAGCACTTTCCTCAAAATGCTTAGCTGGGTACTTCAAACATCCAGTGCCTAATAACTGTTAGAAAAACAAACTAGTAGAAAGCTGTAGGTACTACCAGTGCCAAATCCACTGAGTGCCCCTGTTCCTCCAGCCATGAGAGGTGCTACAGACATTCCCTCTGTCCTTGCTTGTGAACCTGTCCCAAGGACTGGGAAGTGCTCATGTGCTCATTCATGTCAGGCTGGAATAGGGGCAAACAGTTGGCCTAGAGATACGTTGCTTCTGCTGAATTTTAACTTTTGTCTAAGATAGATTATGGGTACTTCAGACCTTGGGGCTGAAGTCTGAAATATCAATCCAGCTGTCTCACAGAGCTCCCTGTGCTCCTGACCACACATCTCCCTTGGTTTGGCTCAGCTTATTAAAGAAGCAGGAAGCTGACCTGGGTGTGGGGCAGTTGGGTTTGTGTGCAGGACCTGGGGGAGGCAGGGTAGAAGAACCGACAGCAAATGCTTGGGTAAGCTAAGCCAAGGCTAAGCTCTCATTTACCAGCCCCCTGAGCTGCTCTGGAGTTTGCCCATTGTTGTCTCTGTGCCAAGTTTCCAAATGTCATGTGTTGATACTGCCCCTGGTATTGATACTGCTTCACATTCCATGTCGATCTTTCCAGAGGAAACAGCCCAGGCTCTGTGTCATTAACATAGAAGTCAATTACGGTTGATTTTTTTTTTTCTTTAGTTCCATTAGAGCCAAGCAATCCAATATTGTGTTCAGTATTCCCTGGAGCAGGTCAGCACTTTGCAGACCTCTTCCCTGCTCCCCAAAGCACCCCCAAGCATCCTGCCAGCATCACTGCAGAATTTGAGAGTGTGTCTGCAATCCCTTTAGCTGTGGGTGGGGTGTTGGCATACAGAGACCTTGGAGTGGTGTTCTGGAGATGTTGCCTGTACAGTCATGTGGTGGAAGAGGCTGCCAGTTTGCCAGGAAAGCAGATTTACTGAACAGAGAATTTATTAAGTTAAATCAGGGCTCCTGCCCTGATGTGTGGCCCAGCCAAGGCTGAGGGCTGCCTACCTTAGGTGTGGCTGAATACACTCAGGTTTTTTGACTGTTGCCTGATATGTTTTTTTGGAATATGTGTTTTGGTGAAATCCCAGCTTGATTATAGATTATAAAGCACTATTTCTGCTTAATGGCAGTTTTTTAGAGGAGGTGGGGGGAGCAGAGTTGTGACATTTCAGCTTCCTTGTCCTTGAGCTATGCAGCTCTCTGGACAATGGTGGCAGGGTTGTCCTTCCTACTGATGGAGTATCCTCTCTGCTGAAAAGGCAGCCTGAGATAGCTACTTGTCAGTGTTAGAAAGGTGAGTTCAGTCGGGGTCTTCCAGCAAATCCCTTTCCTCTGGTCTGGATTGCAACACACCCTTTAGATGCTAGTTCAGCAAATTTCCTGAGAAAAAACAGGGGAACTGTTAACTGGGAAGAATACTTTTATGGATCTTCAAAGGTTTTTCTAGGATTTCTCACAGTTTTGCACATGTGCTTTCATTGTATCCTTGTATTTCTGGACACTTGTGAAGAAGGGAGGGCTTCAGGAATAAATTTCAGGCAGTCTTGTTCTACTTTGGGCAAGTTCAAGTCCATGTTGCTGTTGGAATAGTTGTTGCCATGGGAGATGGAGGGATGCAGAGATCAGGCTTCGATGTTACTTTTGTGTCAGCTGTCATGTTTGAAAAGTCATAGGATCAGATTTTTCTGCAAAGCACTGGTTGGCATAAGCACAATTGCTTCTCCAATGGAAGTTGCTGGAGTGAAGTACTTGATGCCCTTCTAGCAACCTAGACTCTGAGGAAGTAATGGTAGGGAGGAATTCTCTCCTCTCCCAACTCTTCTCTGCCTTCTGCTGTGCCCCTGAGTGCTTATTCCTTCTCTACTGATGGAAGGAGAGGATCTGTCCAATCTGTGCCTTATGTGTCCTGTGGAGAAGAAAGGGCTTAGTGAGTAGGTGCTTTGAGTCACCAGGCTAGGAACAGAAATGATCCTCCTGCCTTCTCTTCTCCCCATCTGCCCAGATGGGCTTTCTGTGGACTTTGGTTTTGCTGTGGCAGCCCTGCACATTTGTATTGGAAGACAAACCTCACTGAACATTTAATGGATTCCTGTGAGTGTCCAGCTTCCTTTAATATCTTGTTTCTGCCCCTTCCCTTGCTGTTCCTGCTTCTCTCCTTTTTGTCTCTGCAAAAGCTTCATCCTTATGCTCCTGTCATTTGAAACTATCATTTCAGCCAATTTTGACAGTCTTCTCCTGACCTTCATGGTTCAGTTCTTCCTCCTTCACTGTGGAGACATTTGTGATGTGATCTTTCCTCTCCTCTCTGTGCTGCTGAAGCTCCTGTATGTAACTCCCACTTACTGCTGATCCTGTGATGGTTTTGTTTTTACCCTGAAGTTACACATCTGCAGACTCTATTCAATGCAGTTTCTGCCTGACATTGTTGCCTGGAAATATAATTAAGTATTGATCACTGGGCATTCAGCAGTCAAATGAGTTAATATATTATGTGTAAGAGTATGTCATTCCAGTAATGTGTGTTACCTACTGGCTGACACAGTGTGTGTATGTGTTGAGAGGAAGGGTGTAGATGGACCTTGGAGTGGTGTTTGCTTTCTCTTTTGCCTTTTAATAGTTATGAGTCCCTTGACCAGTGGTGGTCTGGGTGGTGCTGTTTTGCTGGTGCTGTTGTTTTTTGCCTGTTCCTGCTCGTTGTTCTCCGCTGATCATAAATTTTCAGAAACCTTACACTACCTCAGTGGTTACTGCAGAATCCGTTGGAAGCCAGGCTGGAGTAATCCTAGTTAACATCTTGCTTCCGGGGGCTTCCTGGGAAATGGCAGCACCTTGCTTACTCAGACTGTCCGTGGTGGACCTGATTCAGGAGCTGAGTAGCTACTGGCTGGAAGATGCATCTCTCTCTGCCAAGCCTCCACATCACAGAGAGTGCAGAAGGATCCACCTTGTCCTCCGTGCTCCCTGGCGGTCTTCACTGCTCTGACTTCCACTCCTCCCTTAGACCTACAGAGGGGATCCATTGTGGATATGTGGCTTAATACGGCAAAAAATGTTTCTCTGCTGCAAAGGTCTTGCTACCAGTTCACATTGGATTCTATCCATCAAAAGTCTTTGAAAACCTCTGGCCAGAGGCAGCTTTTAGTAGGAGCTGTGTGATTAACCTGAAACAGTCCCTGCCAGCTTCCCGTGCCACAACTGGTGTAAAACATCACATAGCCCAACCTCAGTGTGTGTGGTGGGAGATTCTTCACATGTCCAGAGAAGGGCAGTGGAGCTGGTGAAGGATCTGGAGCAAAAGCTTGATGAGGAGCAGCTGAGGGACCTGGCATGGGGCTCAGCCTGGAGAAAAGGAGGCTCAGGGGGGGACCTCTTCACTCTCTACAAGTCCCTGACAGGAGGGTGCAGCCAGGTGGGGCTCGGGCTCTGCTCCCAGGGAACAGGGGACCAGAGGAAATGGCCTCATGTTGCACCAGGGGAGGTTTAGATTGGATATTGGAGAAAATTTCTTCACTGAAAGGGTGGTCAGGCATTGGAAGGCACTGCCCAGGACAGGAGTAGAGCCACATCCCTGGAATTGTTCAGAGGGCATCTGTAGTGCTTAGGGACATGGCTTAGTGGTGGAACCTGGACTGGTAGGTTAGTGGTTGGACTTGATGATCTTAGAGGTCTTTTCCTGATACCCAACCTGACTCAGCTCCTTGCCCTTTCCTCGAGTCCCCTGACTCAGCTCCTTGCCCTTTCCTCGAGTCCTGTCACTGGTCATGAGAGTGAAGTCTGCCCGTCTGCTTGCCCTTGGGAGCATGTTGAAGACCACAGGTCTCCCCTCAGTCTTCCCAGGCTGAACAAAGAAAGTGGCCTGAGCCACTCCTCATAAAGCTTCCCCTCCAGATCCTTTTCCATCCTTGTGACCCATCTTTGGATGCTCTCTATCAGCTCTATGTCTTTTTTTGTATTGTGGTGCCCAAAACTGCACACAGGACTCAAGGTGAGGCTGCGGCAGTGCAACGCAGAGTGGGACGCTCCCCATCTTTGACCAGCTGGCAGTGCTGGTTTTTTTAATTTGTTTTATTAGTGTCTCTTCTTTCCCCAGCAGTTGCCATCAGGTAAAGTGTGCACTGTCTTTGCTCAGCAGGATGGAAGGGCTGAGCCCTGGGATTCCTCCTGGCTCTCTTTTTCCATCTCTATCTGAGGAAGGGTCCAGCTGTAGCTCTTGCTGCTGTCTGCCTCCCTGCCTTGTCAGATGATTAAGGGAGTGGTTCCTGCAGGCACTTGTTTCACCAAGCTGCACAGTGAACACTGTCTGGTTGCCTGTCCTTCCTCATTTCAATTAAAGAAACCATTCCAGATGATACAATCTGTCTGAATCCCTCCATGTCCTGTTTTTCCAAGGAAGATGGCTTTGAATGCTAAACCTGACTCAAAGAAATGAGGAAAACTTGGTACTTCTACCAAACCAATGAATCCATGAAGTATTGTGTGTAGGAGTGGGGGGGGGGGGGGGGGAAGATGGGGCTCTGCACATAACAGATTCTAGTGTTTGCTGTTATCCCTGAGAAACAGCAAACAACTCCACAACTCGTTCTAGGTGCTGTCTCACACCTCCTCCTGTGTGCAGCTGGCCTGCTGCCAGTGCTGCAGTGGCACCTGACAGTGACATATTTGTCTGTCTGCCTTGGAAGTCTGTCCCTCTGTCCTCTGAGCATCTTTTATTTTGTTTCCCTCTCTTCCCTGTTTTTGTCTGCTCTCTCAC
Source organism: Coloeus monedula (assembly GCF_965178545.1). Lineage (NCBI taxonomy): Eukaryota > Metazoa > Chordata > Aves > Passeriformes > Corvidae > Coloeus > Coloeus monedula. The sequence continues at coordinate 5,753,503 of NC_138787.1, forward strand.
CTTTCCCCAGCACCCCATCAGGCCGCTGCTTTGGCTTTGAGGGGAAATGCAGCATAAAATGCTGCCTGAGGCAGGCGTGGTTGGAACTAGATTATCTTTAAGGGTCCCTCCAACCCAAACCATTCTGTGATAAAATGCAGTTTCTCCACTGAATCCATCCATTGGGAATGTAATAACAAGTACAGCTGAGCAGAGCTGCCTCCCCTAAGGTGCTGAAAGAGCATATATGAAGGCATAGGTAAAAGAAAAAAACAGTACGAGAGGGGTTATAGGAACCAGTGCCTGGAGATGGAAAACTTCCGTAGGGAATGCCAATTTAATTGTCTACTAGCTAATATGCAGTTAAAAGGCAAGGAAATTAAGGTAGACTGATGTATTCTTGCTTTTTGCATAAATTAGAAGCACCAGATAAAATCCAGTAGTGTAACTATTTCAGATCTAGATCTTTCACTGTGTAATACTGTAGAGATACTGAACTACTGATTTTTAAAACTTCTCGAAGGACAGTGTAGTCAAAGGTAATCTTATTAGCAGGAAAGGAAAGGGTATTTTGGGGGAAATCTCTTTCAAATGCAGGCCTGCAAGGCATTGTCAAAAAGCATAGCAATGTTTCAGTATTCTGCGTCCCTTAGTAAGCCCTAAGGAGAAAATTTACCCCTTGGTAAACATGAATTACTCCTGGTCTCAGAATAAATCTCATTCCAGAGATTTGTTGCTGTTCATGCTTTTGTAGAAATGGTGTTCTGTTCTTCTCACTGCCTTTTATTGAAACTGCAACATCTGCACAAATAACTCTGGTGCATGTATCTCTGTTGCTAAAATAAAAATTTTTATCCTTTGTGAAAGAACTCTTGCCAGCTGTCCAAATTGTGCTGCAGACTCACTGGAGTCTACTTTGGTGGTCCACTTTGGTCAGATAAAAGCAGGTTGTTTAGTCAGGTTTTGAATATCTCCATGGATGGAGACCTGGAGGCTGCATAACCTCCTGACAGTTTAAAAAATCATAAATATTATCCCAAAAACAAGTGGTTCAGTGCGTGCTCCTTGTCTCTTGTCACTGGGCACCATTGGGAATAATCTGTCTCCCTCCTCTTCCTCCTTTCCATCAGGTCTTATGCGCATTGATAGGATTTCCTTTGAGACCTCTTTTCCAGCTGTCTCAGCCTCTCTTCAAGTAAAAGATACTCCAGTTCCTTAATCATCTTAGTGGTTCTTACCTGGATTAGCTCCCCCAAGTGTGTATCTTCCTTGTCCTGGGGAGCCCAGGAGTGGCTTCTTCATGCCAGATGGTGGCCTCACCAGTGCTGAACACTGAGGAAGGATCACCTTCTTTGACCTGCTGGCAGCACTCCTAAAGCATTCCAGGGCATCACTGGCTGCTGTTGATGCAAGGGCACATGGCTCGCACATGTTCAACTTGGTTGCCTCAGGGCCTTTTCTGGAAGGATGCTCTTCAGCTGGTGTAGGAGTGCTTCATACCCCAAATTTATGTCCTGCTTCCCAAAACTAGTGTGAGTGCTGTTTGGAAGAAGGAGGACAAGTGGCTTGCTAGGTCTCCTCAGACAAAGGAAAGGATCAGCATTGGGACAGAGGTACTAGAGATGCTGTCAGACCAGCAGGAGCAGGGTAAGCAGGTACAGTGGGTGTAAAGGAGGGTCACATGTTGCTTAGCTGCCAAACTTCTGCTAGGGCTGAGTTAAGCCTTTGGGAAGGCTGATCTTTTGGATGTGAGGATTGCCCGTGCTCCCAGGGGAGCTTTCCTCTGAGTCTGATTTTGAGGTCTTTGCGTAGCCCTGTATTTGAATATATATTCTTGTATTATATGTGTACTGTATCCTTGTATTATATATGTATTCCTGTATCTTCCCCTGTGTCTGAATTGCAGCAGAGGAAGCTGCTTTAACTGTATGGCAGTGCTTAATGCCACTGTACAAGTTCACCACTGTCTTTTCTTCAGGAATGTCTTGAGCCAGTCAGTGTTGTTTCCTCTGGGTGAGGGAGAGTCCAGGCATCCCTGGTGCTGCCTGAAGCAGAATTTGGCCTCAGCTCCACTGTCTTGGAGATGTGACTCTTGGGCTTATACATGGGTGGTGGAAGCAAAGAAAGCATGGTTGACTCTCCTCTCTGAGGGGCCTGGGGCCATGAAAGTTGCCCTCAGCAGCCACTGGTGGGGTTTCTCTGCTCACAGTGTTAGGGAAGGATGTTGGAATGATCGGGTTTCTTGGCTGAGTGTGGAAAATCTGAGGCTGCTGCAGACCTACAGCTCCTTGGACCAGCTTGATTGCAAGAAGGCTTTGCCATTCATACAATCATAGACTTGTTAAGGTTAGAAAAGCTCTCTGAGTCCCACCCTTCCCCCTGCACTGCCAGGTATGCCCCTAAGCCATGCCCCCAAGTGCCACATCCACACACCTTTTGAATGCTTCCAGGGATGGTGCACTGATGCTGTAGCCTCTGCTGCTCTTGTGGCTGGGTGACCTTTTGTAAGGCTGGAAGCTGCAGCAGAACTTGCTGAGAGCTGCTGGGCATAAAATTAAATTCACTGTGGTCACGGGTATTTAAATTGTTTATGGGGCTGCACAGAGAGCAAATATATGCCAGAGAAAGCAAAGAAAAAGTAAACTTTTTTGCCATGCAATTCCTTGACAAATAAGAATATTTGCACTGTGTAATTTATGATACTTTTGGAGAACTCCTTCATTGGAAGAAATGTATACACACTTGTTGCAGGTACGTGGAGGGGGGTGGGAGGGTGTTAAAATGTGTTTTCTTGTAAGCAGACTCATTCTCCCCAAGCTGGAAAACTCTGTTTCTTGAAGGAGATCACACCTGGTCTTGGAAAGTCCGTGACATGGCATGTGTTTCCCAGGGCACCTGTTGGTGGGTGAGCTTTTCTCCATTTGTTTTGTGAGCTTTGAAGTTTTCCATGTCAGGGAGTACTGAGATCTGTTCTTTTTTCTTTCTTTGTCTTTTTCTTTTTCTTTCTTCTTTTCCCCACGGCAGGGGTTTGGAATGAGTTAAGTCTTTAAGGTCCCTTCTAGCCCAAACCATTCTATGATTTCTTTGATTCACTATGCCTGAAATAGCAATACCAAGCTCTTGGCTTAGACAAGGCATTCTGCAGTCCTTGTGGCATGCTTGGCTCAGAAATCTGGGTTCCCTGTGGCTTTTCAGCCTTGGTTATAAAAATAACCTTCAGCTGCACAAGTGGCTTTAGGAACAGTGACACACTGGGCTGCTGTCAGCATCGTCTGTGTGCCTGTCTGTGACTGAATCTTCCAAGGGCAGCCTCTGTGCTGGGGAGGGCTGCTGAGAGCATGCAGGTGGGAAGGATGAGGACCTAAAATGGAAAAGGCCATGGGCAGAGGAGGAGAAGGAGGTACTTTTACCTTGTGGTGGGGGCTGAGTGTGCCAGCAGTGCTTAAGACACTGTATGGAAGGACAGACTTTGTCTCTGAAGTTGCCTTTCACAGCCTGCTGTGCATATTGTGACTTCTCAGTCACCTCCTGAGGGGATGTGCTCCCGCCTCAAATGGAACATCACTTGTGCACTTCTGTGAGCTGAGTCTGAGCTCTGCTGCTCTGGGAGGCCTTGTGCCCTTGCTGGGGCTGCTTGGAGCCTGGGGATGTTTACCAGGCCTGATGGAGCCATGACCTTGGTGTGAGGACACGAGCTGCACTGCTGCTCTGGGTTTCCAGTGGGAAGCCAGGCTTGGAGGTAGGCTTTGCTTTAAATAACCAGGGGATCTGAAGGGGCTGAGAATACAGATCCCACTTTTTGTAGAATGCCTTCTACATTGGGGCAGGAGGAGCACTTGCATGCTGGTGTAATTATTAAGTGTGAACAAAAATGATGTAGCTTGTTTTAGATCATGAAAAGCAAATGCTGTATTCATGGAGAAACCTGCCCTAGCCCAGCAGCAGCTGGTACCTTTTCCTCCATCACTGGTTCCCAACCCTGCTCAGAGTGCGGCAGGGCTTGGACTGGGCAAAACCCAAATGTGTGTTTTCTGTTCCCACATACAGGTACGAAGCTGTCCCTGGGGGTTCCTCTAACAGCAAGAGGACAAAGAGTTTGGATACAACCCCCTGCCTCTGTCCTTGCCACCTCCAAGCCTTGGTCACACTAGTGACCTTTCTACATCAGTGCTTTTGGGAGCAGTGGAGCTGGACACTGATTGGGAACTGTGGGTGGGATGAGGGCAGGGAGCTGCTGGGCTGGCTCCTGTGGAGCATCCTCTCTGCCAGAGGACGTCTTGACTGGCATTTTGCCTGGCCCGTGTTGTCCCTCAATTCTGTTCCTAGAGGAATAAGAACACCTTCAGGGTTGTGCACTGACAGCTGCCAGGTCACAGCACTGTTGCGTGTGCCCCAGAAGACGGTCCTTACATTTCCTAGGCTCTTTCTTTCACTGGACAAGAGTAGCTCACAATTTACAAGTGACACTTTGTAATTTAAAAAAACAACCCCAAACCACACACAATATTCTGCTTTTGGATGTAGTCTGACTTCCTTCAGGAACTTGTCCCACAGCTGTAGGCATATGCTCATTCTTGCTGTTACACAACTGAGGCTAAAATTAACACATCTGTTGTTATTTAACTTCAGTTTGCCAAAATACTATGTTTTGAGCAGCAACAGCATTACTGTTATGGATCATGAGGGTTCTGGAAATAATAATTAATGTTACATGTTGTTTCTTAATGTCTTATAGCCAAGGTGGAGCTTTGCAGGGGGGAGCAAATGCCTGGTGCTGAAGGACCCTCCTCTGTCCATGTGGCATTGCACATGGCATTGCACATTATTGAATATTTCTGCTCGTGGCTGAATGCTCCAAGTAATGTAGTTTCCTGGAACTGTCATACCCTCTTGGTTGTGGAGCCAAACTTAAATAGTGAGATCTTGGGGCAGGGAAGCCTATAGTGTTACAGCTTGAACTCAGTTCAGCTTCTTTCTGAATGCCTAGAAAGGATAAAACAGGGATTTCTGAGGTAGGATTTATAGATATATTTAGTCTAAGGAGTTCTTTATGGAAAGTAGTCATATATATATATAGCGTGTGTATATATAGATACATATATTCAATTTTTATTTTTAGTCTGTGTCCTTTACCAAAAAAAACCCCTCAAGATTGCTGAAATTAAGGAAGCTATCCTCAAAAATCTGCTTCTCTGCCATAAAAGCAGGATCCTGAGGATTGCCAGGAGTAATACCAAACACTTGATGTAGGTGGCAAAAAGCTATTGTGGTTTTTTAAAATCTGTTTATATCTGAGATGTCTTGTACTGCACAGATCAGAGGGAAGAAAGAAAATACATGTTCTCGCTAAAACGAATAATTGTCAAGTTTTACAGTATGGAAATTACCCTCAGCTCATGTAATGGGGCTTGCTCACCTTTCCTCCACACAGAGGGTTTCAAAGGGAGGTGTTGTTAAATTACCCATGGAATGGGCTGGAGAGGGGTATTCAAACCCTTCTGATTTCACAGGAAAATAATTAAAATGGAGCTGCGGTTTGGCTTGATCTCAGAGATGCTTGCAAGCTAAATAAAAATAAAAGACTATCTTGGGGACAGTCTGTGCCATTAAGTAACCAGCTAAATTCTGCCTTCACTGTTCTTCAGTGGGTTTCCAGTGGTTTTGGCACTCAGCATCACAACTGGAAGCTGCCAAACACAACTTTGCTCCTTCCAGCAGCTGAACAGCCTTCTGAGGGGCAGGCTAGGATATGGAAATTGGAGTCTAGGGAGCCAGGTGATGGAAAAGGGCAGGAACTGGCTGCTGGCAGAGGAGGGATATGCAGCTCCTTTCCTCCAGGCACCCTCTGGTCATCTGTTGCCATTTTCCCCAGCCAGCAGCAAGGTTGTGTTCCTGCCAAGGAAGCAGCTTTTGTGTTTCCTTAGATATTCCACTACTGTTCCGGGGAAGAAAACACCAACCAAACATGAATTGCTGTTATTAGTATAATTGGCCAGCTGGCTGAATTGGGCCTTTTTTTTTTTTTTTTCTCATTAACAAATGCTGCCAGGTGCTGTTTTTCCGGTGAAGTCATGAATGTGTTTCCAGATGAGGGGCAGATCTTCCCAGCACTGCCATGGCTGAGCATGCAGGGCATCTGGGCAGGCTGGAGCAGCTGTGGTGTCCTATGCAGGCAGCCTTCTGGAGATCACTGGAGTGTGATAATAACTCCATAATATAATAATAATACTTATGTGATAATTGACTACAAGTCATCCTTTTTTCCCCTGAAACCACAGAAATGTGGGGTGATCGGGGGTGGGCATAAGAGTTGGTTATTGGACCATGCAATTCGTTGTTTCAGCATCTGCTTTGGTATCACAACAAACATGGTTTTAGTAAGTGCTTTTTAGGAATTTATTTTTCTGGGAAACGAGGCTGTGGAAGCTCCAGCTTCATTCTCCCTGTCTTAGAAACTCAAAACGTGGCAGTGATTGTTGGTTTTATGGAAAGGTCCCCTTAGCCCCAGCAGATTTGTTCTGTTGTTAAGAAATTACTAAAGGATGCTTTTGTTTAAATCATCCTAAAAGATCTGTAACTTCAGAGAAGTTATCCTTAGTGAGTTGTTTTCATAATTGTATTGAATTCCTTTCTTCTCTTTTTTTTTGGGGGGGGGGAGGGGGAAAGGGGTACTTTTTCTTCCCCAGACTTAAGAATAAGCTTAAGTGAAAGGCATGATCTTTGGGGAGCTTGTTACTGTATTGGAATTTGGGTATTTCCAGCACATTTCAGGAGAAAAGTTGACTAAAATCAATTTTGTTTAAAATTTTATAGCACTTGCAACAGATCTCCAGTAAAAATATTTGTGATGGTATTTTACTTTATATTGGATATCAGTGCTCAACAGCTGTTTTCCAAATACTGAATTTGGTAAATAGTAGCTACTACTCTTTTTTACAAGCTGCTAGAGATCAGCTGCTCCTTAAGGCTGCCCTAGATATATTTCAGAAATTCTTCCTTGTGAGAGTGGTGAGACCCTGGCACAGGTTGCCCAGAGAAGCTGTGGCTGCCTCATCCCTGGAAGTGTCCAGTGCCAGGTTGGTTGGTGCTTGAAACAAGCTGGTCTAGGAGAAGGTGTCCCTGCCCACGGGGGGTTTGCAATGGGATGAGCTTTGAGGTCCTTTCCAATCCAAACCATTCTGTGATCCTGTGCTAATGATCTGATCTACTTACTTGTTGCTTGTTTTTTAACTCACAGCAAGGCAGGTTTGATTTGTTTGGCTAAAAGTTGGGGTGCAGGGTACCCTCTGGATCTGCCTGCAGCCTGCCTGCCATGCCAGCAAGCTCAAAAGCATCAAGGGTTGAACAGAATCTGTTGTGCAGGAGCCAGGCTCCATCTCATGTCTATTCTCTTCTAGGTTTGGAAGAAAAAACAGTTCTTTCCAAAAAAGAGAAGATGAAGCTGAGGAAGGAAAGATGGCTGCAGAGTGAGTATTCCTGTGACATGGCATCACAGACCATAGTTAGACTGGGCTGGGTGACAGTGCTGGGAGAGGCTGAATGTTTCTCAGAAACCTTCATCCCTCCCCAGCACTGGGTAAAAGTTCCAGGCATTGCTTCTTGGTGTTCAGCACCAAGACTCAGTTATTGCCCCAGTTCTACTTTTGATTTTTGACCATGTGTAATATATATGACTGCTTAAACCCTTTCTTTATCCAGAAGGGCACTGTGCCCATGTAAGTTTAGGATATTTTTCTATCTTTTAAAGCTCTGGTACAGATGTGAGTAGCTGTCTAGTAGAGCTCCTCCTCACCCAGAATCTCTGGGGATGGCAGGACAAGGCTGGAGCTGAGCTCCATGCAGCCACCAGCTAATCCCAAACCTCTGTGGTGAGAGCCTGCAGGGGGCTCTCCTGCCTCTCAGTAAGGGAGAACTCTGGACACTGCTGGTTGTGTTACTGCTCTTTCCCATATGCTGCAGGTCAGTGAACCCACTTACCAGACAGTCTGGCCTTTCTTGAGGCAGTGAAATATGAGCTAAACAAATCCAGCCCAAGGCAGAAATGCTTCTTTTTCCTGTGGGAAGTGTCTCTATTTTTGCTTTGAGTGTCTTAGCACAGTAGGGGACTATGCTGTCCTACCCAGTGTAGCAGAGGGACTCCTTGTGCCACCTGAAGCTGTTCTTGGGACAGGCTTTTCTCCTAACATCATCTTGCCCAACAGAGTTGGACGCAGACTGTGTTTGGGGCAGAGGGGTGTGGCTTTCTACTACACCAAATGCTTCCTGTGCCTGAGCTCTGAGCACAAGTTCATTAACCTGTGATTTCACCAGTTGCACTGAAGGTGTGTCTGGCTCTTCTTGGATAAAAAGCTAAGAATTTAATACCCATGAGTGTGAAGGAAGCCTCCTCCCAAACAACCAGCCAACAGCTTCCAAGTGCCTTAACATCTTTCTTGGACACAGAGCACAGATGGCTATGCTAGTCAAGGTCAGCCACTTTGGAAAAGCCCAGGAGCAGGATCCTACACTGTCTTAATCCAGCCCTCCTGATGCCTTTGTAGCATCAGTCTTTCCCAAGATCATGTGTGCTATTCTGGCCCTGCTGTGGCCTCTTTCTCTTTCTCTTGGCTCTGAAATTACTAAGATGAGAGAATATGAGTAAAACGCAGAGGCTTTGCTTTGAGGAGAACACCAAGACAGTAAACTGCAGGCCAAATTTTCTGTCTTTAGAGATATTAGGTGTTAGAAGTGCTTCACAGGCACAAAAGTACCTAAAAACTCTGCCAGTTCTTTGTGGAGAAAGAACTCTTTGTCCCCAAAAGAGAACCCAGTTTGGACTGCTGAAGTTATTACTACATCTCTGTTTTCCTAAATCTGAGTTTGTTGTTTCTTCTTGGCCCAGGGCTGCTTTTGTGACACTGGATGCCAAGATCCTGGGAACCAAAGTTCAGCCCAGTAGTGCAAATGCAAAACTTGGAGCTTTCTTCCATTCCAATAAGTAGTCTTAGGAGAGACTAGAGAGGGGAAAAAACTTATGTAATGCTTCAGACATTAGAAGTATGCACATTTAAAAATACATATATTGCATGGCTCCTCAGACGAATAAGACCTCATAGGAAAAGAATTTGGGATGTTTGCGCAGAATCAGGTGTCTGAAAATTTTGAACACATACTGTTTATGAGCACTGAAGTACTCAGCTTCATAAAGCCAGGCCAAAAAAAGAAGTAATGCAGAACAGAAAGCTGTGTTCTTGGCAGGGATTGCTGTGAGAAGTGTTTCCAATCCTGATTTGTCAGAAACATCCATGTACAGCAGAACTGTAGTTCCTGAAAAACTGTTGCTCTTTGATTCAGCTGAGTTGGAGAACAAGCAAGGCAAAGGTATTAAAGGAGCCAGCCACTGAATTTGAGCTCTGCTTCCTTGACTGTGAGAGCAGGATTAGTACCAGGATTGCGGTCTGTAAGTGGGACTGGCTGATTTTGTGCTCCTGCCAAAAATACTTGGGCTTCTGTGGCCATGCTGCCTTGGGAGCTGTTGGCCTCCCTGTGTCAGCAGCTGAGCCCCACGGCTTCTGGTACACTGTCATGTCCGCACAAGGCATTTGTAACTCAGCACTGAGGCTCATCCTTACAGATGTCCAAGGGACTTTTGGGTCAGGTCAAGACATCTTGGAGTTCAACTGGAGGCTTGTAGCAGTGCTGGGCTTTTGTGGGCTGTCCTAAAGGACATGTTCTGCTGGTGCTCATCCTGGAAGCTGCTAGCTTTGAGAAGCGTGAGCAGCTGTGGGACTTACTGCTACACCGGGGAGCCTCAAGGACTGAGGCAGAAGCCTGTGGCTTTCAGTGCCCAACCTCCTAAGGCAACAAAGGAGACAGATCTAACATCTGTGGAGCTTTCTGTGCCCACACCCTTGTCAGAGCTGCTGCTGGGAGACTGGGAAACCTGGTCCTGAGAAAAGCCATCTGTATCTGCCACTTGGGGCAGTGCTTTTCCAAGAGTCCAGTTTATCCAGCATCTGACTGCTTGCACTCCACAATGAGTCATGAAGGTGGAACCTTGACTCGCTCCAGACTTAGTAAACAACTGAAATTAAGTCCATCTTTTCTGCCTGTGCTAGGAGACTGTTGTTTGGTCCCAACAGCAATGCAGAGAGGGGGCTGTGCCTGTTTAAGGCCAGATGTGGAATTGACTGTATTTGGGTTGTCCCTTCCCCTCTTGTTTCCCAATTCCATGCAAGGTCAGTGTGGTTTTTGCCGTGCCAGGACTCCCTGTGCCGTTTTTCTGTGAGCAATGAACAGTGTAAGGGATGGAAAGAGACAAAATCAGTCTGGGAATTTCACTTCCCATTGCAATGTCAGAAGGGATGTATATAGTTCCAAGCAAACACATCAATGGAGGGAATGGCCCAGCTTCATTTTCTTCATTTTTTCCCTGGTTTAAATCACTTCTGGCCTGCTGTAAATGGTAAAGCAGCCTAGCTCAAGGGTTATCTCCTGCACGTGTTTCCCCTTCTTCCAGTAATCCCTTGTTTCTGACTCAGAAATAGAAAGTGTAAAGATGGCCAAGCAAAAGCAAAAAGCTGAAGCAAAGCGGAGAGCAACACCTGTGGTGGGAGACATGCAGCCCTTGATGGAAGCCCTGCCTGAGCTCTCTGACCTGACCACAAGTGGCAGAGGCAGGAAGCCTCTCAAAAGGTATGTGCTGTTTAGGGGTGGGCTGTGTATTTCCCTGCTTCCTGTGGGATGAAGTGTCCTTTGGCTCAGCTTGTAGCTACAGGCAGCGGTCAGGAGAACAGGGTCTCATTCTCAACTCTATTTTAACCCTTTCCATGCTTCACCTCACCCAAGAAAAAAAGGATGGAATGTGTCTTCTGAACCCACAGCTAAGAGGGGAACCATATTGCTCAGATGAGGCTTGGCATGAGACAGGCTGGGAGCATCCAGATGTCCTGGGAGTTGCAGGAGTGGCATGTAGGTGTCCACATTGTAATGCTGCTGACCTCACCTGATAACCTGGGCTTGTGGTGTTGCAGCCTGACATTTCATCCTTCCAGACCTTCATCCAGGCTTTCTCCTGAGGCAGTTCAAGCCCTTTGAGCAGAGCCCTTTGCGCTCTGGCCAGAATCCTTGTTGTCTTGTAATGTGATTTCGGCCAAGAGCATGGCTGAGTTGGCTGTTCCCTGTGCACTGTCAGCTCCCTCTCCCCCTATCCCCAACCTTTGCCAAAAGTCTCTCCTTTTGGAAGCCCGAGTTGGTGCACTGGAGGTGGGAGTTTGACATGGGCTCATGTCACCTACATTGCCTCTGAGCTGCTAACCCAAAACCAGCCCCCCTTTCCTACTGGCGTGGAGGAACTACAGGCTTTTCTTCCCCTTGCTGGCTTCTGGCTTCGTGGATGTCTGTATAGAAGTATTTGAAATAATCAGAGGAGGCTTTTATAGGATTTGAATCATTACAGAAAGGAAGGGTAATACTCTGGTGATTTGTCAGCAGAATTAATAAAAGATTAGATTCTCCAGGAATTGGATCTCCTGCAGAGTAAAAGCGCATTACAGGGAGATTTTTATTCTGTTTTATAATGAACGAAGGCAATGAAGTGTAATGAAGCTGGGCTGCTAAAAGGGTCCAAGTAAACAGGCAGTGTGCTGGTGGTTTTGGGGGGAAATCCATCCAGCAATGTACTCTAGAATAACTTTCCTTTAGGCTTTGTCACCCTCTGCAGAGCTGCTCACCTCTGAAGGGACTGCCATGACGACTTGGTGGCACACATAGGTTTGGCAAGCCCTGCTGTGGTGACCAAGGGTTGCCATCCAGCTTGAGAAAGGATTTTCCTGAGCTTCTGTGAGCATTCCAGGGAAACTAGGACCAGAAGCTGTTCCTGTGCTGAGCTGTTAAAAATGAGGAGAGGGAGAGGAGAGGAAGATTAGCAGGAGCTGATTGAATAGAGAGGGGTGATGGAGATGAGTGACATGAAGGAATGTGAGGCAAGGGGAGTAAGAAGAAAGGAAGAATGGGGGGGAAAAAGGCAAGATAAGAGGATGGAGGGTAGCGTGGCAGAGAGGGAAATAGGAAGAGGAGGTCACTGTAACAAGAGACCAGATCCTGCTGTCTTGAAGAGAAGGTGAGAAACTGTTGTGTTTCCTGATCTTTGGGGCAGATCAGGTGGGGTGGCCATAGCCCCCAGCACCCACCAGTATGAGAATATTCCTCCTTGATCCCTGCTCCAACAGAGAGGTGGTGGGATGCAGGCCCTCTTTCTGCCCCTTGGCCTGTGTGCTGGGGCTCTGCATCAGGGCAGATTGGGGAGGAGCTACCCCATGGAGGCAGACCCTTTTCCTAACGTGTTTCTCCTGTTAACTTTCGTATCTGTGTAATCCTGAAGAACAGAACGTCCAGTTCTACCAGCAACTCCCCTTGTGCACCACTAGTCCCAAAAGCAATCTCTGCCCTTCCTGCATGTCCCTTGCTGGGCCTCAGCGCTGGCTTTGTGGTAAACCTCTGCTGCTGCTTGGCATCGGGCACCACATGGGATGGGGTTACACCTCTGGTCTCCTTGGACTTTGCCCAGGAATAAGAAATGTGTAGAGAGATGGCAGATCTGTACCTGCTGTTGCGCATCTTCTGCACAGAGTGCATCATCCTGCATTACAGCACGTTATATCCCAGTGATCGCACTGCAGGAACCAAAGCAGGGCTGGCAGCTCCCTCCTCTTGCTGAGTATCCCTGGTGCTCCCTGTAACGGATGGCTGTGGAGCTGGAGCTCCGCGGCATCAGCAGTGAACGTGAGCTGTGCAGGGGTGACATGTGTGGTGGGGAGGGGAGATTTGATGGAATCTTTTCTCTAAGCAACAGGATCAGTTTGACCTGGAGGTCAGTGATAAGCAGAAAGTGATCTGGGCGTGGACAGCTAATGACCAGTTCTGGCACTGAGCAATCTGGTTTTCCTGTAATGCCTCCTGCTCTGTCAGCCTCAGGTGGAAGGAGTTTGCATTTCTGTGCAATGCCTGGCTATGGAAATAATTGCCTTTCAGGACAATTTCCATGCAGGACAATTAATTACCTGTAATTTCTGGGAAGGCAGAGGCAGAATCCCTGAATTATTTCCATCTACACAGCCATTGCTAAATTAATGCTCTAACAATCATTTGTTTTGTTTCTTCTCTGCACAGGCACATAAAAGCAAAGGCAGAACCAGCAGACTTCTGTCTGTTGAAACAAGCTCAGAAACATCAGCTCCTGTAAGTACCCAGTTGTCAGTGTCCAGTCCCTGCAGAGCCTCACGGAATGGTTGAGACTGGAAGGGAACCCTGGGGATCACCTGGTCCAACCCTTGTGCTCAAGCAGGGTCACCTAGAACTGGTTGCTCAAGACCCATGTCCATGTGGCTTTTGAATATCAACAAAAATGCAGAACTTAAATGTTTCCAAGTAACTCCTGGACTTAGTCTGGCAACTCCTTATTCCTCTGTATAATCTGTTGGATAGTTTATACTGCCACCAAGAGCTTCCTTTTCCGTCAGCACAGCTCTCCTGGGACTAGGCTCTCTGATCTGGCAGTGTTTGCTTTCTTGTTTCCAGGACTTCTGTCAGTTTTGAGCCATTCAGCTTCAAACTGAGGCTGAGCAGTCAGGCTACAGTTCCACCACTGCTCTCCATGAATAACCTTCTCTGTCAGAAACAGACCAGTGTTGGTGCTGGGATGCCTTTCTTGCTCAGTTCTTCCTGCCTTTACTTTTTGGTGGTCTGGGAAGTCTGTGCTTCTTGGGAAGGAAAAAGTTTGGAGGAAGGTCTTGAGGTTTCTTTCCCAAGGTATTAGTTCAGATGAGGGGTTCCCTAAGCCTCAGCTTATTGCTCCAACACAAGCTTCAGGTTTGGCTCCTCTCTCTGTTCCTCTGGCAGGAGCATTGAAGGGAAGGGCCATGCTTGGGAGGGAAGTACCTGCGTGCTACTAAGTGTGTCTGGCAAGGCTATGAAGAGCCTGGCAGTTTGAGGGAGATGGGGATGCTGCAGTGGATGTGGCTATGTGAAAACTCACAGGTTTTCTTTTATACTCCTGCTCTGTTCTTGTTCCTCCCTGCTTGCTTGCTTTTTAAGACAAGGCCATTTTCCCAGGAAGCAGCTGTGACCAGGCATGCAGAGGTAATTCTGTCATGCTTTTCCCATAGTGTCCAGCTGGTGTTGCATGTAGGATTACTGAGGCTCAATGTTCAGCAATAAAGAGAGTCAGTAGATGAGCTCTCTAAAGAGAATTTGATTTTGTGCTGGTGCAATCTGAAGTCATTTTCATTCCTGGTGATTCACCAGATCCACAGTCTCTTGTTTCTGGTTTACTAGGGAAAAGCTCTAAAAAAAACCTTTCCCAAGTGATGCTGGACACTAACGATTGTGTCTCTGTGGCATGACATCAAAGTCTCTGGCTCCTGTGAAGCTGGCAGCAATTTGAGCTTTGCCCTTGGCTAAATTAGGTTTATTCTTGCACTCTCTTTCTCTGAGATTTACACCCAGGATCACTCTGTCTCAACAGAAATCTGCTGCTTTGTGAATTGGTCCTTATCTGCTCAGTTCCATTCACATGAGGCACTTGGAGAACTGGTGTGTTATTTTTCTTTCCTCAGAGAGGAGGAAGTGGCTCGGTTTCATGAGGCTGTCACCGATCCCCAGTACAGAGCCAACCCCCTTCTGGCGATCAGCAAGCACCTCTCCAAGAGGCTGAGGCAGGGGGAAGAAGGGGAACCCCTTTAGAGCTTCACCTGGTCCCAGACATGTGCAGGCTGCGAAGGAGCACATCCCTGGCACGACCTCCCAGCCACTTCGGCCCTTGGAGGCAGTTCAGCAGATGATTAAATCCAACAGCCCTGGTTTCTGTCAGCAGGAATAACGCAACTCTCTCCTGACAGGGGCAGCTGCTCCTTTACAGGCAGTCTGCATGGAGCAGGGTGTTCTGTGAGATTCTTGTGCAGGCATTAATCTCCCTGCAAAGTGTCTCGATACATTTGCTCTTCTTGTGAGCAGGCATGATTTCTGAAATTGTGCCAACAGCCATGTATCTGTTTTCTGTCATTTCTGCCCCCCCTTCCCCCCCCCCCCCCCCCATTCCTAACAACTCTGAGAAGAGATTCTTGCTTGCTCTGTTGGGATGGTTCAGGACCCCAAGCCCGCAAGCCCAGGAGGCTTTTGGAGTTTGTCATGACCAATGCTGCTGTTCATAGACATTGTTTTCTGTGAGAAATTTAGCTTTGGAATAAACATACTTTCATACAGCACTGGGTTTGTCTGGTTCTTGTTTTCGTAAATAGGAATTGAAATTAGAGTTTATTTCCTTCTCTGGAAAAATGACTTAAAATAATTGTTCTTTCCATGTGTACAGTGAATCGGGAGACTGCTACAAGCAATGAGAAATGACTGCAGATCACGTCTAAGTCACAGACTTGCCTTCCTCCTGCCCTGGAAGCACGTGCTTCCTGTCGGTGATGCTCATCCCTTTTGGCCTGTGTTCCCTGTTTGGCCTGCCCTGTAGGAAGCATCCCAAAACATGTCCAGCCTGCAGGCTGTGAACTTCAGCCAGTCACTTTCGGGATTGGGAACCTCTGGAGCAGGCCTTTCTTTTACCAAACACCAATGTTCACAAAACCCCAGTGAATTTTCATGGGGGACAGCTGAAGGCAGGGCCAGATTGGAGATGATCCTGATTTGACACCCAAAAATACCAGTGCTGTCTTTTGAACCATAAAAAAAGTTTACTGATGCTTCTTAACCTTGGGAAAGCAGCCTGCTGCAGTTACACTGACCCAAGTTAGTGCCTGAAACCAGCTATAGTGGGGGTGGCTGGCACCTTGATCATACCTGTCTTGCCTCAGTAGTAATGCTGCTGCTCTTCTCTCTCTAGGCTGGCACTGTTGAATAAAGGCTTTGTCTGGTGCCTCTTGGCTCTGGCAGTGCAGACACTGTTGCTGACTCTGCCTGTTAGAGAAATGCCACCCCTTTTCCAACAGGGCCTGGCAGGAGCTTTGTACTGGCAGGGGCCAAGGAGACATGCTGGCTGTGTCCCATCCTCCATGCTGTTGCTCTCAGGCTGGCCAGCCCCAGGTGCAGCCATCCTTGTGCTGAGAGGGAGAGAAGGTGGGAGATGAAAAAGGTGAAGACATCCAAAAATTGAGATTGTTCAGCCTGGACCAGAGAAAGCTCTGGGGAGACTTTGAGCCCCCCCAACCCCCAGTGCCTATAGGGGCTTCAAGAGAGCTGGAGAGGGGCTGTGGACAAGGGTCTGGAGGACTAGGATAAGGGGGAATGGCTTTGCACTGCCAGAGGGCAGGGTTGGATGGGGTATTGGGAAGAAATTGTTCCCTGCGAGGGTGGTGAGACCCTGGCACAGGGTGCCCAGAAAAGCTGTGGCTGCCCCATCCCTGGAAGTGTTTAAGGCCAGTTTGGATGGGGCTTGGAGCAACCTGGGATAGTGGAAAGTGTTCTTGCCCATGGCAGGGGGGTGGAACTGGATGAGCTTTAAGGTTCTTTCCAACCCAAACCATTGTATAATTCTCTCTATGATTCTAAGTACAAAGGAGGATGGAAAACTGGAAACAGCAATGAGATAAGAGAAGGAACAGCAACAGCAACAATATTAATAACAAAAGAGGGGGTGATTCACATGAAGAAATGCTCATACAGACCCTGAGACAATGAACGATGGCAGACAATACTGCTATGGTTTTCTTCTACTGCAAGCCAGAGTCCGTACCCCCCACCCTGGTAATGACGTGAGGTGGAATGGAATAATCCCTAGGTCCTGGCCAAAACTTGAACATACCTCTGCAAAACCAGTTCCAAGCACGTTGGAGCCCCCCAAAGCGTCGCTGTCATGAAGGGCTCTGTGTGTGTAGCTCTCTACAGGGTGGCACCAAGGTAGGGTCCCTGTCCCTCTGGCTGCATGTGGATTTCCCAGCACCTTTAGGTGGCTACAGCCAGAGCTGGTCACTGGGAATTTGGATGCCAACAGTGCAGTTGTCCAGCACTTTTTCCTTGTTCAGCCTGCTTGCTGGGTCTCATTCTTCCCCTTCAAACAGAGCTGAAGCATCATTATCTGGGAAGCGAAGGGGTGACTGACCCAGGGGTGACAGGGGGTGTTGAGCAGGGTGACCCACCTTTTTACTGCCTGGTAGGTGTCCCCAGGTGGAGGTGTTGCACCAGTGACCCCCCCTCAGTACCTCCTGTACCCAGGCTGGTGGCCCTTGATCTGCATGTACAGCATCACTGTACAAGGCATTCACACCTTTTCTTCACCTCGGATGGGCCGGCGGCAACACTCGGCTGTGTGTGTGTAGCTCTGAGCCCGATGTTTAGAATTGTTGGTCCCCCAGGAATTTAGCAGCAGTTAAACATGTGAGTGTTTAGAGCTCCAGTTCACAGCCTACTGCTGCAGGCATCTCCTGCCCCCGCCATCTGAGCAGTTGAGCAAAGGACTTAAAATCTGCCAGGAAACAGGCGTCTGAGACACAGAGTCGCCTTCGAAGTTGGCATGTTTTCAGGATGATAAAATCTTTCACGCCTTTTTTTTTTTTCTTTTTTAGATAGCAGGGTGGGAAAAAAATAGCTTCCAAGCTGTAAGGAGTAGTTATGCCAGAGGGGTGGGTGGGGGCCCAACCCGGCAGCTCCAGACTTGGCAAGAAGTGAGTAAGCAGTGAATACACCACAACTCGGGACTGGAGAAATTTGGGGCTACTTTTTTGAGCTGTTCTCTTTCTTGTTGGGGATTTTGCCTTTGAAGGCTGTTCATAGAGCTGTGTCTGAAAGTGGGAGCCAGGGTATCCTGTCCATCTGGTGGTACCAGTGGATATTTTCAGCTACACGCAGAGCAGTGGGTGGAAGGGGATTCTCCCTTCCCAGCAGCTCATGGGTAGTGTTGCTGGTGTGCAGGAATATTTTTTAATATCCCTGCTCTTACTACTCCCACGTTTCTCTGTGGTAACTGTGATGGCCCATTGGTTGGTTCCTGCTGGAGCGGGGCTGGCATCAGGGCAGCAGCACAGTTCAGAAAGGTGCAGTGAGTCACACAGACCCTGTCCCAGCCTTTCATCTAACCCTAGGAAATCCCTTGGGTCATGAGCACGTAGCCTACCTCCTTTTTCCTTCCGCTTGCTGGCTTGTCTGCCCTGGAAAGTTTTCCTTACAGACCTCATACGTAAGTCCCCTTCGCCTGTGGAAAATATGACTTTTGCCGGGTAGAGAGCACTTTTGTTTACATGCTGTTTGAAGCCATGAGCTGCCTTATTTGCCCATTTCTTTGTTCCCCTGAAGCTAAGCATGTGGGATGGATTTTGCCAACCCTGTCAGCCCCAGCACTGAGGTGCATGCTGGTGCTGTGGGTATTGGGGTGGATCCGGCTGCCTCCAAGGCTACTAGGGAAACCTTGTGGCTGCTGGGGTCCAGATGGCTTGTCCCAAGTGCTGGCTGGGAGCAGTGGGGCTGGGGGGGCTGCCATGGGCTCCTTGAGATGACTCCCAGGTTCTCCCCTC
Source organism: Coloeus monedula (assembly GCF_965178545.1). NCBI lineage: Eukaryota > Metazoa > Chordata > Aves > Passeriformes > Corvidae > Coloeus > Coloeus monedula. The sequence goes on from NC_138787.1 coordinate 5,771,970, forward strand.
CACCAGCTGAGAGCAGGCCCTGGGTCATGCCATGGTCTGGTGCAACTCCAGCTACACTTCTTACACTGTCCTTAAGGTGCCAGTGGCAGCTGGTGAGGAGCAGTGGGAATATTGGGAGCATTGGGTCTCTGCTGCAGTGTGGTTCCTCTCCTCTGCTCCCTGCCTAGGGCACAGCAGGACTGACTCCCTTCCATGCATATCCTCACCACAGCCACTGGTCAGTCTGAGCTTTGAGCCTCTGTGGGTCATTTGGGGGTGTGTCTGTAGGTTTGCTGTCTGGGGGTCAGGAGTTGTTTCCCAGCTCACAAAAAAGACCTACACTCCTCACCCTACTGTAATCGCGCACATCACCAGTCACACCCCAGCCCACATGAGAGTCTGCTTGGGGCACCTTGCCAGGGACATGGCTGCAGGTGCCAACAGACCCCTCCAGCCATCGTGACAGTCCTCAGCAGTTCCACTGTGGGCAGTGTGGCTGACCCAGCACTCAGGGAGCTCCAGACAGTTGAAACGCCAGTCTCTCCTGCTCCTTCTGGCCCAGAATGTGGCTGGCAGAGCAGAGACTTGGCACTTCTGACCTTCTGCCACTCTTGCATGTGCCAGCATGTGCAGCGAGCTCTTTCCCCGTGTGGGGTTATTTCCCTCCCCAGATGCCCTCTTCCCTGGCTGCTCCTTACATTTCCCACACTTGTATCTGTTTCCTTTGCCCTTTTTTTACCTCTGAAACCAACCCAAGATTGGGTTGGGATTGCAGGAGCAGCCTCAGGAAACCCAAGGAAATACAACTGCATGCAAATTCGAGCTCCATGATAGTTTTGGAAGCAGATGAGGTTGGCACCAGCAACTCCTCTCATCGAGGTGTTGCACGAGAGAGGGGCAGAGGTGAATCCCCTGATCCAGCCTTTGCCTCAGAGCACATCCCCACTTGTCCCTGCTCAGAAGCACAGGTTTTTACCATGGCCTTTCTGCCTTTGTCTGTTGGCATCACTGCCCTTGGTGGCCATCCTGCATGGATGTGCTGTCACAGTGCTGTGTCCTGACCTTTTCAGAGCACTCAGGTAGGATGCATCAGACCTTCCCTTGAGAGATGCAGTCGTGTTCCTGCTCTTCAATTCCTGACCTCTCACCAGTTACTAATCTCAGGAGGGCTCTACCTCTTATCCCATGGCAGCTCAGTTTCTTTAAGAGCTTTTGGGTATTCTTTAAGTGCTTAAGAGCATTGCCACATAACATTTTGAAATCCCCATAAAGTCTGGTTAATTGGATCACCCTTATCTCCATAGTCACCATTTCCTTGCAAGGGAAAGTCATGCCCTGCATGCTGACTCTTCCCAATGAGGTAATTATCCGGGATCGGCTGATTGTGCTCTGAACCATGGTTGCTTCAGTGTGAGGCGTTAAACCTGACTTTGTGTTTTTAGTTTGATGAGCAATTTAATCCTGTTCAGAAGTTTTTTCTGGGAGAGGCAGCTGATGTGTGGCTCTGTGGTTTCTCTCCGGTCTGGTCCTGATGCCTCACTGGGTGCTCTGGCAACCCAAACTGGGATTGGCATCAGGAGTGGCACTGCTGACAGGGGCAGAAGGATTTTTGTGGTGGCTTTTTTTTCCTTAACCAGTTCAATTTTCCTTAGGAGGAAGCTGTTAAATAGTGCAAACAAAGCACAGTGCCTTGCCAGCAGCGTTTTTAAGATTTAGACCTTTGCATCTGGATGCTCTGAGATTTTTCAGACTGCTTCATTCCAAGTAGGATGTATAAAATATTATCTAAGGGTTTCTCTCTGCTTTAATGATTGGTGTTTCATGCCAGATGGGGTGTGTTGGTGACCCTGTTTGAACTCAGTGTGATTTGTACATGCACCATACAGGTGTGCCTGTATCTGCTCCTTGTGCCTTGTCATCCCCAAACATCTGGGGAGCTGGAGTTGTCCCTGATGGTGCTACCCCAGGGAAGTGAGGAGTGGGGTCTGGATCCAGTGTCAGAGTTTCTAAATTGAGGATTTCTGTGCTTTAATGCAGTGCAGGTTCTCTTTGAGACTGAGTAAGCCATGACCAGGGGATTTGCTGCTGGTCTGTCTGCTCAAGGAGTGTATAGGATGCAGTTTGCTGTGGAGGATGTTGTCAGTGTTGTGCGACACGCTGTTTGCCTGATGCTCCCTGGACTTGGTTTCAGCAACATAAGTAGGAGAGGAAGCTTAGACAAAGAAATGTCCCAAACCGGAAGGTGCTAGAAAGGAAACAAATGTCAGGCCCTGAGCAAGTAAAAGCAGATGATGCCAGGATATCCTCCCAAGTGAAGGAGATGAAGGAAGAGATAATCACCCCATCGAAGGCACCCCTTTGTTCCAGCTCAGCCAGCCTGGGGATATGGACCAACCTCTCAGCTGAATACTTAATCTGTATTTAACGTGTGGTTTGTCCGGCTTTAGCAGGTACTGTTTGAGGGATTGATGGACAAAAGCCAACCCATGAAAGGGGAGAGGCAAGAAGAGTGGCTTCCCTCGGGGATGTTGCTGCTCCTGGCCCCCTGCTTTCCGCAGGCTCGACAGGGAGGAAGAGGGCTGCTGAGAGCCCTGCTGTGGGACAGGGTCATGGGGGCATCAGTGCCCCCCACAGCTCCGAGGGCTGCAAGCCCAGACGGCCTGATGGGTTTATGAACACATCCACATCCCTGGTGCCACGGCCTGGAGCTGTGCTGGTGGCTTCAGGCTGAAAGCAGTGTTGGTGCTCTGGGCAGAGGGGATGTGGCTGTGTTTACAGCTGTTTTGGATATGCTTAATCTGAATGCGTTTACAGCTGTCCTGGGTACATGTAATCACTGCTCACTGATGTGATGGTTCATCTAAACACCTTCACTGGTAAAACAACCCCTGCCCGCCTCATGAACCCCTTTGCTTTGGGAGCAGGAGGTGTTACTATGGGAAGACACTTAACTCTTACAACTCTGTTGATATTCCTCCACCTGCCTATTGGCCCTCTGTGTAAATGCAGAGCTCGTGCTGCTTTCGGGGGTGCTGTGCCCACAATGCCTGATGTTGGTGGTGGGCTCCAAGTGAAGAATGGGATGCTCATCATTGCTTCAGTGTTGTGCCGGTTTGGCCAAATTTGGAAACACATTCTCTGATAAAGAGAATACACCCCAAGACCGTGTGCAATGCAGGTGCATCAGACAAGCAGAGGATGCTGCAGGCACCTGGGGTGAGCTCTGGATGCTGCTGCTGCTGGTGACCAGTGTAAATAGAAGTGGTGAACCAGTTCAAGCAATCCTTTTCCATGCATTTTTCCAACTTCTCACAGTCCATGTCTTGGGATTTTTGAGCCAGAGATGTTCTTGTACTTGAATAGCACTTGCTGGATCTTGCTTCCAGTTTTTCCTCCCCCTAATTTTCAATGTTAATTTTGCTTTTTTTATTTTTTTGACCCTTTCTTGTCACAATTCCACAAAAGGTCAGCTCTGTCTATCTTGGTGCCAGGGCCTGGCAGCTGAGCATTAATAGCCAGCCTACACTGCACCTCATCTGCCATGACCAGAACCTCCCTAGATGCTCAATGGTTTAAAAATTGGCCTTGTGTTGGTCACTGAGCAGGTTGGTTCATGACCTCTTACTGGGCAGTGCTCAGAGTGTCCCCAAGGTAGTTCTGCATCTTGGCTTCTGGTCCTGCCTGCCCACTGTGACCCCAAGGGACATTTTGCCATGGGTAGCACCACACAGCCCCATGCCTATGGTTGCCCAGCCTGGGGGTGTGAGAGGGTGAGGGGAAGCCAGAGTCCTTCCTCTGCCCTGTACCACAGTGAGGTCCCTGCAGGTGGGGTGAAAAGACAGGACCATTGGTACTCCTGTGAAATTGCATTGGATGTCACTCTTCCTCCAACCCCAAGGATGGAGATCCCTGTGGATGGAGATCCCTGTCTCTAGGATGTGTCCCCAGCTCAGTGTGGGGGCCTCTCTGTCTTGGGGCTGCCCTGATCCAGCTCTTCTCTTGGATGACATCAGGCAGGGCACTCTGCTCGGTCTATCACCTGATCTGTGTGCTCACAGGCAGTCTGGAATCACCATCCTGCCTGTAGACCCAGCCCAGGACACCATGTAGGCACGAGGACACACCTCGGCATTGTTCAGGGGTCTACACAAGCAGACTACTGCAAGAAGAGCTGCCAAACTGCCTTGAAGCATGTGCTGGCCTTAGAAATTCACATTACAGACCATCTATGATGCAGCTGAATCTTTGATTATGCAGTTATGCTCCCCAGTTGTCCTACAGCAGCAGCCACCACTCCACTGAGGATGCCATTGTCCTTCTACAGGACTGCCAGCTTGCCACTCTGCAAGGAATGGATTAAACATCCTCCCTCCTTCCTTTTGCAGCATGGATTTGGAAACACGTTCCCCAGGCTTGGCAGATACTCTGCTGAGGATCATATGGCGACAGCCGGGAGAAACTACCAAGCTTGGATCTGCTGCCAGGGCTTTTCAGGGATGCAGCTTCTGTTGGGTTGGTGGCACAGAATGGTGGAGGAGGTGCTGGGTCTGGCAGTGCATCCACCACATCCTCAGGTGAGGTTAAGGACTCTCAAAGTAGATCTGCATGAATTGGCATGCAGGATGCAAGGTGTGTCTCCAATATGGTGGATGTGGGATGGACAATCCATATTGCAGAACTGTGCACCAGGACTAGCACACAGGCATATGCTCAGCACATGTGGGGACCCCAAGGAGCAAGACCAGTTTGCAAATCATGTTTCCCTGAGGTGGAAAATCACTGTCAGAGTGTGGAAAGCATGAAGCTGCTTTTGGCTTCTGGTGTTTGAAATGTGCTATGCTCACTTCTATGGTTGACTGCCTAATATTTCCGATTTCCCAGGACTTTGATGAAAAAACCATTGTTAAAAAGCCATTCATTTATTAAAGTGGGTTAAAAAAAAAAAAAAAAGCAAAAAAAATCCCAACCAATCAAAAAAAAACCCCAAACAACCCCACACCAACGTTTGAATGATTTGGGAAAACGTGATGTTTCGTAAGCACCAGTAACTGAGTCATAGTGGCTCAGCTCAGCAAGGCCAGTGCTGTTTGGGGAGGGACCCTCTTTCATCCCACAGTGGCAGGGAGCCAGCTGATCCATGGTGGAATTGGTTCTGCCATTGAGAGGGACGAGGAGCCTGGGAACACACTCTGCCTCCCACCCCACCCTTGTCCCTGCACATTTCAAGGTCAGCTTGGAAGGGACCACAATGTGTCACCTTGTCCAACCTCCCAGCTCAGGCAGGGTCATCCAGAGCACATGGCACAGGATTGTGTCCAGCAGTGATTTTCCCAGCATCCTGGTGGGACACAAACACTTTGGCCAGTGACACAGAGGTGGAACTGAGGAAAGTGGTTTTGTTTCGTGGCTTCACTGCTGATCCTAAGGCAGGGGGAAAATGCAGTAGTTAGTGTTAAATTCCCTGAGCTTAAAATAGGATAAGAAAACACAGACAGGCATTCCTGGAGATGAAGGCATCAGTAGCCAAAAGCAGCCTGCCCGTTGGTGCTGCTCCTCCCGAGCAGGGCGGAGGTGAAGGGCTGTGCCTGAGAGAAAGAAGTATAAAAATAGGTTGTTGTTTCCAACACTGGCTTTTGCGCTGGTCCTCTTTGCCCTCCGTGTGAACGCCTGCATGGATCCTTACCCCACCAGGAACAGGGAGAGAAGGAAGAAGCCACGAGCCACCCAGTGCTGCACCTGGAGCCCTCATTGGGCACTGAAAGGACATGGTAATGTGGGTGTCACAACCCAAACACTCTGGAGAAACAGGTGAGAAAGCACATGGAGTTCTCAGCATGAAGTTTTAGTAATGTCAAGGTGGTTGATGCAGTAAGACGTGTCAACACATATCCAGGACCATAGGAAACGGCCTCAAGCTGTACCAGGGGAGGTTTAGATTGGATATTTGGAAAAAATTCCTTCACTGAAAGGGTGGTCAGGTACCTCAAAGGGACAGAAAACTGAGAAAGTTAAGATTTCTCTTTGACCAGTTGATGCCTGTGGTTAACTGTGGCCAGGAATGAGATTTTGGGATATGATGAAAGTGCTCTGAATGGCAGAGACAAAGGAGTGATATCAGGCTGCAAGCCTGAAATTTGACAAAAACTGGGAAGAGCAAGGCCAGTGTTGCATTCCTCTGTGTCCTGCAGCATCCCATGGGCTGAGCTTGGTTCAAGACCTGCAGATGTCTTTAAACTGCAATGACATGCAGTGGTTTTAAACTGACAGTGAGTAGGTTTAGATTGGACATTGGGATGAAATTCTTGGCTCTGAGGGTGGTGAGGCCCTGGCACAGGTTGCCCAGAGAAGCTGTGGCTGCCCCATCCCTGAAGTGTTCCAGACCAGGTTGGATAGGGCTTGGAGCAAATAGTGGAAGGTGCCCCTGCTCATGGCAGAGGATGGAATGGGATGAGCTTTAAGGTTCCTTCCAACCTAATCCCTTCTGGGATTCTGTGTCAAGAGCAACATGCAAGTCAGAAACCTGCTCCCCAGGTGACCACATGCCTTTGTTCTAAGCCTGCCGTCACAAACAGCCAAGCTTTAGAGCAGTTATTTAATCCTTTTACGATCCCCTGAAGCCCTAACACACATAAAGGGCCATTGACATGGTGGAAGCACTGATGAACTTTATTGATGGTGTTTGGGTGGAGCTCTCCCACTGCTTTCTGGAAAACACTGGCCTTCTTATCTTGGCGTGGTGGGATGCACTCGGACACGGACACCGCATCCAGGATGACGCTGGAATGGCAGAGGCTCAGTGCTTGGGCCCCGCGGGGGGTGCCGGATGCCCCGGCAGCTGTGAAGGCTGCTACCGGCACCCCTTCGAGTGTGGGGGGGTGCGGGTCGGCGTCCCGGCGGTCCGGGCGGGCCCGGCCGGGGACGGGCTGAGGGCGCGGGGGGGGGGGCGAACCGTGCACAGCGCGGCCCCGCCCCCAGCCGGCCCCGCCCCGCACTCGCCCAATCAGCGCCGGCTCCCCCGAGCGGCCGAACCCGCCCCTCGCCCCTCGTTGCCGTCTCCGCCGCGCGCGAGCGCGCGAGCGCCCTTGGCCCCGCCCCCGCTTGCGCTCAGCCTCGCCAATGGGAATGACGGGACCGCCCGAGGCCCCGCCCCCGCGCGCCCGGTCCCGCCAATGGGAACGAGGGCACTCCCCGCGGCCCCGCCCCCACGCGCGCGGGGCTCTCGCCGCTGGCAGGTCCGGCGCGGCCTGTACGTCGGCGGCGGCGCGCGCACGGAGCCGTGGCGGCGGCGGCGACGGCGCAGCGGCGACGGCGGGGCTCGGCCGGGACCGCGCATGGCGGAGCGGCGGCGGCGGGGTCCGGGCAGCGGCTCGGGGAGAGGTGAGCCCGGGCTGCGGCTGCGGCTGCGGCGGCGGGAGCGCCCCGCGGGACCTGTCCAGGTCCTGACGCGGTGGCAGGTGCCGGTGCCGGTGCCGGCTGGTCCGGCCGCTCCGTACCTGTTGAGCGCGATTGAGCTGCGCGGGCCGGGCCGCGGTGGAGGTGCCGGTGCGGGGGCGCAGTGCGGCGCGGAGCGGGGCCCGGCCGTTCCCGGCGGGGGCGGGCGCCCGGGCGGGCTCAGCCGGGCAGGGGCCGCGGCGGCGGCGTCGAGGCCATTTTGGGGGGGTGGCGGTACGGCGGGAAGTTTGGCCCCGGCCACCCGACCCGGAGGCAGCTCCCCAGCGGGACCGGCCGCCCGGCACGGCGCCTGCCCCGGCCGCTCGGGGCCCCGGGGGAGCGGGAAACCCCCTGTGCCTGGCACCCGCTGCCGTGAGGCGGGGCTTGGCCGCCCTGCCCTTCTCCCCGTGCCCCCGGGCCGCCGCCGTGCTCCTCCGGCGTCGCCGGGTCCGGCCGCCCCCGGCACCGCCGCCTGCCCTCTGCAGTGGGGAGGCGGCGCGTCTTTGGGGAGCAGTTCGGGCGTGAAACGCGCCTTTCCTTCCCGGCTTGATAACCCCCCAAAGCCCTTTTCCATCTGTTGCCGTGGCCCCCGGTGGGTTACGTTGTTCCTTTGGGATTTGGTTCGATTTGTGTTGTGCTGGAACAAAACTGCAGTCGTGAGATCTGTGACTGTGCTTTTAAAAGTCTGGTTTGCTTAAAAAAATCGAAGCAAAAGACTTCCTAAGGGCACCTGTCTGGTGCCTGGTGATGGAGGGGTACCGCTAGCCTGGGCCACCCCTGCTCTCTGCCCATCTTCATCTTGTACCTCTCAGGACTCAGATGAGGGAAGCACCGGTCATGCCAGAGCAGGGCTACAGAGCATTCAGGACTCTGCACTCAGGCTGGTGAAACCACGGAATTGATGGATGAGCCACCATCAGGCATGCTGGTCCTTGGCCTGGGCTTTTTTCTCTTTTGTTTCTGTTTTCTTGTTTTTTTCTTAATTTTTATCACCTTTTCTTGGTGGTATATAAAAGAAAAACTAACTTCATGTATTTTTTAGCATAAACAAGATTAGGGTCTCATTTCTTACTGTTGTTTATTTTATCCAAGTGGTGGTGAGCTTACTGGAGCTGTTGGGATCCCACAGGCACCCTGCTTGCTCTGTGAGTTACTCTGTCACTGCTGAGAGTGAAGTTGTACCGTCGTTCTTGGAGCCGTTTTATACTGGAGAGTGGCAGCAGGCCAACCTTCCTGGACGCACAAGATGTTTAGAATAATTAGTGATGGAATACCCTTTTAAAATAATTGTTTGGGTTTATCTAGCACTCAGTTGTAGCAATATCCACCTCTAAAAATAGGCAGGCCTCTGTCGTAATGAGCCTCGTAGTATAAACAAGTTATATCTTGAATGACTTGTTACTTTTGGGATGTCCGAGATAGATGCCTTTGGGGGTTCTGCCAAATCTTCTGTTTAACTTTTTTTTTCCTTCTGCAGTGGACTATGTTTCTTGGCCCTTACGCTGTGTAATTGTGTGCACTGACCAGAGGCAAGGCTCAGTAACCCTCGCTGTTCAGGGCTGGCACAGCTGCACAGAAGAGCTTCCCACTGCTCCACAGGCAGCCAAAGGTTGAGCAGTCCTGGTTTTTCCATGAAATCCATGCTCATATGGAGATGGCTAGCAGTGGGCTCTGCCAGGTGACTGTGCGTCACCCCTGCTCTGAGGCACTGCCCTCCGTGAATTCAGTGCAGAGCCCTGTTTATCTGTGCTCTGGGTCCATGGTTTTCCACAAGACAGAGACTGAGCAGCTTGGGTGTGATCCTGGCTGTGCTGCTCCTTCCCGGGATACCTTCCCCAAGTCTCCCAGGGTGCAGCTGTGTGAGCGCACTGTTCTTGCTTTCAGGAGTTGCGAGCAAGGATGGCAGGAGGAATTTTCTCACATTTTGCTGTGTGGTTTATCAGAGCGTGACGGATGATGAGTGTTGGCCCAGCCTCTCATGCGCACATGCTTATTGAAGTTTGCTTTCAGCAGTCAGCATGCTGGCCAAGGCTTCTCTGTGTTGCTGATGTTCAAGAGCACTGGCTCCTCAGCTCAAAAGAGAAAAAATAGCCATCTTTTTCACCAGGAGGAGTGTTTGCTCTGTGAGCAGTTGTTTTCTGAGAAGGTACCAGAGAGGACGTTGTGCTCAGTGTTTGAAACAGGAGTGTCTCATAGCTTTGATCACACTGTGCTCACAGACCCTTCTTTGATATTGCCCCCAGTTATCCAGATTTATCTGCTCAGTTGGAAGTTTAGTGCCCTTTTGCGGGCTGTATGTGTTTTGGGAATGGAAATGCAATTCTGTAAGCCATCAGTGGCAGGCCTCTGACTTGCTATGAGCACAAAGGTCTTCTGGAGTACTTTTATTATAACTAAATGGGTCTTTCTTCTCTTTTAAAAGCCACCCATGTTTTGGTTGAAGTGAGTAAAACCTAAATGGCTGGGCTTACTAGCTCAGACACAGTTTGGGACTGGGACTGCTGTTTCCTAGCAAACTCATGCCTACACTTGGCAAACCGCAGACTGCTGCCTCTGGTTATTCCCAGGTGATCAGTCAGAGATCCTGCACGGGAACAAGGGCTTCCTGCTGAACAGGGTGATGGCAAACACTGCTGTGAGAGAGCCGTGGGACAGACCATGAGTGTAACATGCCCTCTCAGCAACTCAGCATCATTTTTATGAGGTGTCACCTGTGACTTGAGGAGGTTTTGGGGATGACAGTGGTGGTTGTAGGGAATGTTTCCTTGACTGCAGGGGCTGGGTTGAGTGTGTTGGTGCTTCTAGGTGCCAGGGTAGTTTCAGGTGAGGCTGAAGTGGTTGTCTCCAGGTGCTTGCAGTGAGTGTCTTGTCAGGCTGATGCCTCTTGTGTTTGAAATGGTTGGGGTGCAGCACCCTGAGGGTCTTTGCTTGGATGCCTGAGAATGTGGTCTGATGAAGACTAGACCTCCTGCTGTTTCTGCAACTTCTGAAACCAGTAGGTGCTTGGCACATTTGCAATTCAGGCCATCCAGCTGCTGCAGTGTGGATTTCAGCTTTTATTTAAATACTGAAGATTGAAACTGTGGGTTTGGGCTGTATTTATTAGTGGATGCTGTTATTTATGTATCTTGGTTTTAAAGGAAATACCTTTATAGTAGAAATGCTGCCTGACCAAAAAAAAAAAAAAAAAAAAAGCTTGGTGAAATGATTATGTAAGCAAGTGAAATGACATTTTAAAGCAAGTTTCTTTCCTGTTTGGAGACAGTGTGGCTGGGTTTTTTTCTCTTTCCTGCTGTTTAACATTTTAAAAATCCTTTTAGTGAATGTTTCTTGTACGGTAGGTATGAGAAAGTTGTTTTTGCAATTTAAGTCCTTGAAGAGGTCATCAGCAGGCTCTGGGAGCTAGCAGGAGCCAGCTTGTGACTATTTGGGGCTGTAGCTGACCAAAGCAGTAGCACATGTGTGCATTTAAGTAATAATTAAGGTAAAAAAACCCCCAAAGAAACCCATGTAACTGCTACTACTATGGGAGCTGAGCTCAGAAGATGCTCAGGAGAGTCATCCTCTTAAGAATGTCTGGTTGCAAAGGGATTCGAGATCTTTTTCTGTTCTCTGCCTCCGGGTCAGCTGCGGTGTGTGTGTGTGTGTGTGTCCCCATGCCAGGGGAATCCATCACCTCCACAAAAGCTGCCGGGGTTACCTTGAGCCTCTGTTCCCGGATGGAGCACAGGGCTGAGTCAGTGCTGGCTGCCCTGGGCTGTGACTCAGTGCTGTCCCCTCGAATGCAAGGCCAGCCCGCTGCCAGCACAGCTAGGGAATAACTTCATTTCACAGCTGTCCTCTGTGAGTATCACCTGGTTAGAGGGGCTTGGGAATGTGGGGCTGCTTTTCTTAATTGTGTGTGTTGGTGGAAGTTGCTTGTTACTGAGCTTTTTTTTCTGTGTGATACTGAGCATCTGTGGAAGTGCCAAGGAGCTCCGAGTCAAGAAGCTTCTTCTCCTGTGTACAGTGTTATGGTTTTGTCTTTGTGGGTTATGGTCTTTCTTTACATTTTATTTCAGCTTATTTTTAAAAATTTATGTGCTTGAAGAGGAAGGGTGCTTTGTTTTTCTTGTGGAGAAATGTCTTCCCTGATGCTCCAGGGTTAGGTCTCTTTGTGGTTCTGTCTCCTGAAGTGAGAAGAGCTGTCTGTGCTTTTAACTCAGGATTGCTTCATAAAAAATGTCTTTATTGGGAACTCTGGCCATCTTCCTGTGCCTTTAAGCTCGATTTCCCATTGCATGGCATCACACTGTCAGTGCTCTTGAACGAAATTGGTCAACACCTTGAAAAGTCCATCAGGTTTGACAAGAGGGTGGGTATGTTACAGGTAAGTACTGAGAAGTTGTGTGAGCACAGGAATCTGTGAGGAAGAAGTCTCGGATGAGTGCTTTGCTGAAAGAAAAGCTGTTGCCGGAGTGCAAATATTATTGGACATCAGAGCATCTCTGTGGTAGTGAGAGAAACAGGAAATCAAGTTTCACAAGTAGTTCCAGTAGAAGGTAGGTCCTTATTTTCCTGAGTATCCGTGGTTTTCCTTTATGGAAGTGGAGAGGAGTGATCTAACGAGCGCTCTTGCATCATCATAGGTGACAGAAGAAAAGCAAAGGTTTGGGTACAGTCCCTCACCCTGCCCCTGGGGGCTGAAGCATGAGGGAGATGAGTGAAGGTTTTAAATTTCCCCTTAAAGGCTCTTGCAGTTGTTTGGGTAATGTCCTTTTATAGGTTTAGGAAAGCACCGGGGTCAGGATTTTTCATGCAGAGTGCTTTTGGCAGAGATGCAAAAGGAAGGGCTGCTTAGCAGATTGCAGAGGAATTTTTGGGTTTAGTTTATTTTAAAGAGATTTTAACAGAATGGAGTTCTTGGACCTAGGTAAGATGAAGAGTATCCTCATTTGGAAAAAACGTGAGGAATATACCGTATTTTGAATTTAAACTAGAAATCTTCCTCAGTTGGGGGTGAGTTTGGTGCTGCATGGCAGAAGGTACTTCCTGATTACTTAGCTGCCTGGTGCTTTTGTTATTATGGTACTTTTAAGTTGCATGAACAATTTTGTGATGGGTCTTGGGTAAAATTACGAGTGAGTACTGTACCAATGTCAATTTATCTTTGTTCCAAAGTCAATTTATCAATGGCTCCTCCTTTCTGCTATTAATTTTGTCATATCAACTCTGGAAAGAGATAAACTGTTTAAAATTTGATCAAAAAGAGAACAAGCAAGTATGCAAAACACCGGTTTCTTTCATTTGTCATATGTAATGTGAAAATGAAGTTTTTGCATGGGAATTGTGAGGCAGCCTCAACTAGGAGTGTTTTTTTTCTCATTTAGTCTGTGTAGGTTTTGAGATTTGTAGAGATAGTTAATACCTGCCTTTGCCATTCTGTAGGACTTCTGCTGAAAGTGTTCTGTGTGTCTAAAATGAAGTTGATTTTGATTTAGGTTGATTTACTGAGCTCTTCAACTTTATTAGCAAAAGAGCCTTTAAGTTTAAGCTTTCACTGCCTTTTTCCTTGCTTAGTTATGCTCTAATATTTGTGCACGGTCTGCTGGAAAACTATTAGAGGGGAAAAATACCTTTGACTTCTTTCTTTATATGCAGATTTTATAAAACCTTGTTTATAGAGGCCATTCTGTATCAAAATGAGCTTTAATTTTTCACCTCAAATACTGAGTACTTAATAAAACAACTCTAAAGCTCTTTAGATGGCTCCCAGTAAGAGCACAGTCGGATCTTTTAATTAAAAAATATGATTAGCTCTATGTTTTCATTAATAAAATTTGAAGATTAGGTGGAAAATTGAGTGTGACCAACTCTAGAGGAAGACTCCAGTTAGGGATAATATAAACACCAAGGTTGGGACCATAGATCATGAAATTTATGCAGCAGAAATTACCAGAGACTTGGGAGAATACTGAAGGAAAATACTTCTGTAGGCTTGGTCTGAGGGAAGATTACAGCCCTCTGGATGATGGAGCCTTAGTGTGGTCCCCAGGATAGGAAGAAAAAAATGCATTCTGATCAAAACTGGACTAAGATAACACATTTTAATGCTGCTTTTGGCCTTTGAGTTGCCATGTTTTTCACAGCTAAAGATAAAGGATCACTGCTGGTATATTTAAATCTCTGAAAAATGAGAAGAATTAATATAAGCCGATGACTGAACTGTGCTTTGTTTGGGAGAAACTTGTATAATAAAGCTGGCTCTGTGAGGGAACCAGGGTTATATCCCTTCTCCACTGCCCAGGTTTTAAAGCTTGCTCTTGATAGGCGCAAGTAGCTCACACTGGGAGATCAAAGGAGGAGGAGATAACTTCTCTTTTGTTGGATGCTTACTCAGTTTTATAACCCTGATAACCTTCAGTCAAGTTTACACCTGGAAAGCACTTTGGTAGCACGTGTGTTTTGCACAGTATGGAAATTACCAAGGGGTATTAAGTAGGGAGAGATCTCCTTTGTGATAGCTTCTGAATCTGGAAGACAAATAGCATTTTTCTCCCTTAAATTTTGGTAGTTTTGGTAGCTAAAACTTGTCAGCTGATTGAACAGCCCCTTTTGGCTGCTGACTCTCTGCAGGTTTGCAGCCCCTCGGATCTGTTGCCTGTGGAGTCTGCACAAAGTCTGGGTGTTGTTCACGGGTATGGAGCCACAGGCAACTGCACAGTCATATTCTCTATTAAACCAGAGTCATCTTTTCCAGCTAGACTAGAGCATATTCCTATTTTTTTTTTACCTGTAAGCTTTTCAGAGCAGCTGTGTGGCACAACGATTGTATTTTCTCAGCTGTGGTGGCTTTGATGTCTTCTCTGGGGCTGCAGCCCCTCTCTTAGTTAGAAGCACTCTTATGGCCAGCAAAGCCATCCTTCCAGCGCTGAGAGCAGATAGGCTTTCCTGGGATTTAATGTGTATTACACAGACCTTCTTGTAGTGATACTTTCACAGATGCTTTTTATCTCCCGCTGCTCACCAGTGCCAAGTGGTGTTCTGTAGTTTGATGTCATGTGATACTGTGTTTTGATAACTAAGAGGAGCTGGAAATTAATGTTAACTCAAACCAGTGATCCTGGCAGTTGTGGGTTGGGTGTGTATACCAGCATTTTAATTGGAGTTGGGAACATGCTTCTGATTCTACAAAAACATGTAGATGTGACATATAGGGGTGTGGTTTAGTGGTGGACCTGGTTAGACTCAATGGTCTGAGAGGTCTTTTCCAGGCTTAATGATTCCATGATTCTTTGACAGTCCTGCATGTCTCCACCTCTGTGCTTAAGCTGGGATGGGGGTGGGAGAGTGTGCACAGGCTCCCTTCGGAGGAGGGTGAGTGCAGAGATGAGCTCTAGGGCATGTCCACTGCCTCTAAATTTGTGATTGGATTGTGCTTGTGTCGCTAATGAGTGTTCAGAGTTTGATTAATTAGAAGCTAAATCAGGACCCTTTGCTGAGTTGGCAGCTTTCAAGAACGTGAGACAGAAAAGCACAGCTGATGCAAGTGAAAGCAGGAAGGTCTGGTTGGGAATGTGTGCCTGTGCTTCTGGCAAAGCACAGGCAAAGGGGTGACGTCTCCAGAAAAAGCTTTTGTGAAAGTGGAGAAAATCCTGTCTTCACTTCATAAGCTACCATACATGCTTGAACTGGTGGGAGCTCAAGCCCAGTAGCCCTCCCCCCCCTACTTCACAAGGACTGTCAGGTCCTTCCATCAAATCCACAAATTCTGTTTTTTCTCATGTCTTTGAAACTCTTGCAAAAATCTGTTATGTTAAATAGAACTCTGCTGTTTTCCATGAGGATGATAATGAGTTGGGAAAGCTTCCCAACTAGCGGAAAGGGTGCATTAGTCTGAAAGCCTTTGGGTAGTTTGTCCCTGTTTGATGCTTTTATATCAAAGTTGATTTCCCCAGACCTCAGTGCTGACAAATATGGATAATGAGGGATAGTGAGTACTACTGTAGCTCTGTCGTTTTTTTTTTTTTTCCTGGTGCAGCCTAGTTTATCTTCTCTCATCCCCTGAAAGCTATTCTTAGTAAGTAGTTGTTTTTCTTGAATTAAATGAGTGAATAATCACTATTTCATTCACTGTCCTTACATATGCTTAAATATAGTGTTAACCTAATCTTCTTATATGCTTTTCCTTCTGCTGCTCCTGAGTTCCTAAAGGAATCAGGTTCACTATTAATAAGATCTGTGAATGAAATTGCCTGGAAATGAAATACTTCTTTTGGGCTTTGGTTTGTGTTTATTGCCAAGATGGTAATTTATTCGTATTTTTGGACAGCAGCATCATTCTTTGTGCACATAACTTCTGTGCTGTCAAGAGAACTTTTTCTGTGTACAAATTCCTCAGATTTTTTTTTTTTTCCTACTTGGAAGGGAAAACGACTGTTCGGTAGCAAACTTTTGGTTTTCCATTTTAGGAGAAAGGGGGGAGGAGGAGAGGGAGGGAGCTCTCCGTGGTACCGAGCGGAGCTGGGGCCGCCGGGCTGCGGGTGCTTGCTGCCGGCGGGAGGGAGGGAGGCTCGTCCTGCCCTCCTGGTCCTAGTTATATATCCCAGTTATATAAAAAATTATATAAATTATATTTTATAGATTTTTTAATATTAGTGTAGATAATAGATATATATTATATATGAACAGCTTCAATAAATACAGCTTAAATATGGCTAATGTTCCTTTAACTCCATAGTATTTTTCTAGCTTGTCCTTCTCTCATTGCTGCGTTTCAGATCATGATGACTAGCTGGCTTTTTTTTTTGCAGCCCAGATAATACCCAGCACTACTGGACAGTATTCCCAACGCCGCTGCTTATTTTCCATCTCCTTTGGCCTCCTCATGCGCTTTTTCTCAGACAGAACCCAGACAGAAGCTCTTCATGCAGGCTTCAGTCAGGTTTCAGTCAGCAGCTCAGCTGAAGGTGAGGCCCCGACCCTTTTGAGGCCAGTTTGCCCAGACCACATATGAACACCCACAGCTTCTCTCAGCATCTGTGATGCCCTTGCTGGCTTTTAGCAGAAGCCTTTTTCAAGTTCAGAGTTCACAGAATATCCAGTGTTGGAAGGGACCCAGAAGGATTATTGAATCCAACTCCTGGCCCTGCACAGGACAACCCCAAGAAGAGCTGTGGCTTGTTCTCCTTTCAGTATGTTCTTTCCTCAGTCCTTTGTTCAATAGGTTTGCTTTCTTTTAAAGTTTGCTTTCCAGACTTGAGTGAGGTTCCCTGATAGCTGTGAGAACATTTTCTACCTAGCTGCTCTTGGTGGCTTTCAGTGAATATGGAAGGGACTAGAAGTACAACATTTGATTACTGTAATAAAAGCTCTGTGGAGGAATATGGCTATTGACTGTTACTCTCTTGCCAGAGGATCACCTGATCTGTAGGACAGCGTAGCTGAAGCAGGCTGATTTTAATGCTAAAGAAAAAAACCCCAATGTTTTGAAGGCCACAGCTTTTAGAGTGCAGTTGTAGAAAGTAGGGAAAGGAATTTTTCTCCTGGTAGCTTTCAGTGTAGCAAAGCTCCTCAGCTTTACTTATGGCTTTGGCTTGGGTATTTGTGCATCTCCCTGGGTCACAGGCCTTCCTTGCTATCTTCTAGTGTTTTCTTCCCTAGGTTTGGTGTGTTGCTGTAGTCCAAACTGGACATAAATTGTAAAAATACAAAATAATACAAAAATTGTATTAATGGGTATTTTTACATCCAGTGGTACTTAAAATGCATACAAACACTTCTTGCTCCAGCAGTTGTCCTAGCAGCATTGCTAGTGAATGCTACTTTAACGTGTGTGCAGTGGGGTAGTTTTGAATAAATGACTTTTGGATCTATCTTAGAAGGCTGCTGATGTTATTGGAAGATTTTACCTCCCAGAGCTAAGTCTTGGTTTCTTGTATAGTGCATGTTCACAGTGCATAGGTTATCCTTGAGAGAACAGCCAACTCCCTATATTTCTGAATCAGTATCTGCTTCTTTACTTCACAGAAAATTCATGCAGTATGTGCATATGTTAAAACTACATGCATATGTATAATACTTTGTCTTCAGTACTTTGTCCAGAATAAAAACTTCAGTCTAAAAATAAGTACAGTAAAAGGTCACTAAAGTAGGTTCATAATCCAAATTCCACTCAACATGGGTTTTTTTTGGCATGTGAACTGATACGCTCGTTGCTTTCATGGCTGAGATCTCTTAAGTAGTCTTGATGGCATCACATGGCTCTTTCTCCCAGTGGTTTTGTTGTATGGAACCTGAAGGAAATGTTATGTCTTGAGTTATTTGCTCTCCTAGGTTGGTGTGCCAGGGGAACGGGGATTTTCCATTCTCTTGCTTGGAGCAGGTGTACCACAGTCTGTGCAGAAGCAGTGCTGGTCTCCTTGGTGATCTGCTGCTGTTTTTAAAATCTTGGGGACCTCTGGTAGGGTCATCCTTGGACGTTATGCATGTGCTACTGTAGGTGTTGAGAGCAGCAGAGACAGAGGAAGGATGTGGGGATGGTCCAGGTATGTGCGTGTCACATGAGATTGGGGGGGCGGGTGTGGCAACAGGCATCTTGGATGGCTCCACTTTTGCTTGGAGTGGAAACACAACTGAGCAGGGAAGACACAAATCTCTGGTCTCCAGCAAAATCACAGGCAAGTGCCCCATGTCCCAGGTGAAGGCTGGTATCCCTTGGATTTTTCATCCTTCCTCCACAGCTCATG
Source organism: Coloeus monedula (assembly GCF_965178545.1). NCBI lineage: Eukaryota > Metazoa > Chordata > Aves > Passeriformes > Corvidae > Coloeus > Coloeus monedula. The sequence continues at coordinate 5,790,107 of NC_138787.1, forward strand.
GTGGTTGGTCGTGGATGCTCCCTGGTTGCTGCCTGCCTGTGGCACACATGGAAGGCTGGCAGCTCTGCCCTTCTCCTGGGACTACCCAGATATGCTTTCTGGAAGGCTGTAGAAGAATAGATGTGCTTGGGGCTAATCCAGTATACTTGCTCTGCCAACATTTGCAGCATGTATCAATTCTACCTGAAAAGCATAGACTGTTTCTTGCCTTTGATTCTGTACAGTGCTGTACCCGTTTGGCCAAATTTAGAAATATATCCTCTGAGAGAAGGCACAACCACCCCTCCCCCCACCAGGTTTGGGAAAAATAAATTTTCCTCGAAGGAAAGTGAAGGAGATAAAACTATTTATTTACCAAACACATGGGAAAAGGAAAATAATGCTAAATAATAAAATCTCTCACTGTGGAGAAAAAAACCTGGGAAAAAGTGTTAGAGTCCTCCCTTTGGTCTCCTGGGAGCTGGGGCTTGGCCCAGGGTCAGGCCCTCTGTGCCCGGTGGAAAGTCCTCCTGATGTGCTCTGAGGTTGAAGCAGTCCAGCAGAAAAGGGAGAAAATACGAAATTCCAGGGAAGGAAAAGCAAAGTTCAACGTTCAGTCTCTCTCCGGAGAAAAAAAGAAACTGAACAACTGGCCAAAAGCTGACTGGAAAGCAGCAAGCTGGTTGCTTCCTCGCTTCCCTGCTGCAGCTGGGGAAAAAAAAGTCCCTATCTCTATGTGACCTTGAACAAGCTGCAAACTGCTTTGAAAGTTTTGCTCAGTTTTCCTTCCCCCTCTAAGGCTCAGTTTAAAGGCATAGAAAGGCACAAGAATTAATTTCTGGGCATAGGGCAGCGATACGGGATACACATCATAAGGTCACCCCAAGACAAGTGCTCCCTCCCAGGACCGATAATTGTTTCCCTTTTTCCCTTTCCCCCCTGTATTTGTACAGTCAGACTCTGATTCCAGACTGAGCGGCTCTTTAGGGTACTTCTCTCATGCCCCCTGTGCCATGTATCACCCTGCAGTCCTTCTCTGTTTGCCTTCTACTTTGCTGTGATGCTGATTTGCAGGAGGTAGCAAAGTTGGGCAGGGGCCTGTATGCACAGGAATTCTGTTGCCCAGAGCAGCTGCGGCTGCCCCATCCCTGGAAGTTTTCAAGGCCAGGTTGGACAGGGTTTGGAGCAACCTGGGATAGTTGAAGGTGTCCCTGCTCATGGCAGGATTTGGAATGAAATGAGCTCTAAGATCTCTTCCAACCCAAACCAGTCTGGGAAGTCTTGATCTGGAACTTTCATCACTTACTCATTAATTCTTCCTCTCTAAAGAGTTTCAGATTTGTCTTGCTGGGAGATTCTTTGGGGCTACTTGGTGTAAATAACCTAGTAGATAAAATAGGTGTAAGTATTTCAACTCTCATTTGTCTTGTTTTCTTTGGCTATCAGGAACAACTTTAATACTCAACAAATTATGTTAGGTTATCTGAAAAGCTATTTAACAATTTTTATTGAAAATTAAAATTAATGTATGAGTTACCTCCCAAGATCTCAGCCCTTGAGGGGGGAATACATCAAAACTGTTTGATTTAGTCTTGAGTCACTGTTTTGATACATTCACAAGGTTTGGTCCAGTTGCCCCTCTGATGTGGTTTTTTGTTCAAGGGGGACCTTATTGTTCCCTACAACTCCCTCACAGTAGGTTGTAGCCAGGTAGGGATAGATCTCTTCCCTCAGATAACAAGTGACAGGACCAGAGGAAATGGCCTCAAGTTGTGCCAGAGCACATTTAGATTGACTAGTAGGAAAAATTTCTTCACTGCAAGGGTGGCCAGGCACTGGCACAGGCTACCCAGGGCAGTGGAGAAATCACCATCCCTGGAAGTGTTCAAAAGGCTTGTAGATGTGGCACCTGGGAACATGATTCAGTTGTGAACATGGAGGTCCTGTCTTAACAGCTGGACTTGATGATCTTAGAGGTATTTTCCAACTTTAGTGATTCTATGATTCCATGTGCAAGTAACGCAGACCACGGGTCCTAACATGTGCCTGGTCATGCCAGCATCTTCCCTCTCTCCCACTCTCCTCCTGCCCTATCCAAAATCTTCTGGGTGTTTCCCTTGCTTGCAGTGTTAAACTCTGGGATATATTACAGTTTCTTGAGTATGAAGGTGGTTGAGTGCCATTTCTGCACAACATGGCTAAAAAATGTCTAGTACTCTGTGATGGTAAACACTCTGCCCACACACCTGAGTGGTGAAGGCACTCAGATTTTACAGCGTGTGATTGGTGGTATGGGTTTGTTTTTGTGTGGGTTTTTTTTGGTTGGTGTTTGTTTTTTTCTTTTTGTGTGTGTGGTTTTTTTTTTTTTAGCATAAAGTAACTTGATACTGAGTAACACAAGGAACTGCTGTGGAAGGGACAGTTTAAGTCAGTCTTTTGTGAGAGAGATCCTTGACAGCCAGTTGTGTTCAAGATCCTGAGGAAGGCTTTCAGGATCTCAGAAGACTGACGGGAAGTCAAGGTGCATCAAAAGTTAGCTTGAAGTTCTTCAAATCTGCTCATATTTTAGTAGGAGAAAAGCAGAAATGTGACTGTAAAAGTGAAATGTAACACTTTCATATTCTTAGAAGTCCAGCAGCTTGTTCTTCATAAAACATTGCAGAGATGAGACACAGATGTCAAAAATCCTGAAGTCTCCACTATGGAAATGCAGACTGGCAGTGAGGCTTGAGTCACAAATATGGGATGCTTCTAGTTTAGCTTGCTGGTGCTATGCTCCCTCCCTCTCTGGGACAGCCTCAGAGTGGGCCTCTGTGGGGAAGAAAACTCACTTTAAGATGCAGGCACTGTTTTTTTGGCTCCCTGCTGCACTGGGGCACTTGGTGTCTTTTCCTTGGCTGATGTGGTGGGGTGAGAGCCACCATATGTCCAGACTCCATGCTGTGGTCTAGTCCTATCCTTGCATCGCTCCTCTGTGGTCTCCAGCTCTGCCCAGAGCACAAAATTAATATTGTACATAGAGAAGCAGCAAAAAAACAACTGGCCTGGAAACATGCTTTCCAGCTAACCCAATCTTTTGTTTGGAAAACAGTATGATTCAGGTTTCTTTCACAGTCTTCTAACTGTCCCCGGAGTTCCTGTAAGGTGCAAGTTAAAGCTAAAGGATTAAAGAGCTCTAAAACTCTTCCATGTTACATGCATAATGTATATTTTAAAAATAATATTAAGCCAGGTAAAAAGGCTGTTAGTGGGTGCCCTGGCTTTGGGTGCACATGTGCAATCCATGATTTTTGTTCCTCTGGTGTAGTTTGTGCTTTCTGGCATTTTGTGCACAGCACATGCCGTTTGTGCTGTATCTCCCATGGGGGAAGCTATTGGTGAGCTGCAGGCTGATGGAGAATGGTTGGCTTTGGGATTCATGTCAAAGGATAGGCCTGGAATTCCCCCTCTGCCCTCATGAGACTCCACCTGGGGTACTGTGTCCAGGTTTGGGGTTCTCAGCACAAGAAAGACATGGGCCTGTTAGAGTGGGTCTAGAGGAGGCCTTGAAGATGCTCCAAGGGCTGGGGTCCCTCTGCTCTGGAGACGGGCTGGGAGAGCTGGGGTGTTCAGCCTGGAGAAGAGGAGACTCTGGGGAGACCTTAGAAGCCCTTCCAGTGCCTGTAGGGGCTCCAAGAAAGCTGGAGAGGGACTTCAGGCAGGGGCCTGGAGGGAAGGAGAAGTGGGAATGGCTTCCTACTGACAAAGGGCAGCATTAGATGGGATATTGGGAAGCAATTCTTGGCCCTGAGGGTGGTGAGGTCCTGGCACAGGTTGCCCAGAGAAGCTGTGGCTGCCCCATCCCTGGAAGTGTCCAAGGCCACATTGGACAGAGCTTGGAGCAACCTGGTCTGGTGGAAGGTGTCTCTGTCCTGCAGGATGTCCCCTTCAGGTCAGGGGTTGGAACAAGATGGTCTTTTAAGGTCTCCTCCAACCCAAACCATTCTGAGACTGAAATGTGCACAAACAGTGACTGTGTTAAGTCCTGTTTCCAGCATGTGCATTTTACCTTGGTGAACTCTTTTTACTGAAGTTGCAGATCCCTCTTCTACTGTTTTATCTTCATCTTGGGGCAATAAACTGCAATCAAATGACCTCTCATCAAGAAAATTGAAGAAATTTGTTGTCTGGGCTGCATAAGATGCTTTTTCCTGCAGTGATTTGTGTGTGGGTATGTCTTTGCCTCTTGGATCTTGTCAACAGGAGGGGTGGTTTAAATCTCCATCATGTCACTTGTCTTTTGTCAGGTGCTGAGAGGTAACACTTAGCCTCTCTGTGTTCTGCTGTTAAATCCAGGAATAAATCACATTGGTTCTTGAGGCTGCAGACATGATCTGGGAGCTCCCAGTGAAGGGTGTATCACTGCAGGCATGGCTTAGTATGGGCACTTCATCCCACCTTTGCTAATTCTCAGTCTGTCTCCCAGCTTTGTCAGTAATCTATTGTTACACCAGGAGGCTGCCGGCAGTGGCACAGCCATCCCAACCTGTCTTTAAAAGCAGAGGTCTGGGAATAAAGTGCCTTGTTCTGGCACTCCTGAAGCAATAAACTTTATTTAAGGACTGTGGAGAGTGAATTCCCATGGTAACAGCCAGAGAAGATACTCACATGTCCTTAATGCACAACATAATCTCATGGTTTTGAACACTTAAACTTGAGTGATAATTATTTGGCATCTTTTATTAAACACTGATTTCTGAGGCTTTTTTCTGAAGACTAATGCTAAGTACGAAGTGTTCACATGCATCTAATCTTTGCCCTAGGGTGGGAGTAAGGCTGAAAATAATTAAGTCTGCCTTGTTGTGAAAGCTGGAAAATATTGCTGCTGTTCAAAGGAAGAAAGATTTGCATTCCTCTAGTATGTGCTGCACATCTGTAGAACAAGTTTGAAGGAAGTTTTACAGGTATTTTTTTAGAATGTGTTAACCTGAAAACCCTGGTTGGTCACCATAGCATTGAGAAGGGCTTTCAGCAGTTTTAACAGTAGGTGCAGAAACATCTGTTCCAAAGTGGGGCATTCCCCAGTGTCAGAATTGGTCAGTGTGGTGGGATGGGTGGGTTGTCCTGTCTCTGCTGCTCTTGTAGCCTAAATTTTGTCCACAATTTGTCTGTAGTAAAAAGTAGCTTTTCTTTTTTTAGCTGTTGTCTAAAAAGTACTAATACCAAATGGAGAAATTACAACTGTTTTCTTGAATTCTGTTGCCTTTTAAAAGCTTCTGCTTAGTCTGGAGGTTGCACTGTTGGACTATTTTAGTTTGACTAATGTTTAAAGCAGCTAAATAAGTAATGTAAATGTTTAAACACTAGCTGTAGTGAAATCAACAAGATTAAAGCCTAAGTTCCCCTGAAGACATTTACGGTAATTTTACTCATGTGAATAATTCCTTTGGCTTCAATCACGTTCTCTTCTAAGGTAACTGCTCTTATACATGGGATGATCCTGTAAGAAGGTGTGGCATTAAAACCTTTGATTTTGAAATGATATTGTTTCAGTATCAAAATTTTGTATTGAGGGTTTGGGATGCCAAATGTACCAGGAGAGCAGTGAACATAAGTTTTCAAACATAGGAAATGGGAAAATTAAAAGTTAGAAGTGAAGAGTTTCTTGCTGATACTATGGGAATATGTGAAACCATTTCTGGTGAGACAGTGTTTGAAAAATAATTTACTGTGTTTCTTCCTGAACAGTTTTTGAATAATTGGGTGTTCTAGAATAAATGATGAACATACTTTTGTTTGATACCTGCAGTAAAAGCTTGGATATTACTTGATGGAGTAGCATTCTCTTTTTTTTTATCCATGGATTCCTGTTGCTTAATAGCTGCTGAATTTTCATAGCTTTTGAAGTGTCAGTGAACTTCGTTTCAGTGTCCTGCGTATAAAAAGTATCTGTTTGCAAGTTCAAAAAGAGTTTGTTTTATATCAAGGGAAGGAGAAGCACTTGACAGCTTGTATCATGTATAAACTGTGCTTCTCTTTCCAATTGCAACATATATATCCTTTTTTTCCTAAACTTTTTTTTTTCATTGTGGTGCTCACTTGCTAGTCTTTCTTAATTTACTTCAGAATTTTAAATGAGCAGTTCAAAAGGGCTGTAGGGAATGGGGGTTGGGTTTGGGCTATTATATCTTTAATTCAGACTGATAAACCGAAGTAAGTACATCATAGATGTCAAACTGTTTCTTTGTATTTAGGTGGAAAATGTTTTCAGAGGAAAACTCAGTTCTGTAGTTGTGCTGTTGAACTGTGTTTATAGTTTATGGCGGAGACTCATGACTTGGTGTATGAAAAAACACGTCATGTCACAGAATATCCTGCCTTGGAAGGGACCCACAAGGATCCTTGAGTCCAAGTCCTGGCCCTGTGCAGGACACCCCAAGAATCCCACCATGTGCCTGAGAGCACTGTCCTAACGCTTCTTAAACTCTTACTGGAGGCTCACAGTATTGTTCTCTGGGATCAGGAACAAAGTCTTGCTTGAAGGCATCTCTTCCTCAAATTCCGTAAGTGACTTTTATACAAGCAGATAGTGATAGGGCAAGGGGGAATGGTTTTAAACTAAGAGAGGAGAGATTTAGATTAGGTGTTAGGAAGGAATTCTTCCCTGTGAGGGTGCTGAGGCCCTGGCACAGGTTTCCCAGAGAAGCTGTGGCTGCCCAGTCCCTGGAAGCATTCAAGACCAGGTTGGATGGGGCTTGAAGTGTCCTGGACTATGGCAGGGATTGGATTGAGGTGAGCTGTAAGGTCCCTTCCAACCCAAACTGTTCAACACTGGATTTAACATATATGTGGTTTTTGTCATGCACCAGCAGTTGAGATGCCTCAACAGATTACTTTCCTTTTTCAACACGAGAGAAGTCAAATAAATAGGAAAGTAAATATGTAAAGATTGGACGTGGTGGTTTTTTATCCTGACTGTAGGACTGGTGCTGAGTGATGAGTGCCTCCAGGTTGTTGCCTTGGTGTTTGGGTGATTTTTTTGCAGGTTTATGTCTTGAGGTGGTACCTCAGATGTCTGTTTTGATTGTCATTGCCTTGAAACATTTTCAGCTGGTCTTTAAAAAGTTAGTATTTGAAGGTATTCCTAAATGGCCAACATGTGATGATTTTCAAGTATCCTTTGCTGCCCAGGGAGAAATCATGGGCATGTTTCTGAACTTTTTAGGGTAAATTAACTCAAATGTGACACGTAAGGGACAAAGAACTGGTTAATTGAATTTTTTGGAAGGTAACAATATGGAGATGTTGTGGCTAAGTGCTGAGCTCCTGGAGGAGCCCCCTTCTTGCAGGCTCTCCCTGCAGAAGGTGTCGGGGAAGCATGTCATGACTTGAAAAAGCCCCAAAATACTCATTTGCCACTGGGCAGAGCCAGGTAGGACATGCTGAAGATCAGAGGTTTGTTCCTGGCTTTTGTAACATAGTGTTATTTTCCTTTCTTTGCTATTTAGAATTTTTACTGGTTTAAGGTGTTACAAGTCTCAGTTTTTCCTCCACCTGTCTTTACTGCTCATAATATAACAAAAATAATTACTAAAATAAGCTTTTTTTCCCTAGTTTTGAATCCTGGCTGGTTCTTTCTCTGTAAAACTCACTGCAGCTGTCAATATATAAGGATTTTTGGTACTCAGTGGTAAACTTAAGAGTCTAAATTTTCATGAATTGTTTTTAGTTTGTTAGAGAATTATCGACTGGAGTAATGTTGTGTATAAGGAAGATAATATGAAATAAAAAGTAACTCAATGATATACTGAGATAAAAACTATTAGCAGTGTGTTTTCTCAGCATTAATTATAACTTTAAGCAATGCTCACGTAAGAAGAGAATTGTCAAGCTTGTTTTTAAAACACATTTTTGGTGGCTTCTGCCACAAATATGAGATTTTCACATCACACCTAATTTATAGCTTGTATTCCAAGAGTTTGGAAGTTTTTATTGTCGATATGGGAACACTAGGTTGGGACTTCGACTCTGAACTGAGTAATCTGGGCATTTTTCCTGCTTTGTGCTAAGACCAATGTAGTATTTGAATTAATCTTTTTATTTTTATTGGAAGATGCCAGCATGAAGTATTGGGAAATTGAAATGTCTTTAAAAAAAAAATAAGCTGGGATGAATTGATGCAACATGCTAGTATGTGGACTTTAAATATTGTGTCAGATCCCTTTTTGACCAAACCAGTTTAAGACCCGAGATGTGCATCTATTGGGTTGTGTTGTGCAGCCGTGCTCTGTGTAACTTGAATTCAGTGCAGGTTTCTGCAGGGTACCAGCACCCTCTCGTGGGCTGTGATTGTGATTTTGGAACCATTTTAGAATAGTCTTATCTTCACACTGGTAAGGCCCCATCAATATTTTTTTAGATCTAGGAGGTTATCTGTTAAATTAAAGCTGTCTGTTCTTTATCCAACAGCTGTGCCTATTTGTGGAAATAAAATTTCTCACAGCATCCCCGTTATCCTGTATCCTCCTTAGAATAAGAATCACAAACCAGTTTGGTTGGAAGAGATCTTAAAAATGGGGGTGTGTGTGTTTTACCCTACATCTATCTACCAGTTGTTTTCCATCCCACTGCTGGTAGTTGAGGGATTTTCCTGTTTTGCAGGAGAATACAGACTAGTGTCAGTGTTATCAAGAAACTGGTGTTTGGAAAGGGGGTTGTTGTATGAGGGGCCATTTTTATGGATTAAAATCAATCCCTAAAAATAAAAACAGAAGATCTAAATTAAAAAAAAATCTAACAAGATGAGAACTCTGGATTTGCTTTCAGGATAAGTTGGCTGTGATAACACAAGTTTATTTTGGTTTTAAACCATTATTTACCACATTTTTTTCTGACTCTCTCTCCTAGAAGGTGCAGAGATTGCAGATTGGGTTCTACTACGTAACTGCTTGTACCTCAGGGATCTTTCATGACCCCCAGTATTAGGAGCCTTGAGTCTTAATTCCTTTTTCTTAATTTTTTTTTTTTTTTTTTAACCAGCCAGGAATGTCCAGAATGGTCTGTCCCCCTCTCTTTGCTAGGGTTACAAAGGACTTCGCTCTGGGACTGTGTATGTGCAATATGGACTATTTATTTTTAGAGAATCAGAAATGTGTCCCTTTTAAGGTCAGGGGTTGCCATTTGTAATGCTCTTAAATTTTTAGAGAGCCAAACAATTAACTGAGTTTCCTCTTCTTTCAGGTTGCAGAATCAGCATGTCTCTCCAATAGTTAAAAAGGTAAGCACACTATATTTGCAAACATAGAACAGGATTCTCTGTTTTCTTATTGATGCATTTGGCTCATAAGTTGGAGGAGAAGAGACTTCATCTTAATTTATTTGAACACTTACATACTTTATTGTTATATCTATATCTTTTATTTGTAGTTTTACTCTAAATCCCTTCACGATTATTTGATCAGCACAGTTTGAAAATAGAGAGGATATTGGTTAGAAATATCTAAGGGAATGAAGTTGATGCTACAAAAACTTAGTTACCCTTCTGGGTGCAAATTTAATATGTGTGTATATGCAAATGAATGTGTATCCAATACATATTAATAAACTAAATAGGCAGAGCTGGCAGGTAGGACTTGAGAGTTTGCGGAGTGTTTGAGCAAAGCTTAATAGCTGATTTTGGTGGGAAAAGAGGAAATAAGTCGGATTTGTAAGTCTGTCTCCTAATCCCAACCATCAGCCTACCTGTGTGACTGGTTTTTTATCTTTTTATGAAGTAGCTTCAAGATATCTGAGTCTCTTTTAACCTCCTTTAAAACTATTCTAGATTTTTCTTCCAATTAGCTATTCTTTTTCTTAGCACTGGATAGCTGTATCAGTTATCTTTTAAATGATGTTGAAAATATTGATATTACTTACTGGGAGGTCTAGGCTGCTCAATTTTCTCTCTGAATAGTTACCACTTTTGCCTTGGAAGCACATTGTAAATACATTTCTGGTAGTCACAGGTATTTGAGGAGTCCTTCAGAAATAAAATATGTTAAAAATGAGATGTTCAGTCCTAACAGTAAACCAGTAAGGAGGTTACAGAGAAAGGAATAAATCTGCAAACATCTGAAGTTATTTCTAATTTGGAGCAGAGGTCTGGACTTCCTTGGTCCAGGAATAGATGCAACCTGAATTATTTGTGTAACAGCAGATGGCGCTGTTGGAATGGCTTGAATAAACTTCAAGCTGAGCAATAAACTCCAGCATGAGGTGTATCAGAGCTCTTGGGGTTCCCCATGTGCAGCCAGCAGCTCTGGATCTGAAATTTGCTGTGCAGAGTAACTTCTCAGGCTGTAGTTTAGCCCCTACTAATTCTAGCAGTTGCTGCTAATTTATATTCATTCTTGCTGAAGTACACAAAACTAAAAGGAAAACTGCTGTTGGCCTCTAATATTGTCCTTGTGCTTGAAAAATACACAACTTGCTTGTGGGAGCAAAAAACTAAAAAATCTTTGAAAGTGCTTACAAAATACAGTGTATGACTTTCTTCAAAGAGTATGTAAAGTAAGCTGATAATAGGGGCCAAATCCATAAGTAAATGAGATTAGCAAGGGTGGTTTTGGTGCGTGGAGATTTTAACGTGATATATATATATAAATTTATCATATGATATGTGATGTATATGCATATACTTTATATATATGTAAAATAGGGGCTGCAGCATGGCCTCAAGCCTCCTGCTGCCAGAGGACCTGATGGGTAAGGACTAGAGATGCCACCTGAGGAATGAGGTAACTCTTAGAAAAATTAAAAAATTACAAAAATCAGAAAAATATAAGAATTTGGGATCCTAGTGGCTCAAGAGGTATGCCCCAGGAGCGCAGGGATGTGAGATCTTTCGGCTTAAACAGCACTGGACCTCTGGTGGAATAACTTGCAGTGCTGGGCTGACTTTTAGCTAGTCTAAAAGTCAAAGAAAAAATTATTAAAGGCTCCTAAATAGGAGTAAGGCGTAAGTGCCCAGCACTGGCGTCTACTACACCTGGAATCTGCAGTGGTCTGCACCTGCTCTGAGGCTGACTCGCTATTTTATAGTGCCTTTGCTCCGCCCCAGTCCGCCCACAGACCGCCCATGGCACACCCCTTTGGTCCCAAGTGATTGGTGCTTCCCTTTTGACAGATCATCTCTGTCTACCAATGGCTCGTCGTTGTCAGGGGGGTAGTAGCAGCTGGAGTAAGGGTGGTAACATGCCCTCATTTAAGATTCAGGTTGCCGTGGAGCTTAGTTACAGACCAAGGCTGAAGGTCTAAAATTGGCTGTTGGCTGTTAGAAACTGGGGTTTGGAGCTGGTTCTGAGACTTAAGGAGCAAAGTAGAAACCCTTAAAATAAATATTAAAATACATCTAACACATCTTAAAACATTTGTAAAAGTATACAGAGAACATGAGAAAAACAACTGTTACAGTGTACAAGTGGTTTAAAGTTGGAAAGGGATTTTTAACTGGGACACTTTTAACTGGGGGATTTTAACTGGAACTGGTGCAGAAAAACTGCTTCGAACAAGTGAAAACACTAACAGCAGAACTTGATGTTTGTACCTGGACTGATGGGTGAACATTAACACTCAAAAATTGTTTAACCCAAATTTAACTAATTAAAACACTTAACATGCAAAGACCAAACTAATTAGGGATTTCATGTATGACACCACAGCTGCAGGGTCTCTAAGTTGGGCTCACAAATCCCTCATCACAAAACTCCATCTATCACAAGCCATAAATCCATGGAAAAATAGACTGGCTTTGTTCCACTGGGTGGCAGAGGGGAGAACTGAGGAGATGCTGAAGTTTTCTACCAGTCTGGCTGTGTTGCTTCTGATCTTGCCTGGGTTAGTTTATCTCTGGGATTTGAGTGGAATATGCTTGAGTTGTTTAGTGTCTCTGCTTTCCTGGTTCAGTGATGCAGGTGAAATGGGAGTATTGCAGATGGGGTAGGTCCCAAATTCCACCTGGGAACTGCTTTTTCTTTGGAGAGAAGGCAGCCCATTTTCTCCTTGATGCCTCAGTGGGTGTCAAATCTGTGAAATACAAGATGTTATGGGATTTACTGCTTCCAGCACACACATTAACGCTGAATGCCATAGTTTTGTTCTGTGTGCAGCATTTACTTCCTTGCACTTGGTTTTCAGCCTGCTTTTGTCTAATCATGTGGACATTATAAATTTAAGGGTATTGAGTATTTAACTTCATACATATTACAGTTTGCTTATTACAGGGTTGTTCAGCCTGGAGAAGAGAAGACAAGGCTCTAGAAAACCTCATTGTGACCTCCCAATACCTAAAGGGGGCTTACGAAAAAGAGGGAGAGTGACTTTTCATGCGGGCAGATAGTGATAAAAGAAGAAGGAATAGTTTTAAACTATAGGAAGAGATTTAGATTAGAAGTTAAAAGGAAATTGTTCTCTGTGAGGGTGGTGAGGCCCAGAGAAGCTGTGGCTGCCCCATTGCTGGAATCATTCAAGAGTAGGTTGAACAGGGCTTGGAGCAACCTGGTCTAGTGGAAGGTGTCCTTGCCCATGGCAGGGGCTGGAAAGAGATGAGCTTTAAGATCCCTTCCAACTCAAACCACTGGTCTATGATTTGATTCTATGATATTTTTTATTTCCTAAAACTGTTAATGTCACACATGCAGTGGGTCACCAAGTTTCTCTCCCAAGTGCACTGTGTATGTTCTTCAGACAATAGTCAGATTTTAGAGACCTTTTTGTCCCTTCAAAGCTGTCATCCGGCAAGGCCTTGTCTCAGGCCTCCCTCCTGAGTGTTGTACCCTAGTGTCACTGCCTTGGGGAGCAAACGTTGGTAGAGTTAGGAGCTGCTTTTGGGGAGGAGAGCTACAAAAGTGACCTGGAGAAGTCTCTTTTCCATCTTTACAGCAAATTTTGTGAATGATATCTCTGACAGGTTAGGGCAGATAAAGTAATTATTAAAAGCAAAATCACTTTTGACTTCAGATAGCTAATGCAGCAACTCTTCCCCCAGAAGGAAGGAGAAGTACACATCATTGTGTGTCTCTTTCTTAGCTGTGCTGAGAACAACGTGGTAAAAATTTAAGCAGCTGAAGGAATTATGGTAAAGAGCTCAGTAGTTGCACAGAATGCTCTTCGCATTTTACAAAGTGTGCCATTTTCTCAAAGGTGCAAAATGAATTCTCATCCCCCTATGGGGTGTTTTTTCCCTTTCTCTCCGTGTCATTATTGTTGTTCCTTCAATGCTGTGTAGATGTAGATACCTCACCCTCCATGTTCTTGGTCTGTCACACACAGCTTATTGTGTATTGAACTGTGAAACTTGGCCTGAAACTGTTAATTGGCCTGCAGAACACCACACCAAATTAGGCACAGCACTAGTTTGGGGAGTTGCTCTTAGAAGGGACTCATGTCCTCCTGAGTTTCTTGGTGGTGAACATGTGACTGTGGCATGACTATGTTATTGATGGCTTGTTTCTCCGTGGTAAGTTCTTTCTAAATTGTGTCAACTGAGCTCAAAGGTTCCTGTTCCTCTTTCTTCATCCTTAGAAAAGTAGTGTCTAATAACATGGATGCCGAAGTAGAACTTCAGCTCCTCTGAACTGGGGAAGTTTGAAGCTTTTAGTGCTTAGGCTTCAGACAAAAATAATTACAGTCACTCAGTCTCTGCTTTCCATCACTGTCTGGAGATATAAAAGCTGTGATCTGGGGAATGAGTGCCAGCAGGTAGAGCTCCTTGTCAGCCCATCAGCCCAGTTCCAGTGGTGAGCTTGAGCATGTTGGGTTTGGTTAGTGAAGTACTGCTAATTTAAGATGCCAGTGGCAAAGTTTTTCAAAAAATGCCAGCCTGGATAGTTGTCAAAATATGATGGTGCATGTAAGTCATCTACCAGAATTCATCTAGATTCTATAATGTGCTGCGTTCCTGATGTACTGAGAAATAAAGGTCTGAGAGCAGCTGGAGGCGACTGGTCAGAGAAATCTCATCACTGTAGTAACACACTGAAGAAACCTGTGGAGCATGCCCCTGTAGGCATTCCCTGCTGGAATGTGCTTTTTTGTCCTGTGAGGTTTAATCTGAGGGTAGGATTAAAGGATAGCTGCAACCCTCAGCCTGAGCTGGTGATCTGTAGGATCTACAGGATCAACATATGTTTTTTGGTCACTCAGATGGGGAGACAGGATGATATCACATTATCCCATAATGTCACATGTTATGTTTTAGTTTGTGAAAAGGCTGGAAAATACCACAGGTAATGTTGACAATAGGAGGCCTCTTGGTCAGGCCTGGCATAGAAACCCTTGTATGGAAAATCTGTGACTAAAGTATGTTTGAGATTAGCATATATACGTATTCCTGCTATTTCCAAATACATTTTGTGCCTTTTGAGGCAGTGTGTGAAATGTGAACACAAGAAACTGTTGTAAAGGGTGCTGAAAGCATTTTGTTTCATGCACTAGGCTATATAAATATTTCCTTGCTTATGTCTCTCCTTGTTTCTGAGCTACAGGACTGAAGACTTGCCCTCCTTTATTAATAACAAAATAAGGTTAATTGAGCTTTTCCACACCTAGCAGTGAGGATGTCTTTGATCTAGTCTTTCTAAGAGAACTGTCCTTCCTTGCCCCTTCTGTGTGACAAAGGGTTGTCACACGTGCCTCTGGCAGTGGGTTGGGGTGAGCTGCATTCTTAACTCACCTTTGTTCACTGGGCTGTGCACTGGTGTGTTCCAGGGTTCCAGGGGCTGGGTAGAGAGAGCACAGGGTTAACCCTCCTTTTGGAAATACGTTCTGCCGCTTTGGGAGGGGGTGAGGAGGTGACACAGGCGGTAGGGGGGTGTGTGGCATCATGTCAAGCCATGGCTCTGGGCATGGGGACCCTCTGCAGCACAGCCTGACTGCGCTGGATACGCAGGAGGACGAAGTGATCTGAGAGGAAAGGTAGGGTTTGAATTGCTGCATTTAATTGCTGAAACAAAGGAGTTGGTGGAGGGGTAGTGGTGGTGTTTGTAAACATAGTTTTAAGGTGAGGTTTGAACCTCTTTGTTAAGTCCAACTTCAGTGTTAGCACTTTGGATTCATAAGAAATCCGGTTTGTTGGAAATATTTTGAGCAAGATCCATGTTTTATTTCACTTTGCTTTCAAAGTTTGGAAGGAGAGAACTTTTTAACAAATGTGAAACTTCTCTAAAACTGCAGCTTTCTGACTTACATTGTTTTCTAACAGTTTTGTTTCATCTGTCAGGTTAATGCGGTATTTTGCATATATGCCATTTGCTGAATGTAAAGTGTTGTTAGCTGCTAAATTTCCCTTTCAAGACATATTTAGGTTTTCTCTCAGTAATGAGAATAAACCAAGATAACTCTTAAGGTCTTTCACAACTCTTTTTTGCATGCAGTCGATACCTAGGATAGTCAAACAGAAGAAATGCAAGTGATCTCTAAGTCCTCCTGTGGTGTGTGCTTGCTATAGTTAACATTTACTTAAAAATCTCTCAGGTAGTCTCCTGTGAAAATAAAGGCAAATTCTCTTGTGTTGGCTGCTGCATTTTTAGGTACTTCTGATGTTCTTCCTATCTTTGGAAATACTCTACAGGAATTAGACTTTAAAACCAGGAGAGGATTAAAAGTATGCTTTCTCCTGGCTCCACTTAAATTAGCATTCATTTAGATGCTGTTTTCCTGTTTGATATGGCCGGCTTTTAATGCATCTAGGAAAAGAAAGGTTTTTGTAGTCAGAACATTTCAGGGTGTGCTGCTATGCAGAATCCCTTGGCTTTGGTGAGTCAGTTTAGGAAGGAGCTGGGTGGAGGTTTGGTGCTCTGTGTTACGAACAAAAAAACTCCCCTCTGCTACACCAGCATAGTTCAGTCAAACCCTCAATTTATTTTATCAGTATACCTGGGAGGAAACATGGAGCTGGCTTCTCCCACAGCCCCATTCCACACAGAACTTGCTGTAAGTACACTGACCCAAATCACTTTGTATTTATGGCAGTCATTCCTTGTTGCTGTTTTTCCAAGTTTGTTAATCTCTGAACAGCAGTTAAGCTTTTTCCTTTACTCTTACACTTTTTTTCCCAAATAAAAGATTTTTCCAGTGCTGAGAATGTTACTGTAGTTGTGTCCCTTATCTGAGAGCAGGATTTTAGGAACAAAACGTGAGAGTTTATCATATCGTGGTGTCCAAGGCAGATGCACAGCTTCAGTGAAGTCCTTTTGGAAGGTGTCCTTGCTCAGATGCCAGATGACCATTGCCCAACCTCACGTGGAGGCTTTGTGTCTGTAGGACCTGAGATGTTCCTGGATGTCAGTTGCTAAACTGGTTATTTACAGGCAGTGAATGTGTTTATTAATGCAGTTTTGCTGCTCAAATAAAAGTTTAGAAGGTCAAAGAAGTCAGAAATGCTGTTCCTTCTTCAAAGTGAAATGATAACTGAATCAGTAATGTTTTCAAAAGTAACCAAGCATGCCTTGGCAAGAGAGGAAGCTTTTTTTTGTAGTGAGCAGCCCAGGCTCAGAGTCCATTTTGTGAAAGAATCTCCCCTCTCTTTCTGAAAGCATACATAGATCCTATTTTATATGGAAGGACTTTGAAAAACGTTTTTTCTTCTTATCAAATCCTCTACATTTGAAAGCCAGGTGGGAAAAAACCCCCATGGATTACATTGGGAGGAAGTTTGGAAGATAAATGTGTATGCAGAGTACTGAGTTCATTCTCTCTGCCCAGCTCAGTACTGTCTCCTACACATTATTCGTAGAATCATACCATGTTAAGGGGTTGGGATGGACTTTAGAGATCATCCAGTACCAGCTGTGGGCAGGGACACCTCCCACTAGAGCAGGTTGCTCAAGGCCTTATCCAGCCTGGCTTTGAACAGTGCTGGGGTTGGGGAACCCACAACATTTCACACTGTTTAAATATCTAATTCATTCTCTTCCAAGTATTTTTGACTTGAAGTGGGTGGTTGTTAGCAATTAGTTGTAATAGAAATAGTTGTATAAGACACACACAGTCTTGTAGTGATGTGCTTAGAGTAAGGGAGGCTTAGCAGGCTGCCTTGGGAAGTGGTGGAATCACCATCTCTGGAATTGCTCTGGAAACAAACAGACATGGCATTTCATGCTTTGGTTTAGTGGGGGCATGCTCTTACTCAGTAAAAGGCTGGCCTTGATCTTGAAGGTTTGAAGTCAGTGGTTCTGTGACCCTTAGGTTCTTTACCAGAGTGATCTGCTGGTGCAGTTGTGGGGACTGGAGAGAGGAGCTGAGTGCTGCTAACTGTACTCATGTATTTTTTTATAAAGAAAGGATTAGGGAAAAAGGTGATTATTCTTTATTTGGCAAGAGTAGTCTAACTCTTAAACATATATGGTTAAAGCTTAAAACAGAGCTTAGTGTCATTTGGCTGCATTAATACTGTAGGGTTGCATCTCTTAGGTGGCTTAGGGCTCTTCTGTTAACTGTCCTTCTTGGCTGTTAATCTTCCTTGATGCTTCCTGAATATGTTTTAGCACAGTTACTGAAATTATTTTAAAACCCCCCAAAACGATACAGATATTTATGCAAATGGAGTTTCTGTTTGCTTCTGCTTTTAGCAGAGAGGTGCTTGCCTTTTCTCTCCTTCAGGCTGTAGGGTGAGTTGCTGAGCCCAGGCTGATCACCCAGCTCCTCAGGAGGGTTTATCCATGGTGTGGAAGTGAGGGGCAGCTCTACAGCCTTTTTCACTTCTAGCTTGGCTCAGGGAGCTCACTGATCACCTTGGTAGGAGTTAAACCAGGAATTGTTCAAGTCTTTTGTCCTTGAGTGCAAAGTTGCAGGAGTAACTGGAGCAGGTGTGATGTGCTAATTAAGGTGATAATTATTTACAAGTCCTATTGATTACAGTCAACTAATATCCTCTTGTTACAGTGGAGTGTGCTGATGCTGTGTAATGCAAACTGTCTCAGGGGTTGGGCAGAAGGGGTTATAGTGGATGGGGTGACATCAGGTGTGTGTTCAGTCACTAGTGGGGTTCCACAGGGCTCCGTCCTTGTCCCTGTGCTCTTCAGCATCTTAATAAACAGTCTGGAGACAGAAATCAAAGGAATACTAAATAAGTTTGCTGCCAGTACTAAATTGGAAGGAGCTGTTGACTCCCTCAAGGGCAGAAGGGCTCTGTAGAGAGACCTTTACAAATTTGAGGGCTGGGCAGTCACCAACCGTAAGAAGTTTAACAAGGACAAGTGCTGGATTCTGCACATGGGGTGAGGCAACCCTGGCTGTGTGTACAGACCAGGAAATGAGAGGCTGGAGAGCAGTACTGTGGAAGGGACCTATGAGGCTCCTGGCTGATGGCAAGTTGAGTAGGAGTCATCAGTACCCTGGCAGCCAGGAGGGACATCAGGCACAGCATCGCCAGCTGGGCAAGGGAGGAGATTGTCCTGCTTGCTCTGGGCTGGTGTGGCCTCACCTTGAATCCTAGCACAGGTTTGAGCACTACAATACAAAAAAGACATGAAGCTATTAGAGAATGTCCAAAGGAGGCTGCGAAGAAAGTGAAGAGTCTGGAGGGGAAGCCATAGGAGGAACAGCTAAGGGCACTTGGCTTGCTCAGCCTGGAGGAGAGACGGTCTCTCCCTGTGGGGAGACTTCGTTGTGGTCTTCATCCTCCCACTCTGGCCTTCGACAGCTTGGGGCTGCATCTTTCAGTCACTGACAATCATCTCAGTTTTAGGAGGGATCTTTGGTCAGGATTTACCCAAACAGCCCAGTGCCAAGCCAGGGCCCAGGCTGCTGCTTTTAAAGGACATTCAATACTTTACCTTACAAGTTGCTACCTTAAAACCTAAATATCCCCTCCCTGTTTTCCAGACAGAAGCAGTCTCCGCCAGCCAAGAAACCAGCAAAGATATTTCACAATGGATGCAGACGATGAAGAAAACATGAGTAAGATGTGTTTATTTACATAGTAATAAACTAATAGTTTCTGAAAGTGATTTTTTTTTTTCCCAAGCACAGGGGCGACTGCAAAGAAACTTTGGATGCGGAAAAGACAATACTTAAATGTGGTGAAGAAGGGTGAATTGGAGCTTTTGCATTAACAGTGTTTTAAATATGTTAATATAATTACACCTTCTGTATTACACTTTATACCTTAGATTTTTCTTACAGCAGCTGACTAATCAAATAAAATATTTCCCTGTTTTGAACCGGCAGTGAGGAAGGGAGGGATAATAGCAGTAGTGCCCATGCCAAGGGTTAAGTACTGGTAAGGAGTGAGTGGTAAGATGAAGGGGATGGAGTTGAAGAGTACAATATGATGGAGGGAAGGCAGAAACGGAGAAAGGACAAGGCAAAGGAGGAGCTGGAAGAGCTCTGTGTAGGTCTCACATAGCCTGATGATTCTCTTTAGATGTTGATTGTCCCAACCCTGAACAACTAAATTATTAAAGTGATTTTAAAGCACAAAAATAGTCAAATAAAGAAATCATCTTGATGCATACTGATGCAGCCAAGTGTGTGAGTGCTAACTCTGGGGTATAATCAAGGTCTCATAACTTGTGAGAAAAGTATTCTCATTAAACCATTCTAAAATATTTTTACTGTTATTTGCCTTTCAGCTATCTCTTTCTTTTTGTGACTCAGAGAATTGTTCTGTTGCTGCTGTGCTGTGCCTGACTGTAAATAATTGTATATTATGTAATAACAAATGTGCTTCTTTTTCCCTCAAGTGGCAGTGGCTAAAGAGTGCATCTGGCAAAGGTGACAAAGCCCAGCAATCGCTTTGGAGCAGAAGAGTTGTAATTCAGTCTACAGGAGTTACAGAACAATTTTAGGGGGAGATGAGGAAGTTAGATCATTGTGTTAAAAATAAAGCAAACAAACCCAAACCAAAAATCCTCACCCTGCCAAAAAAACCAAAACCAAAGCAAAAATTATTACCTGAAATAAAATTAATCTTTTTTCCTTAGTGAAACAGTGAACTCAACTGGAATATGCTTGGTTTAATTTTCTTTTCCTTTATATATAAGAAATTACTTCAAATGGATGTTTTAGCTGTTTCTAAAAGTGGCCTCCCTAAGGAGGCCATCAAAAAGTAGTGTAATTGGGTAATTCACAGAAGATTTTTATTTTTGATAAAGCATCCCTTTTCTCAATAATGGTATAGCTCAGCATGAATAGAAGGTGCCTTCCTGAGCTGGAGAAATATAATCCCTTTATAGGGGCATTCTTTAATTCCGTGTCATTAAGCAAAACACTAAATTTTTGTCAGCTTCTGGGTTTTTTTGTGTTAGTGCATCATTATGGGAAACCATTCAAGGACTTTGTTATTTTGTCAGAAGCCTGGCTCAGTGGAACTGTTTAGGGAATGCATTTGTTTAACTTCAGTTTTGAGATGTCAGAACCTTGGCTAAGCCCGGTTCATATAAAGTGCAAGATGATCTTCCTTTGTGTGCCCACGCAAACATAATGAATTTGAAATGTTAAATCATCTGATGGGGGGGGGGGGGGGAGGGAGGGAGAAATCAAAGTTTAAATTTTAAATTTTTAAGTTCTTTGCTTTGATTTGTGCAGGGATACATGTTTTTTAAACTTTTTATCTCTCCTTAGTTTTATGTCTCTTAAAATAGTGAAGTGGCATATTAGAAGCTGCCTATTAAATATTTTATTATTTTATAACTGCATTTGGGGAAACTATCTTAAAGGAAGGGAAGGTGAGCTATGCAGTCTTTGTAGCCTGTGGTTGCATAATGAGAATTCCTCTGCAGAAGCCAGAATTAAGATTTTTTTTTTTTTGGTTCAGATGAAATATAAGACAGTGATGATGTCTTACATTAATAAATTAATATCCCTGACAAACAGTGTTTCAGACTTCAATTTTTAGTGTTTTCCTTCTTTATCCTTTGGTCATAGAGATGTTACAAGATATTTGGGGACAGATACGGTTTTTTAGAATGTTTTTATTTGTTTTCTGTTGCTTTGCGTGTCTGGTGTGTCTGCATCACTCTGAACGCTTGGGACACAAGTATGTGATTCTCCTGACCGTTGTCTTTGATCTGTGTGATCTGTTTGCTCCTTTTTCTAAAAAATGCTCAGAAGAGAGCATGTGGTTTTTTCTGCTTCTTTTTTAATGAAAAAAAAGACTTATTTAGAATTTCCCCAGGCCAGTAAATTAGAACAGCAGTATAAAGGGGTAGCTAGAACCATCTTTTGGTTCAGCTAAGAGTCATCTGAATTTAATTAATTGTGTTCCAGATTAGACAGAGCAGGGGGAGTGTTGTCTCTCAGCAAGCAGGTAATGGAAGGTCCCCAACGGATAAAATATCTTGATGGCAGACACTTTTTAATTACAGGGAATAAACCCAAAAATAAGCCAGCACATCCAGACAGAAGATTTATTTCTTTCCTGGCATGAAAAATTCCCCATGCCTCTTTCCTGCTTTGAGTGTTCTTGTAAGCACTCAGATGAGATCTGGGGGCAGGACTGTCCTTCAGCTGAAGTTGTTGGTGTCAGCTATGATTTTTGCTAAGGTGGCTTCCACAGACATCAATCAAATCTCTAATTGAAGCTGCCAGCTCTTTTTAATGACTAGAAAATACACCAATCTCATGAAAAATACCCAGTTTTTAAATCATGGGTTGTATAAATGTTTAAGAAAACAGGATCTCAATCAAGTGTTTTTATATATGTTAATACTGCATTAAAGCCTTAAATACACAGCAGGTGTGATGGACCTCAAAGGGCTCTCTAATAAAAGCATTCATTCCTTGAAACATTAGATGTAAAGACTGGAAATACTAGCGATTTCTCTAAAATCATGCACAACATGTGGTGTTTAATATTAGAATCATCAAACTTTAAAATCCAGCAAATAAAACCCAGGAGATGCATTAAGACTAGCAGGTGGAGGATCAAATAATGCAATGGGAGATGTTTTAATGCCATTGGTAATGAAGTGGTGAAGTGCCTTGCTCAGGACATCATGGATGCTATGAGTTTATGGGGTCTTTAAAAGCCATTAGAAAACTTTCTTTGGGGGGGAAAAAAAGCACATGTGGCTCCCTGCTATGATCTCTGGGAGAGCCCCAGAGCTGCGAGGCTGCCCTGGGGAGGGTCACTGTATCCTTATGCTGGTGTGATACCCTCTCCTGGGGTCTGGTGGTCCTGTCACTGATGGGGAACTGGGCAAGGTGAGGAAGAGCCAGGAGCGCCATTCCTAACTTCCCTGGAAGGGTGGCATGCCTGGGGAAGGCATCAGGGAGCGGCTGGCCTGAAGGCGTTAGTCTATGTCTGAACATGGACAAGGTTAGAGGTGACATGTCTGACTTTAACAGGTTAAGTTTTGACTAATCTGTGAGATCTTCCCAAGCCCTCAGGTAATTAGAGGGCCTCAGCACTGCTGCGCAGGACAGGCTGAGGAAAAGGACCAAAAGCAAACCTTCGCCCTCTGTCTGACAGGGAGGGACCTTTCCTTGCAGTCCAGCAACTCTGTGGGTTCAAACAAGCACAGGTCCTTTTGGTTTGCACAGGAAGTCCTACTTTCCATCACATACTTGGATTTGGATCAACTCCACAGTGTTACCTCCTTTCCTGGTCTGTTGGTTTGATTCAGGATCAGCTCCCTATGTGCTTTCTTTCCAAGTTTCTTCCACCCTGCAGATGCTCCAAAGCTAACAAAGCCTAGTAGCTCTCAGGCAAGGAGTAGTTTTCTTTCCTTCTCTCTTAATGAGACAAGGTAAGCATGCAAGTTTATTTCCTGCTCCCTACAAGTCCCTCCTCTCTTTCAGGACATCGTTTCCCTTACCTGATGAAGGAGTTAGTTCAGCTGCCGTGCTTATATGCAAAAATTACTCTTTTTAATGTTCAGCTGGAGTCTGTTCAACTCCTGTTTTCTTTCTGTGGTTTCCACAGGCACTGGTAGTTTTCATATAAAAAGAAATGAAACCAGAGACCATTAATTAGTATTAATGATTTCTGTTTATCCTGAAAGTCTTGGTGGTTGATAACAAATACCTGGTGCCACCAGTAAGGGCAGTGTTCCAGAAATGATGTTTTACATGAGATGTAAGAAGCTCACTGTAAGGAAAGATTTAAAAATGTCCTCCATTGTCCTTAGATTCCTCCACCATAAATTTATATTTTTATGAAGAATATATGCATGAACACTGTATTGACAGTTGTGGCCCTATAGCCTTCGTTCTCCAGGCAATGTTTGTGGTTTGTGGCTGAACAAGAGATACTTGATTAAATCTAGCAGATTTCTAGCAATTAAATGCTTCAGAATTTCAATTCTTGACCAAATTTAATTAACTTAATTGCATGACCAGTACTGTACAATTCTTTGTTGTGCTGCTATGCTTTAACAAAATGTGTTCCTACTTTGGCTTTTTCTTTTGATATTTTTTTTTCCTTCCCTTTTTTCTCTTTGAGCACCGAAAGGAGTAACCTATCGAGCTTTTGCTGGAGGATGTTATAAATGAAAATTTAGTAACCATTCCATCAGCTTTGTAACCTGGGCGAAGTGATGTGTGCATGGTAGAGGATTCTTAGGGAAGACTGAAAAGTGTCACAGAAATGTGTCACTATGAAAGAGAGCTTCCTTCCACCTTGGTTTGCTCTAATTTCAATGAGCATTTACCACCTTGGATCAGTGTAGATGTAATACAGATCTATTGAAGTTTTGGAACAGGAGAGTTAAAAATACTTGACCTATTAAATTTTCATTCATAAATGCTAATAGAAAGCACAAATAGTTAATTTTCTAAGTTTCTTTATCAGGGTGAAAATGAGGTCTTTGAACTTATAGCAAATTTAATTCCTTAAATACAGCTCTGATATCATTGCCACAACTTATATTTTTAAAAACAAATCATTAAATTAATATTATATTGTCTCCCCTGCCCTCTCATTAAAATATTATCACTATGACTGGGCAGCTTTTGTCACAGTTCTGTTGTGCATAGCCTTAGAGAGGATCTCTAGCGATTTTTGGGTTTGTAACTCCATGACTGCAGTTTTCTCAACAAGGAATTACTCTCTGTAAATGATGAATAAGAGATCTTTTTAACAGAAGGCTGTGTGGAAATATGTAGTCTTGTGGCCATGCTGGCACAGTGGGCAGCTGTATTTCCTGAGAAAATTGGGATGAGGTGAAATGAATGTTTAGGAAAGGTATAAAAAAGAACTGAATTTGAAAAATATGGAATAGCTAAACAGAAACAAAAGCATTCAAACACTCTTCAGTCATGGTACCTATCAAAGGGCTGCCTAATTTTTTATTGCTCTGAATGAAGGTTTTATTTATGTAGTTTTTCAATTTAAGCAACTAAAATCACTGAGATAAAAAAGTAACGTGACTAAACTGATAATATAATAGAAATAAATATCTGGCTCAGAGTTGTGGTCTTAAGCATCCATTTTTATTTTACTAATGGCAGTTGTTTGTTTTGTGGGCATATGTTGCTATATATATGTATATGTATATATATATGTAAAGAATTTTTTAGGCTAAATGTAACTTAAAAGTAAAAGTTTTTTTTCCAGCATAATTAAAATGAAAAAAAAAGTTATAGTGATTTTTTGCTGTACAGTTGTATCAAGTGTGTAGTTTGAAGATTGTGTTAATTCTTGAATTATTGAGAGGTTTGTTACATTATCATCATCTCCAGTTGTATTACAAAAATATTTAACCTGTGAGCACACATCACTTAACCAGTTACAAAGAGAGATAAAGGAATCTATAAATTTTGCATTTACAAGATCCTGCACCGAAGGCATTGTAAGTTACTCTTTCTGGGCACCGCAGGTTCGAGCAGCACCGACATTAAAGAAAACCGCAATGTGGACAACGTTCCCCCGAAGGACAGCGCCGGCCAGGGGCCCGGGGAGGGGACCCTGCTCTCCAACGGTGGTGGCAGCAGCAGCAGGAAGAGACCTCTGGAGGAAGGCAACAATGGCCATTCCAAATTTCGCCCCAAGAAGAGGAAGAAAATGCCTGGCCCTGTTCTGCCAAAGAATGCCCTGATGCAGCTTAATGAGATTAAACCTGGTTTACAATACAAACTCCTCTCCCAGACAGGGCCGGTCCACGCCCCCATGTTTGTGATGGCAGTGGAGGTCAATGGGCAGGTGTTTGAGGGGTCTGGCCCGACAAAAAAGAAAGCCAAGCTTCATGCTGCTGAGAAGGCTCTGCGCTCCTTCGTCCAGTTCCCAAATGCCTCAGAAGCCCACCTGGCCATGGGCAGGACTCTGTCGGTCAACACGGACTTCACATCCGACCAAGCGGATTTCCCCGACACCCTTTTCAACGGGTTTGAGACACCAGTCCCTTCTGACGCTTCCTTTTATCTGGGGTCCAATGGGGACGGGTCCTTTGGCTCGGGCGGGGACTACGGATTGCCATCATCTGCCATAGCCAGCAGCCTTTCCCAGTCGCCTCTCCCCCCACCCTCACCCTACCCCACAGCCAGTGGGAAGAACCCCGTCATGATCCTCAACGAGCTGCGCCCGGGGCTGAAGTACGAGTTCCTCTCGGAGAGCGGAGAGAGCCACGCCAAAAACTTTGTCATGGCTGTGGCGGTGGATGGTCAGACTTTCGAAGGCTCGGGAAGGAATAAAAAGCTGGCAAAAGCTCGGGCTGCTCAGTCAGCCCTGGCATCCCTGTTTAACATGCAGCTGGACCAGACTCCATCTCGCCAGCCCATTCCCAGCGAGGGGCTCCAGTTACACTTGCCACAGGTGAGAAACCCTTTGGGTGTTGTGGATGGCTTTGGGTAATGACCAAGAGGAGTCAAGTCATGTGTATTGAATCAGTTTGCACAGCATTTCTGCTTCCGTAGATATGTGCGTGTATATAGACATATATATAATATATGTTTATATGTATTAGGTGATTTATCCAGTTGTAGCTTCTGACAATGTGTGTTCTCTTGCACAGAGAAGAGACTTTGTTTCTGATGTTTTCTACCTTGACCATGTTGCGTAAGAGAGCCTCAGTGCCAGCCTGAATAATGGTTTGTGCTGGGGAAAGATTGAATCACACCTTCCTCATCTCAGGCAGCAAGACTTAGATGGAGTTCAAGTGAGAATTACTGCTTTAAGTGAAGTTATTATTTGATGCAACAGTTTTTAGCAGAGAAGAAAATCATTCTCTCCTGCAAACAGAAATTGTTGGAAGTCAAGATCAGATTAAGTGAGGCTGATGCAACTGCCACTGATTTCCAGGGTGTAAACACATTCCATATGCATGTATCCAGGATGTGTGGTTAAATGGCTGTCATCTGAAGGGTTGGGCTCTAGGCAAATGAATTAATATGCATATGGAAGTTGCTTAGGCAAGTAAATCTGGCTGAGAAATAATTTATATCAAACAGTTAGTGAACTAGAGAAGATATCAAATATACTGGACACAGACTAGAAATTTAAAATCACTAGAATGGAGTAATTTTGAATTTTTTTTAATGCAGAAGAATTCTCCTCTCTTGTTTATGTATCTTCCCAGTCAAACTACACTAATAATTGTTTGACTACTGTCTTTCTACTGCATCTCTTGGGTCCTTTTAATGATACTATATGCCCATCTAAATTAAAATATTTGCCTGTGAATTCTTTAGTAACTTTCTGTTTTAGAATTTCAAGGCTTTGACCTTTTCTATCTCAAAACCATTGTTCTAGATTTCATTAAAATTCTGACATACTGTTCTGATTTGATAATGTGGGGTCAAAGAGTATAAGTAGATGTTGTGACTATTTTAAATACATTGTTTTTGCAAGATACATGGACAATATGCATATTTTAGAACTTCGTATATGGTTTCATTTTAACGTTGCACAATTATTGTGTTACTGATAAATGTTTCCTTCATTTTCAAATCCAGGATCATGCTGTTTTGGGTAGTTATGATTTCTTCAGTAGATTCAGTGATTTCTGTGCTTTTTAAAAGCAGAGTACATTCTCTGCTTTTAGAAGTAGATTTGACCCCAGACACCAAAAAAATTTCACTGCCAGTAATTCATGTGTTATTAGTTCTTGCATCAGTAAAATGGTGAAAACTGGAACTGGAAGAGGGAAGTGTGAAAAGCCCAAGCTGAGCTGGGAAAGATCTTACATGGGTGCTGCCTCGTTTAGACCAAATTTCAAGTAATCTTTTTATTCAGGGGCTTTTGATCAGCTTGTCATCAGGGTGTCATCAAGCACTTCACTGTGTTGCTTTGCTTTGAATTTTAATTAACTGTTATTGGAATTACATTAGGTCTTTTACGTATTAGTGATTTTGGTCTGTGTGTATTTAATGATTTAAGCATTTGTGGTGTTTAGATGTCCTGCTTTATTTATCTTCTTTTTTTAAAGTCTGTGAGTTGTTTAATTTTTTTAGATAGTGATAACTGTGTAAAAGACTGTTAAATTCAGAGATAATCCTAAAGTGGGTGAAGTCACAAAAATTTGAGAGTGCAGGAATGATGTAAATGAGGATAGGATTTGATATAACATGTGGGCCAAATAAAATGTTGATTGGGTTGGAAAAAATGAAAGCTAGAAATATGCAAGGGGAGGAAATATTCAAATACCAAATGCTTAGGGGAAATAAAAGATGTACAGTGTAGTTGTGCTAGTGAAGATGTTGGAATTGACTGCCTGGGTGGCAGATCCAAACCTGCCTGTAGCTCATTTGTGATGAGAAGAATGGAGTTGAGATGAGAGATGATCCCTGTGACAGTGGTGGTTGTGAGTATGGCTGAAAAATCTTGTCTGTGACCCCACCAGACCTCCTGAGAGCTGCAGGTGCCCCAAAGAGAGTTAAATGCAGAAACACATGTGCAAAGTATCAAAGGGTACAGAAGGGTTGCTGCAATCAAAAATTGATTGTTGTGAAATGGGTGTGAGAATAACCTTACGGTCTGTACAGGGGGTTATCGAGGTGCTGATCCTGTGGTTCAGTTTTTCAATTCAAGCTTGTCTGCTTGCTCACAGCTTGGCCTGTTGTTCATCCTGTTGTCAGGGATGAAGGAAGGTTCCCTGCAGTGAGGAACATCTCTGTGCTGGGAAAGTGAGTTAAACTCGGGAACACACTCAACGTGTGCCTCAAAGCGGGTAAAAGTGTCCCACTGAAGAACTCAGTAGCTGTGCATTTATCACCTGGCAGTGGGTGTGGTGGGATTGTACAGGTTGTCACACTTGCATTAGAGGGACTTGCCTCTCCAAAACAAAGAAAATATTTTTATGGTTAGCTCTGCTTTGGGAACTGATCAAAAAATCATAGAATCACAGAATGGTTTGGGTTGGAAGAAACCTAAAGATTATCTTATTCCCACCCCCTTCCATGGGTAGGGACACCTTCCACTATTCCAGGTTGCTCCAAGCCCTGTCCAACCTGCCCTTGAACACTTCCAGGATTGGGGCAGCCATAGCTTCTCAGTGCCAGGGCCTCACCACTCTCACAGGGAAGAATTTCTTCCCAATATCCCATCTAACCCAGCCCTTTGTCAGTAGGAAGCCATTCCCCCTTCTCCTTCACTCCAGGCCCTTGTCCTGAAGTCCGTCTCCAGAGCCCCTTCAGGCACTGGAAGGGCCTCTAAGGTCTCCCTGGATCCTTCTCTTCTCCAGGTGAACACCCCAGCTCTTCCAGCCTGTCTCCAGAGCAGAGGGGCTCCAGCTCTTGGAACATCTTGGTGGTCTTCTCCGGAGGGGTCTCACACCTCTGTCAAAGATGGCATGGTGCTGTCCCAAAAAGAAGTTCTCAGACCAGTACCAAATGCTTTGGAGTAAAACTGAGAAAAGAACAGTAGCAGTAATTCCCCAGTATATGCTTCAAACATTCAGCAGTCCAGGCTGCTGGCGTCACTCAGGGAAAAGTTTTCCGTCAGACAGTGGGATCCTGCTGGTTGGAGGTATCACCTCTTCACGCCACTAATGGCTTCTATTAGAAAGCTGAGATGGAGGTTTTCCTAATGTTATCTCCTCAAACTGTTTGCTTAACAAGATAACTGATTAGTCAAGGTGTGCAGAGAGGTAGAAATTGAAATTGTACACACTGAAGCTTAAAATACAGTTATTTAGATTAGGAAGTTGGACTGTTGTGAGAGAAAGCAAGATGAGCTCCACAAATGAGCATTGTAACTGCAAATGAGATCAGTTTGAAAAACATCACTAGAGAGAGTATTTTTAATCGTTCACCAAATTCAATTTATCCTTTCTGTTGTTGTGGACAGACATTGAAACAAAATGTTAAGCAGGAGAAATGGGATGAGAACCAGTACTGAATGGCTACTTGTACTTGAAGTGCTTTTTTAGTCCTGGTTCAACATGGGGCGAGGGGAACTATAAAAAATTATTCAAATATAGAAAAGATATGCAAATAATTATGAACATGAGTGGTGATCTGGAAAAGCTGGTTCTGGAGAGGTACTGAGGAGTTCTAGGCAGTTCATTGCAATGGACTGCTTAGTGTATACAGGAGAATAAGAATGCAATGGATTCAAACCTGGGAAAAAGATAATTTTGAATATATTTATGGCAATATAATAAATTATATGTTGGAATAATTGCTGTGGAATTGGAAGAAATGTATAAGATACATCAGCATAAGCAGTGAAAGACTCTACAACCAGGCAGAAGTTTCTTTAAATCAATACAGGAAACTTCTCTGAATTGTATGTGCTGGTCACTGTTAAAGGGGAGGACCTGGTTGACCTTGATTTTACCTGCAGTGGGAAGTTCACATAAGCCATAAACTGTGAAGAAAAGAAAAAAACAAAAACAAGGGAGAACATTTCTGCTTGAGAAAGTTCCCTGGAGATCCAAGGAGAGCACAGAGGACTTGAGATGTCTTCGGTCAGTTCCCATGAGACCTGTGAGCTGTTGCTGCTGCCTTTCCCACTGTTCAGGGATCACCAGCATTCATCTTGGGTGGTCTCCATGGCTTGCCAATGTCTTCCTTCAGCTCCAGATTGACCTGAACTTCACCAGCTCCAGAATATTTTCAAATGTGAATGGTCAGGGTAGTTCTGCTACAACATTGCTGCAACACCTGAATTTAACCAAAACCAGTCTGTGTGTGTAGAAAAGGAGTGGATTCTCTGTGACTTAATCAGAGAAAGGAGCACCCAAAAAACTTGGAGCTAACATGCCTTACTGAGCCAACTGTCAGCTATTTTAGGTCTTTTATTTTTTGAATTACTCAACTTGGAATAATGATTTAATGCAGGAGCGGGGGTAGAGAAACTGTGTGTCAGATGTTAGAGCATTCACAGGGGAGGTGAGACATGAGTTCAATTTCTGTTCCAATTAATATTTATTTGTATGAAAGGCAGTAGAGTCAGAATGAGATGTGAAAGATCCCTACTTAGGCCAGTCAGTGACCTGGGCTTGTTGTGGAAACAGCTTCAAGTCCTTAGTTTTGAGATGGGAACCACGAGGACGTAATTTCTGGCCAGTAAGTCTTGTTCCCAGCACTGCCTTATTCCCTTGTCTTCCATGCTCTTAGCTATGTCAATGTAATAGACTGCCTGGGAGAGAGGGATAATTCTAATTTCTTGGGCGAGTATTGTTATAAAAGACCAAAATCTTAGTGACTACATCTGTAGGCATTTAGTAGTGTTTATTCCTCACTGCCCAGCTGTTGTCACACTATTTGTATATCAAATAGAAATAATGAATCTTTAATATATCTGCCTGTTTTCTGGCAGTGATCCTCCCCCCCCGTTCATCCTGGATTGTTTGCATCTCCAAGGGTCATTTTGTCTCGCTTGAGTTTTGTTTAGTCCTTCTTATGAGTCCTTCCCAGTGTCTGGCTCCAAGTTCATCCACGTGTTTTTAGAATTCCTTGCCAGCAGCTTAGTTCCAGGTTCAGTGAGATGCAACTCCATCCCGTTCTGCTGTGCCAGCTTTCATCTTCCTGGAGGAACTCACTGCGTGCTTGTTTGTATATCAACACCACCGTTTCCTCTGCTTGTTATGTGAAAAAAAGGATCCTTTTGGAAAAAGCTAATGGATCCAGCCTGTATGCAGGCTTCCTACCCAGCTGCTGTTTAGGGAGCCTTTTGTCAGTGGTATTAGCAGGCAAGGTGGCCATGGATTTCTTTCCAGAAACACCTGGCAGTTTCAGTTCCCAGTGTTGGGGAAGACTCCCCCAGGTACCAGGCACCATTCCTTTTTTTAAATTTTTTTTTGAGCAAAGGTGAATCACATATTTTATTCCCTGGATGCCAAGCCTTTTCTAGCAGGTTTGAAGCCTCTATTAAGCATAGAAGCGTAGCATAGTTTGGGTTGGAAGTGACCTAAAGC
Source organism: Coloeus monedula (assembly GCF_965178545.1). Classification (NCBI taxonomy): domain Eukaryota; kingdom Metazoa; phylum Chordata; class Aves; order Passeriformes; family Corvidae; genus Coloeus; species Coloeus monedula. Next base: position 5,821,339 of record NC_138787.1, read on the forward strand.
ATATATTCTCTTTGTGGATCAGGTCCATCCCTGTCTGGAATAGTTTGGTTCTGTAGTGTCTGTATTCCACCACAATGTCATTCAACATGATTTTACAATTCAGCATGATTTTACCATATGCTGTCTAGCACATGACAGTGTAGGGTAGAGCAGAAAATACACAGATTACAGAAATGAGAGCATAAAACTTGCTACTGGGAAGCAATAGCTGTAACTATGCAATGAGGCTAGGGATAAAACACTGGAATGGGGACTCTGTGCCTTGGTTATACAGTGATCTGCCTGCATGGCTGCAGGGAGGTTAATAATTTAAGCCTTTTGTGTATTAATTTTTCATTTCTAAGACCAGGGTCTTAGAAATGAAAAAACACTCAGTTATTTGCTTTTTCTTTTGTGTATTTACCTTAAAGTTCAGCTTTCTGCATTAGGTAAGTACCAGGACAATTAAATGCAGATTTAGTGCTGTGTGGTTTTGGTGCTGGCAGAACATGGACTGTAACCCAGTTTTGGGTCTAGCAACAAAAAGACCATGTTTGAAAATCAGTGTCTGACCGGACACGTTAATAGCCTCTGAGCCAAATTGTGTTCCCAAAAAATATATGGAGTTTCTGAGTTGCAGTCCGTTCAAATGTATCAACAAAATTGGTGTTTGCAATGTCAAGAGTCTTCTGATTCCACAAGTTGAGCGATTGCAAAACATGGATGAGGCTGGTGCAGTTGGGACCTGACTGCTGGTCAGTGTTATCTATCAGGCTCTGGTGAGAGCTGCCAAGCTCTGTAATCATGACACCCAACCTTTAGCTATTTCTTCCTTGGCTGCTAAAGCTTTTCCAAAAGGAAGTTAACATTGAGAGCATGTCCACATCATTTCTAGGCTGTTGGTTCTCATGAGCCTTGTTAAGGAAACGGGAGTGAATGGAGCTGGTGGTCCTCAAACCTTCTTCTTTTCTTTTTTTCATTTTCTTTCCCCTTTTTCTTTTGGGCATCTAACACATCTGTATCATAGAATGGTTTGGGTTGGAAGGGACCTTAAAGCTCATCCAATCCCACCCCCTGCCATGGGCAGGGACACTTTCTACTAGACCATGTTGCTCCAAGCCCTGTCCAGCCTGGCCTGGAACACTTCCAGGGATGGGGCAGCCACAGCTCCTCTGTTCCAGTGCTTCATGCAACATCTGCATGGCACTGGTGGGTGTGACACAGTACCTGTGTCTTTGTGGCATGTGAAGCTGTGGGCCGGGTGTGCACACCTAGAACCTCTCAGATACTGCTGGTTGTCAACATATGGTTGCCTTGGCTTCAGTTTCTTTTCAGGTGAAAATTCAAGAATTTGGTCTTGACTCATCTTTTCTAGCAGTTACAGTTCCAGCTGCCTTGAAAACAGCCAGTGAGATTAGCTGCAGTGCTGAACTGGATTGTCAACAGGAGCAGGACTGGTATTTTGAAGTTTTCCTTCATTTTATAAGTTAGCCCCACTTACAGCCTGACTTAAAGTGACTGTTCAAGTTTTCCTGAAAGACAGAAATCTTTCTTAATTTTGAGGCAGCCTATTTGGGGTTATACACTGATGTTTTCTATTCCTAACTTTGTACAGATCTTGTAATAAGACATAGGAAGTGTTAAACTAGTGTTGAAAACAAAGTTGCCCTTATTTATGTAATAGTTAGATAAGGAATTAGATTGTTATAAAAGGTTCATTTGAGGGGCATGGATTTTTACTTCAATCTTCTTGTCAGGCTCAATGTTGAGGATACTGAAATGATGTGTTTTGAGGTTTGAGTATGAGAGTATAGACTTATCTGTCTATCCAGTTGTTCTCCCAAGCCTCAAATGTTCATCAGGATCACAGGCATTAGATACTTGATGCTTGGCTTACGGCTGTCTGACCTTGTTTTAGTAGACATGGAGTACTCGTACCCCTGCTTCCACTTGCAAGTGATGCCTCAATTTTTAAAGTGAACAATAAAAACTCACTTCATTTGCTTTGTCCAATCATATAAAAGTGTAAATCTTTATAACTTAATGCTCCTGTAATTTTTAATTTTTGAAAAAATTTTTAATGTGCATTTCTGTGTGGTGTTACAGGTTTTAGCTGATGCTGTTGCACGCTTGGTTGTAGATAAATTCAGTGATTTGACAGAAAATTTCACATCTCCACATGCACGTCGAAAAGTCCTTGCTGGAATTGTCATGACAACAGGTAAATTAAAAAAAAATAGTATTTTGAATGCTTAAATATGATAGCTCTGTTTGCATCTAGTAAACTAACTTTTTTCAGTCAACCAGTATATATTTCAGTATTGAAATATATTTTTACTGTTTAATCTTGCAGGTGGACTAAATATAGTAATTAAATCTCAGGTACTTAGAGGAAAATTAGACCTGCAAACACTCCTGTTTCCACAGAATTCCTGTCCTCTTCCTGATTGAGACATCTGAGTAGCTCACAAAATGTAGGTTTTAAAGTTAATCATGAAACTTTGGGAAAATAAATAAAATCCCCCATTGGCCTTGTAGATGGTATTCCTGTTTTGGGCATGTTTTATTCTTAGTGCTCTATGTCAGTCATTTTAGTAAAAATATCTGAAGAAAGCAGTTGATGTTTTGGCAGATGGCAGTGGTGTGCATGTGTCAGCAGTGGTGTCATGGTTCTCTGGGTGCTGACATAATTGTGTTGCAATTATTAAAGGATCAGGGGCATGGATCATTGATAGAATTAGGGGATCAATAAAAGAACTGTAGCAATAGGCCTGTAAGCAAAAGGCCTGTGTATGAGGAAAAACTCTCCATGAGAAAATTCTTGTGTGAAAAAAACAGGGCTGGGAACAAAGAGAACTGGAGTTTGAAGATTTACAGCTGTTCAGATAAGACCCAGAGAAGGGGAGGTAAACTCTGAATTCTTTTAATCATAACATAACTGTAGAAGCTTGCCAATGCAAGTCCAATTATGTAGAAGTAGAAATGCGCTTTGATAAGTTTTAAGCGACTTAAGAGTTAACAAGCTGGTATACTATATAAGTGCCTTTGGATTGCTAATAAACGGAGTTTTGCTCTTATCAACCACATTGGTTTTGGACTGCAATTTTCTCCCCCCCGCCGGAGCGACTGGGCCTCCTTCTTTTTTCAATTCTGACATCTCTGCTTGTCCAAATCACCCAAAACCGTGAAGTTCTGCCCTAAACTAATATATGACCACGCTGCTGCTGAGTTTTCCTCACATTAAGGTTTATCTTGGTCTTCAGTCCATGTGAACCCTTGGTGGAATGCTCATTTTGAGGCTGTCCCAGCCGTGTCCCCTGCTGGTCTCTTGCCCTCCCACTGACACAGGCCCTTGGCAGGTTTGGGAAGCCTTGATGCTCCTCAAGCACTGCTGAGCAACAGGCAGACCTCCATCTGGTAATAACACTGTTTTAGCCCCAAATACATGAGGAACGTGCTGTAGTTTATTTTATTTTGTGATATTTAACAGGTTTTTATGCTATTTACAGCCCTGTATGTGCAATTCCCCGAAGAGTCATGTGCCAAAGAATTAAGACTTAACTAACACATGAATACATTTTGATTAACTGTAGAAATAGCTTTACACAGAATTAGAAAATATTTCACCATGAATACATGTCTGGGCAACACCTGGAATTAGATGACCCCGTTGCATAGCCTTGTGTTGCAGCTCGTTGCTTCTCCTCTAGCCCTGTGGGCAGGAGGGCCCAGCTGGGCTCAGGTTCATTTTAACTTGTTGGGCTTTTTTTACCCCTGTTTTGCTAAGTGTCATTTTGGTCTGTCTTTCTTAGTCCTTCATTCACCTCGGTTTTTTGAGTGATAAAGGCAGTTCTCTGTATAGGAAACACCCACCCAACATACTTTTAAAATTCTATTGCATGGGGTGGTTTAATACCAAGAACTACACATTATACTGGTAATCTTTACAGTGATTTAAGCATTTACAATTGTTTTCTCCCTAGTCTTACCTTTCCTGTTGTTGGCTCAATACCCTTCCATGATGTGTTGCTGCTTTAATAAACCAGTGCCTTTCAGATTTCTAAAGTGGCTGTGAATATTTGTGTAGGTGGCCAGAAGGTACGTGCTGAAAGTTGCTGGCTGCCTGAACCTCAGGAAAAAAAGCACTTTGAATCTCGGTCTTTAATGATTCTTCTTGAAGCAGCACTTTTTACCTGCAGGTTTTCAATTTTTAACTTGTCTGAACTCCAACATGAAGAGAGTAGTTCTCATAAGAGCCACAGACAGTGCTGGTGCAGGGAGGTATGGCTCAATGAAGCTTTTGTTTTAAATAAATTATCAGAAGAAAACCCCATTTTTTTAAAAGAAGCAAACAACAACAACAAAAAGAGCCTTGTTTTGGTTCTGCAAGAAGATCACTCAGTGCATTATTGGTGATGTTAATTGTATCTCCTTCCTGAAATTTTGTTTTGCAGGTACAGATGTGAAAGATGCCCTGGTAATAAGTGTTTCTACAGGAACAAAATGCATCAATGGTGAATACATGAGTGATCGTGGTCTTGCATTAAATGACTGCCATGCAGAAATTATAGCTCGACGGTGTCTGCTGAAATTTCTGTACACACAACTTGAGCTTTACCTAAGGTAAGCTGGAGGGAAAAAATGATGAGCTGATCCCACAGAGCTGAGAAAGTGTCTGTGGAAAACATCTGTCTTCATTATTTCACTGTAAAACACTTGTCCTGTTGCATTAGGATGTTGAATTTAGAACTTGTGCCCTTTGCCCTCAAGTTTGAGTTGAACAAAACATTTATTCAGTGAGGTGTCAGTCATGAGAGGGGAGGACAGGGAAAATAATTGGCAATCATTTTGTAAACTGTAAACATATAAATCAAAATAATATGAAGTGGGCTAAAGGTTGCTGATGTTTCATTTAAGTGCCTGAAAGCTCTTGACATCTGGCGTTGCCACAGGCTCTTTGTTTCCTGTCTTGATGGTCCTTTAATTTTGTTAATTGTCATAACTGTTAGATTTATATTACAGAATCTTCAGCCATCCTGTGTTTGTTTTTAATGCCTGTTAAGTCTGCCCATCTTATGCTTATTTCCATGTTAATGACAGTTTTCACTCTAGCTTTCTTCTCTGTTTCAGCAATAAAGAAGATCAGCAAAAATCCATTTTTATCAGATCGGAGCAAGGCGGGTTTAAGCTGAAGGAGAATGTGCAGTTCCATCTCTATATCAGCACATCTCCTTGTGGTGATGCTCGGATTTTCTCACCCCATGAAGCAGCTCAAGAGGGTATGACAGCAGTCCTCTTCCACCCAAGGGAGCTTAAATTATTCTTGGGGCATGTACAAGCGGCATGGTTAAAATTTAGGTGTCTTCTTTCCTTTTAGCATAGAGGTGTGTTAGACAAAGATCTCTTCCATAAAAGTCTGAGCTGTTCTTCCTCTGTGGTAGAAGTTCAGTATAGGGTGATGAGCCCTGTGGTCTTGAAGAGGTTGATGCTAACTGAGATAAGCCAGTGAGTCAGCAAGTATTCCTACAGAACTAACCATCCCCTTTCCTTGTTTCTATCCTTTAACAGCAGTTTGCTGCCTGCCCCTTCCACAGTCTGCCCATTAACTTCATTTTAACTCTGTAACACCCAGAACAGAGCTCAAGAGCTGCCTGCTTCCTACTGCTCCTTTGGTGAAAGCTTGGTTTAACTGCAAGTGTGTTTTGGAAGGCAGTGTTTGTGAGAGGTGTCTGATGCTGTAGCTAAATTGCCAAGAGCAGCAGGAACTGTGATGCAAGCCAGCAATAACTGCAGGCAAATACCTCAAATTAGTCTTTCTTACTGTGATTCTAATGTAAAACCCTTTGAAAATGTTCCTCAGCTGATTCTCAGTGTTTTTTGCCCTTCAGACCAAGGGGACAGACACCCAAACCGAAAAGCCAGAGGACAGCTACGGACAAAAATCGAGTCTGGGGAAGGGACCATCCCCGTGCGCTCCACTACCACTATCCAGACGTGGGATGGGGTATTGCAAGGAGAGAGGCTGCTGACCATGTCCTGCAGTGACAAGATAGCCAGGTGAGATGCTGAATGATTGGTTTTGTTGCTATTGATGTTACTGCTGAAGGAGGGCATAGGACAAGCGGGAATGGCCTTAAGCTGAAGCAGGGCTGGGTTAGATGGGATATTGGAAAGAAATTCTTCCCTGTGAGGGTGGTGAGGCCCTGGCACAGGTTGCCCAGAGAAGCTGTGGCTGCCCCATCTCTGAAAGTGTCCACGGTCAAGATTGAATGGGGCTTGGAGCAACCTGGGATAGTGGAAGAGGAATGGAATAAGATAATCTTTAAGGTTTCTTCCAACCCAAAACCATCCTGTGATTCCTAAAGGAGGGGTGCATGGTACCCACAGTGCATGTGCAGGGAATTGTTGGGCTTATCTCAATGCTTAGACATAGTGTGAGAGTGGCTGTCACCCCGTGATAAAGCCCTGATTCTTCACCTACAGTTGATGTCAGACCTTTTGCTGGCTTCAGAGGCAAGGTGAAGTCATTCTGTATCATTCCAGCCGCATCAAGTCATGACAGCTTTGTTTTGTATTTCTGTCACTAGGGAATAGCAGAGGAATGTTTTAGTGGTTTTTTTTCCCCTTAAAGTAGTATAGCATTAGGAAAACAGTACAATAAATCTATTACATTACTTATATTTGGATAACTTCCTCTGGTGATATACATCCTTGCCCCATTGTTGGAAATGTTCCATGTCAGGTTGGATGGGGCTTGGAGCAACCTGGTCTAGTGAAAGTGTCCCTGCCCATGGCAGGGGGTTGGAACAGGACAAGCTTCAAAGTCCCTTCCAACCCAAACCATTCCATGATATCAAGGATACCTACATTTTCCATGCATAGTTTAGATTTTTATTATTTTGTATGGTGGAAAGTGTCCCTGTTAAAAAAATCCTAATGGATGGGCACTTCTAGTTTTTAACTCTAGAATTTTATTTATAGTTGAAGTATTTTATTGTAATTAAATATTTTGTTTCCAGAACAGTATTTTAATTTATATTTCATCCAATTCCTTCTTTGTTGTCCTTTTTGGCAAAGATTGAAAGATTGTTTTTGTTTTCAGAATCATAAATGGACAAAAAAAAATTTAGCAGTAGAATCCTTTAACAAGCGTCAGAAGTATGGGAGAGTTGCAACATCATAATTTTTTTAAATGAGTCTGTGCGTTTGCAGCCTTTGTGCTCTTGCAAAGTAGATGAGAAATACCAAGTTTTTTGGCTAATGTTACTTTAGTTATTTTTTAATGATATGTATGTTAAATATGTTTTAAAGTCACCGTTAGTCCGATTCAATGTTTATTAAGGATATTAAGTAGGAACTATTTTTGTGAACTGCATATGCCAGATGAAAAATAGAGGAGGAAAGTTGCATAATGGATTTGTTCCTTTAGTCTTGTTTCAAGTAATCAGCATCTCTACTGAAGGAAAACATTTTATTTTAGTTTAAATACCCCTAACATAAATGAATAGGGTCTTTCAGAAGCTAGGACAGGCAGCTGGGGAAAGGTAATTCTATAAAAATGACATTTCAGCTTCTTTTATAATATTTTCAGTAAAATTCACCAAATAAATTCCCCAGTTTCATGTCGGGGCTTCTCCCAACCTACTGACTTGGGATTCATGCCACATTCTTTTATCACATTGGCATTGCAAATATATTAAAAAAAAAAGCGCCAGTTGTTGAGCTAGAACACATTTGACTCTTTTGTTGATTTTGTATGATGCAGAACAGAATCCATCTCTCGCTTCCATAGCTAGCTGTCACCTCTCCTTGGGGCTAATGGGAATAATTTTGTTTGTGCCAGTGAAGGAAGCAAATAGAACTCCTTGACACAGAACAAAGACTGTATGGCGGGTAAGGAGGCCCAAATTTTTTTTTTTTTTTTTTTTTTTTATTTTTTTTTTTACATTGCCCTGACATGTTTTGTCCATTTACATTTGAAAGAATGCCTTGCTCCACAGTGTCCAGCAATCAGTCCTCCAGTATGCCTCAGACATGGGAATTACCACTGATCTTTCCCAAGGTTCACAATCACAGCCTGGGAAAGATGTGGATAAATTTGGGGTGTGGCACTGCACTTGTATCAAACCACTTGTATCTGAGCTGCCTCATCTGTGTGGATTATCTGTATAATCCAGGTTGCTGTTTCCAGCCTTTGAGGGCTTTGCTGCAGCGTGCTACCCAGCACCCTCCTAGACCTGGTAGGAACAATCAGGGAGAGTTGTGAGAAATGTGGGAGGGCCATGAGTGTAATCCCCCTTGGGCTGGAAGCATTAAAACAGGATTGTCCTGGTGTGTTAGAGCTTGGTGGCTCTGCAGTAAGGTGTTAGGGTGGTTTCTGACCAGAGTTAACATTAATATACATGCATTTGTTTTAAATGTATCCTGACCTGGTGCCATGGTACTTCATGATGTTGATTTTTGTCATTCTCCTTCTGATGTGCTTTTCTGCCCATATTTTTGGTTTCAAATAATTACTTACCTTCTCATTAAACATTCCAGTTAATGGCTAATGTCCTGCTGAGAAGTGCAAAATTCCTTTTCACATGGTTTCTCTGGTAGAAAAGCTCTAGGAACTGAGAAAAACTTTCTATGTTGAGTTGTTAAAAGGAAAGTCGTTGGTGCTCTTCTACTTTAAAGAAGGGAAAATATTTTTCTGATAAACTGTTGTGTGAAAGAATATCACATGCCCATCCACCAGCCTTGTTTTGTGCTTATTCAGAGTGGGAAATCCAAATGGACATTTGTAACTCAGTCTTCCTCCTTTTGTCCCCAAAAGAGAGCATTTCTCCTCACCAGTTCTTAACCCAGTGACAGTGGCTGATGTGATTGCAGTGGCCACTTTGATGCATGGTGGCACTTAGGTAAAATACCTGAGGGGAGGTGGGGAGAAACGACTATCCAAGGTGTACCATTATGGAACCTCTCCAACTAGGCTCACATATGTTACGATCTGGTTTAAACCCAGAAGAGCAAAGTAAACAAAGTCTGTGTATAAAACAGAAAAAACTTTGAAGGTTCAAAATATACCCAAAAACGAGATTAAAACCGAACGAGATTAGATGTTGGTGCCAAAAAATTGATGTGTTTTATTTAATAGTAAAAGAGGCAAAGAGAAAGAAAGAGAAAAGACAGAAAGAAATAGAGAAAGAAGTGTGCGTGGGGGGTGGGGGTACAGGGAGAGAGTGATGGGTTAGGTGGAAGCATATTACCCATCCGAGGGTCCCAATGACGTCTCATTGCTCCCCTCCATCTGGTCTTGGTGAGGGTCCCCTGCCGCCGCCGAACTGAAGAGTGTAGAATGCAGTGGATGAACACATGTTTTGGGCAGGTGGGAATGCCCAGGTGTCTCCCCTGCAGGGCGCCAGTGTGTCACTGTCCCTTGCAGCACCATGGATCTGTTGCATCATCTCTGGTTTTCTGGTGAAGGATCTGGGGACCCCTTTGAGGGGGGCGTTTGATGGGCCATGGCACCCCTCTGTCCTTCATGTGGATGCAGCTTCTCCCTAGCAGAAGAGGGCCCTCAGCTGGGCTTCCCTGCACAGTGGAGGATGGGCATTCACTGCCTTTCACCAGAGGCTTTTCCAGCACACACCCGAAGCCTCTCCTCCCTCCACCCTTTGGTGCAGGGGTTCTCTGTGAGCCTGGCAGCTGATAGCCCTGGAGCTGTGGTCTCCACTCCTGAGGTGTTAAGCCTGTGCTTTGGGAATGTCCCTAGCCCTGAGTTGTTACTTTATCTTATCTTCATCAGCGAGAGGTGTAAAAGGCCTCAGGCCTGTTCAGTACTGGTCTCTGCGGCTTTTGTAATACATTTTGCTAGAGTAGGCAAAAGTCCTTCATGAAGACGTTTAAGTAATAAACTATTAACATTTCAGTCTCCAACAACATACAGGCAGCAAATCCAGGCAATGCCAGAAAAGCTGGGACAAGGCAGAGCTGCATGGTTGCCTGCCTTGGTGCAGCTACAAGGGGAAACACTTTTTCATGTGTGTAATTGCAAGTCTAAAATGGTGTTTATGAGAAGGGCTGCTGTCAAAGACCAGAGACTTCCTGCGCTTACAATTTACAGTGTGGGCTGCTGAGCCAGCTACTTGATTTGAAAGAAGCTCTCACTCCTTGTAAAGATACTGCTGCCTGTTTACAACTGTGGCCCTTGAAGAGGAGTGGTCATAGAGACTTAATTAATCTCTTAAGGAAACAAGAAGAAATCGGGTTTAAAGTTGTGCCTTCTGCACACCAGAAGGAAAACTGCTTTCTGGTATAGTCCTTCATCTTCCACAGTGACACCTTTTCTCACTTGCCATCAGTTGCAAGTAAAAACTTGTGATAAACAAAATGCTAACTAAGTAATTTTTATTTCTTCATAGTAATTGTGGTATTATAAATAATACTGATATGGGAAGCTCTTTGAACTGTAAACACTTGATAGGTTTTGCCTTGTTTGAGTATTTGCAGGAGACTCTTGTTTTCCTGAGATGAATTTTGACACCAGTTCCATGTGGACACCATTGTGGGTCACACATAGTGAGTGCCCTCCCCCATACTGCTCTCTGCATAAAAAATTAGTAACTGTTTGATATTAACATCAAATTGTATGACTTACTGCTGTTAGGCCCCCCTCAATTCTGTATTTTCTCTAAAATAATGTGAATAACAGCATTCCTGTACCTTTGGAGTTTGAAAAGTTCAGAGGGGAATTTTTACCTGACGCGTATATTTTTAACTGGTTTTATTTTTGGCAAGAGGTGCTACCAGCACATTGTGAAAGTGTTGCTGAGAGTTAAATTTTACTTACCTTCTCATGTGTCAAGAGCTGTGAAATCAGCTGCATTTCTTGAAGAAATCCACAGACCTTTTAGGAATCCACTGTGAATTCCACAGACCTTTTAGGAATCCACTGTAGATACCCTTGAGCAGATGGTGGTCTGAAGCAGAAATGTGACAACACAGCAAGGAGGAGAGGACTCCTCTTGATTTGGTGTCAGTGTCTGGTTTCTCCACCCTCTTTTTTTAGTGCAGCGTGCTTGACAACAGCAAAGGTTGAGGAAGTGCATCCATCCTTCAGATTGTTATGAACAGAATCTAGAGTAGAGAATACAGAATAAGAAAACCAGTGACTATGATAAATTTATAAAATTCAGATTTCCCACTGAGGTGGTCATCTGTAAGACCTCACGTGAGCACAGTACACAGAGAGTGTCCTCTGTGTAAATTGTCAGGAGTTGAACACAACTCATATGCATTGATCTGCAAAGGCCAAGGTGGGGGTCGAGCCTGTAAAGGTGTTGGGATGTACTGGTTTGAAGGAGCATTTCCCAACACTGTCCTTGTACTCCCAACAGTGAAGAAATCACCATTAGCTGTACCCCAGCTCAAATCAGGGCACCCGTGTTTAAGCGTTGGCAGTTTGAATGTAAATCCCGTGGCTATTCATACCAATCTAAGAGCTTGCACTTTAAATATCAGTTTTACTTTGAGGTAAAGTTTTTGAAGGTTGTCAAAGAAAATTCCTGTAGTAACTTAAAACTGGAGTGCTCAGAATGTGTTAAATACTGTTATAAGACTTTTTTTTGCTTAGCTTAGACAAGCATCTCATGTGTTTCCAGTGAGAAGGTATACATTGGAAAAGTTTCCCTGCCTGCTTCCATGTTCTTTCCCATCTGCAGCGCTCTGCTTTACATGCTTTTCTTTGGGCATGTCAGTATCTTTTGATGCGATGCAGCATTCTTGTGTTCTGCTCGTGCTCGTTTTTTAGTACCCAGGTTTGGGTTTGTAAGCTAGATTTAAGTCACTTCAGTTACTTACTTAACTCTTTTCTGATGCTATTTTTAATGTGAAGAAAAAAAAATCCATTGTTTAATTGCTCCACTGCAAAGACAACACTGACTTGAAGTTTTCTGTAGTGCATTTTGCTTTTTCTGCTCTGCACCACATGGTTTATAGTGAAGTACAGCATTTGGCCCATTAATTTTAAAAGAAATTGTGCTTTCAGTAGAGGTTAGTGTTAGATTGGCAGCAATTGTTGGTGTGTGTTCTGACAACCTGTGTTTGTAAACTGGAGGATGAGGCACTTCTGGAGGCAATGCCTGTGGCCTTTTGAAAACTGATGTATGGTGGTGGTGTCTTCTCAGTTTATATTCATAAAGGTTGTTCCAGTGTACGTGCTAATGGAAGTGAGATATTACTGTTCGATGGAAGTAGAGTATGAAAAAGGAACAAGAAGAAAGTCTCCATGTAGTGCTTTCTTTCACTCTGCTATGATCTGCAGAACATGACCATAAATCTGATAGGGAGAAGCTGAGGGATCTGGGGGGGCTCAGCCTGAAGGAAAGGAGGCTCTGGGGTGATGTTCTTGCTCTCTGCAACTCCCTGATGGGAGGGTAGAGTTAGGTGGGGGTTGGTCTCTTCTCCCACATATCAAGGGACAGGACCAGAGGAAATTGCCTCAAGCTGTGCCAGGTGAGGTGCAGGTTGGATACTGCAAAAATTTGGCCAGACCCTGGAACAGGCTGCCCAGGGAAGTGGTGGAGTGTAGGTGGGAAGTGTCCAAAAGGTGTGTGGATGTGGCACCTGGGAACAGTGGTGAACAGGGTGGTGCTGAACAGGGTTAATTGTTGGACTTGATGCTCTTAGAGGGCTTTTCCAGCTTTAGTGATTATGTGATTCTTTTGGGTTTCATGTTCATCTCTGCACTATAACCAGTTTCTGATATAAGAATACATTTTTGTAGAGAAGTAAATGTTCTTTTATTACAACAATGAAATTTAAAGCTAGTTTTATAAACCTAACCACCACCCAACCCTGCGTAACGAATATTAAGAGCTTTGGCTGTGTGAGTGGTTTCTGCAGTCCCTGTCCTTGTACAGGCCCATTGCTCTGAGCCCAATGAGTGTGTGCTGCAGTGGCAAAGGGGATTCAGCACAACCCAGCAAACCAAGGCCCTAGCCCAGTAATACCAGTTCATACAGCCCTCCTTGCAGAGGCTTGCTCAGCTGTCCTCACTCCTCCTCCTCTTCTAATCAGAAGTTAACAAGACAAATGTCAACTTTCATTTTCTGCGCCAGAGAAGGTCACCAAGTGTGGGAGGAAGCAGCAAAACACGAGCTCTGGAAATACTGAAGTCAGAAGTAAGGAAAAGGGTCTGGCAAAGGGGGTTTATTTAGGAAGTAAGGGCTTTGCCAGAAGAGTGCCTTGGCCTATTTTAAAATGTCTATCATCACTCAAGCACTGATCATGTAATGTAAAATGTGATGTGCTTTGTCTGCAAACCTGAGTTTGCAATGCTCAGTCTTGAATTCTTTCCAAATGTTTCTTCCATAGTTTTACCTGTGTCTGTAGCAGTCAGAAAGGCATACTGGTCCTGGGAAGCAGCAATTTTCACTTGATATCTTTACTCTGACACTTGGTTCCTGATTGCATTTTCAGTCTTATTAAAAATATGCCTTTATTCCATGTAAAATACACCTCATTTAATATCACAGTATTTTTACTCATTTATTAGGGCCAGCTTTTTTAATGACAGGTGAGTAAATTAATGCGCATTGCCTCCATTTTCATCCTCAGTAAAGATATGTAAAGAAACTGTTTCCTTGGATTATAATCTTTGTTTTACCATTTTTATTTAAAAAAAAAGAAACATGTTGCAAGTCCTGAAGCCAGCCTGTGTAGTTCAGTTTTTGCAGTATTGAAACAGTTGTGGTGTGGAGTTTCTAACTTGAAATGATGCTAATGTGTAGCTCTGCCATCCCAGCACAAGCTGCAAGAAACACTGTTAGCAACATCCGAATTCCCTCTTTTCCTAGGACAACCTTGCAACCTGGCATAGGATGGGCTTTTTAACAAGGACAACCATTCTATGGGAGCACGAGAGCTTCTGATGTGCTCCTCTGTTTCATCCAAGCACCAAGGGAACTTTTCCTGCTGCTTGTGTCTGAGTGTTGCAGTTGGACTCCAGCTCCAGGTTGGACAGGGCTTGGAGCAATCTGGGATAGTGGAAGGTGTCCCTGCCCATGGCAGGGGTTGCAGCTAGATCATGTTTAGGGTCCCTTCCAAGCCAAACCATTCTGGGATTCCAAGACTGAAATACACTATTTTCATTGTTGCCAAGCTTTTTGCACGTATTCCTCAGACCAAGCAGTGAAAATACTCTACAGGAGATGTTGAAGTTTTCAAAAGTATTTTGCGTGACAGTTACAGAGACACTGAGAGCCAAAACTTTATCAAATGAACACAGCTAAAAAAAAAGTCAGAATCAGGATTTTGCTCCTAGGCATTCTGCATCCCTGCCACCAGATCTGATCCAGTGTAAATCACAGTGCTCAGACAGGGATTTATGTTCGCAATCTGTGAAGCAGCTAAAGGGAGCAAAGACTATATGCATTCTTTGCATGTTTTCAGTTTTCATATTCACTTTTCTCCCTGCCTGTGGATATTGCAAGCCAGTGCACATGTCAGCAGGATGTGGGCAGTTGGGCTAAGGTTTGAAGGACAGGCCTTTCCTTGTGATGGTGAGGTGTGGAGGTCTTGCAGACAATCCTTCTTGTGCTCTGGAAAGGATGCTCTTCTCCCTGCCAGGTGTCTTCTGGAGGCATCAGCTGCTGTTTTTGATGGAGAATCTCACGGTTTGGCTTTCTCCCATTGAATGACCCTGTCCATCTCTGGCATTAGAGTGCTGGAAAATGCATCACCAGATATGTTAGCAGGGTTACAAGAAGTCTGCTCCTGTTTTAGGTCATTTTACTCAGGATTACACTGAGTGTCCCCTAAGCTGATCTCTGAAATTCTGGCAGGTTTCACAGCTTATGCTACCATGGTCATGTGCTGGTCAGGAGGAAGGGTTGAAAGTCCATTGTGATTAACTGCTGTTATGTCTGGCAGATGTTACTTGTTCCATTAAAAAGAAAGTGTTTTTTTGTTTTTTGTTTTGTTTTGTTTTTCCCTCCCTCTTAGGTGGAACGTATTGGGTATTCAAGGAGCCTTACTTAGCCTCTTTGTGGAGCCAATTTACTTCTCTAGCATCATCTTGGGGAGTTTATATCATGGGGATCATCTATCCAGAGCCGTATACCAGAGGATAGCAGAGATAGAAGATCTACCACCTCTTTATACACTCAACAGACCTTTACTTAGTGGCAAGTATCTAATGGAGAAGGCCGTGCCGGTAACTAAGTCTGTTCAGTAGCATTGTGATTTTCCAGTTCTCAAAACCTTGCAAACTGTGTGCTGTGAGTAAACTGCTTGCTGGTTACAATAGAGAAGTTGTGGTAAAACATAATACAGATATCCAGTCAGAAATACTGTAGCAAGGACCTTTAAAAGCTAAAAAGAACTGGGGGATGAAACTTTGGATGAGTTTCCCCACCATTCCTGTCTGGAGCATGCCCTAGGAAGATGAGAGGCAAGTTGAAGGCTTAGTGAAACCTCTTCCCACCTGTGGAAATAGTGTGTTAGCACTGACTGTCACTTCTCTTGCATTGCAGATTTTTGTTGACTGGTCCTTTCATTTATCAGTATGCCAAGATAGACACACTTGGTTCACAATTTCTAGATCAATAATCAGCTCAAAATGGATGGAGATAACACTTCACCTGTCTTAAATTCAAAAATGGCTTATTACAGTAATGCCTGAAAGCTTTAAAACTGAAATCTCATCCTCTCACTGTGTGCATTGCTTTGCTCTGTAGAGTTTAGCTTTTGGCATGTGTTTATTTTCCAGGGGAAAAAAAGCAGCTCATAATTTTAAAGCATGTTGAAAGTTGGACATGAATTTTTAAAACAGATTTAGGGAGGGAGTGGGGAAAAGACCATTGTGAACAATGAGTATTCCTTTAGGTACAAAAGGTAATTAATAAGGATTCCCCGAATTAGAATGTATAAAAGTGCTAAATAACGTATTCATCCTTATATTAGCAAGTAAGTAACAGTTGCAACACTCTGTACCAAATAGCTAATAGTTTTATGGGCATAGTAGCTGATGCATGGACTGCTTCTGCCTGATTTTGGGGAATTTTTATCAGTCCTTCCAAGACAGCAGGTTTGTGGCAGGATGAGAAGAGTTTTTGTTTTCCTTTTCACAGCATAGAACAGTACCTTGTCTTCTTGAAAATCATCTTTCTGCAATGGTGCTATCATCTATTTCCCATGAAATAGAACCATCTGTTTAAAACAGTTGAGCCAGGACTTGCCAAGTAGCAGAGAGTTCGGAAATGTTCTCAGCTGTTCAGTTTTCACAAAAATACACATCTCAAAAATGTACAGATAGGTTTTTTAGGAGGTTGGGCAGAGATCTCCGTTGATGTATTTTTTTTTTTACTGGTTCAGTCTTGAAAACTGATTTTCTGACCTCTGCTGTTACATTCAGCTGGGGCATTCGTGTAGCTGTGCTCTTGGATTCACATATTTTTCAGTGTATTCTTACCTAGAACAAGTACTGTAGAAATACCTGTCTCCAGTTCTGTGTTCTTTCTTGTACCACACACACACCTCTGTGATTTATTTCTACCAGAGGGATGAACTAGAACAGAAATACCTGTCTTGTCCCACGGTCCTGCCTGTTTAGGTTTAGCTGAGAAAGTACTGTAAAAACAGGTTTTCTTCAATAAAGTAAATTTTATGTCTCCTGGAGCACCTGCATTAGGTTAGAATTATTTTGAGATACTGTTACGTACTGCTAAAAATTGTCTTTTATCATCTTTCTTTCTTTACAAGAGAGTTTTGAGTTACACCTTTTCCCAGCAAGTTGAATCATAGAATCATTAAGGTTGTAAAAGACCCCCAAGATCATCGAATCTAACCATTAACTCAGCACTGCCCTGTTCACCACTAACACGTGCCCCATATATTCAGTTCCAGTAGGGAACATGCATACCAGAGCAGCTGTTTTTCAGGTAAGGGATGCAGGAAATCTGTCTATTGATAGGAAACTCCCTTCCTGTGCTCTTGGAAGCCTTTTGGTTGCAGGAGCCAGATTTTCAGGGTGCCTTTAGCAGCCCAGCACTGAGGGCAGTTGAACTCTCCCTGAGAGGTGGCCACCGCACTTGAAGAGAAGACAGGTTTGAATCTTGTAAATTTCTAGAATAATCTGAAAAGGGACTGATTTCACAGAGTGAGGATGGTTGGATAAATCAGCCAATGTCAAGTTGCCAGTCTGCAGGGTGACCTGCACAGACTCTTTTGGTGGAGCCACTGTGGGAGGTGGGCACGCAGGAGTTCACCCCTGCTGAAGCCCAAGTCAGGTACTGAGATCTTTGTCTTTAGAAATCCTTAGCACATCTTTCATTTGTTCATTCCTGGTTATGTTTTTTGAAATGGTTTCAACTTTTTGCCATCCACAGCCTCCTTGGGTAAGGAACTTCCTTTCTGCTAATTTAATTAATTAGATGTTCCTCAGTGCTCTGTGAGATCCAGACCATAAGCAGTGGTCATGACACTCAGATAGGAAGGAGTATCTCAGAGGTATAGAAAACTAAGTCCTATTTTTTGCAAGCTGAAGTGTCTTAGTCTACTTTGTTGTTCCTTGCACAGAGACCCTTTCACATAAGGATCATTTTGCAGACCCATTTTTGTGCTAGTGAGACCAGAGCAGTAGCTGATATCCAGAGTAAAGCAGCAATACTGGTTTATGTGGTGGCATGTATTCTGTTCACTTCCTTGATCCTTCACTAATAATTCCTAACATTCACTTTGATTACTGTTGGTGATTGACCTGACCTTTTGGTAGAACTGAGTATTAGAAACTAAAACCTCATTCCTGAATGCTAATATTGAGCTCCAAGTCCAGAACTCCTTTTGCAAGATTGCTTTGGGTTTTTTCCTAATATGTGTTGCTTTATATTAATCTGTGAGGAATTTCATCTGCCTTTTTATTGCCCAGACCCCCAGTATGTGAGGTTTTTTCTGCTGCTTTTTGCAATTGCTCCTCCTCTTGCCTTTTAAAAATAATTTAGTATCATCACCGATCCTACCTCAGTTTCCCCCCCCAACACATCCCAGGTCTGCCCCGAGCTGGAAGCTCTCCAGCTGTGTTCACTCTTCCCAAGGAGACTATCTTTATTCAAGTGTTAATGAATTTGTTTTTAAGGTAGACAAAATTAAATCCTTCAGCAGAACTTCTGGTGATTTTTTTTCTTGGCTGTTCCCTTGGTACCTCATCCTCCTGTTCACATTGGTGCTTTTCAGCTTTCTGTGTCCTTTTTAATGAAGCTTGTTTTAGCTCTCTCCTCAAAGAACTGTCAAGCATTATTATTTATATAAGCACTGGCACAAAGAGCTGTGACCTTTCCTTTTGCTTATTATATCCCTTTTTAATAATATTTAACAGTAAGTTCTGAGCAATGTTCTCTAAATAGCTTTAGTTCTATTAGTTTTCAAAGGAGAGTAAAATATTTGACTCTCTATCCTAGATTTCTTTTCTATTTCTAATCTCAGCATATTGTGCTATATTCATATCTAGATTTTGAGGGGGAAGATCTGACCCACCTGAAGTTTTATCAAATGCTTTGATTTTGAGATAACCCTTATTCCCTGTCCACGCTACCTGTGATCCACCATCAGGGACTCCTTTGCCATCTCTCTAGAGTTCTTGCATACAAATAAGCAGCTGAATGGGTTGTTATTAATTAAATCTATTTGAAATTCTAAATCTGGGTTGGTTTTGGGTTTGTTTTTTTTTTTTTTTAAATAATTAATTCATCAAAACCCAAGGAATTGAATTGTATAATTGCAATGGAAATGTAGTCCATACTGGATGTTCAGCTTTGTCATCTTTATTTGATTTGCTTGTGGGACTCATTGTGATATCACAAGTGTTTTGGAGTACTTGATGACCTCTGTCTGATCCCTGTACTTGTGTAATAGTGTACGGAATGAAAGGAAAGGTAATAGTATAGATGTCATTAAATGAAAGAAAAAAAAGACAAAAAATTGTCAGGTGGCATCAATTTCTTAGCACTCTTGCCTCAGTACTTTTGGTAAAATGAACTTTTGTTCCAATTCTCAATTTTTTCAGCTTATATTTTAAGAAAATGGGGAATAGTAGGTTATTTTCTATTATTATTCACTTAATTATTTCTTATCAGTCATAGTGACAAGGTTGATCCAAACCAAGTATAAAAATACAACAGCTTCAGTAGTTTATATTTCAAAGTGTTTCTTTGTTTATTAAATGAGGAATTGATGATAGGAAGCAAACCTGAATTTTGCTGAGTCATTCAGACTTTGTAGGTCTTGCACACTCTCAGTCCTGGGCCCAGAGGTGCCATGAGACTGAGCCAGGTGAGCCAGTCCTGCTCCCAGTGATGCCATGGTGATTTTTTGCCTTTTCTTTTATACCCCTGTTATACCTTTTATAACTTCTGTATTCTTAGTGCTTTTTGCCTACATTCTTGGACTTGTTTGTCAAGCTGAGAGACTAAACATTTTAGAAGCTTCATAGTTAGGGATCAGTGTGCCCCAGACCCCAAGGTTCTCTCCAGAACACACTCTGTAAACTAAGATAGAACCATCGAGGGGAAGGCTCCTTGGGGAGGGGGTCTCACTTGAGCCTCTCATTGGGGAATCTTTGATAGATATGCTAATTAGTAAAACCTATAATGTTATACCAGATCTTTTGTGGGGGGATTGCAGGGTGCATTTTGGTGCATTCCACTTGGACGTGTGCACGTAAGGATCCTTAAAATAAATACCAAGGTAAAATCCCTTTTTCCCTTCTAACTGTGTTTGACTCTTGATTTTAAGACCAGGAAAAGGCATCACCAGGTGCCCAGCTTCATTAGATTGCATTCCAGATATCAGCCAGAAATGCATCCTGCTGTGTTGCTTATGTTCAATTTCCAAAAATTGTCTAGATTTTACTAAGTGTAGGACCTGGCCTAACAGTGGAGTAGACTCGAAATAGGTTCTCAATGAGAGCTGCCTTAAAGCAGGATTTTTATTTACTAGAAAGAACAAATTGCCCTGGTGCTTTGCTCTCTCCTGGTGAGGTGACTGAGACATCTTCAACAGAGTTTTGCCACCCCTGGAATGTCTGGGGAGTCACACATGCATGGAGCAGCTGCTGTGACCTTCATTATGTACAGTCCATCTTTTGAGCATCGGGGTGTCGTGGGGAGTAAATCCCACCCTGGGCAGGCAGGCAGCCTCGATTTGCACTTGGGTTGGATTGTGGTGGCTTTGCTTCTCTATCCCTGGAGACAGAGCCATAGCTTGAAGGTGTCACATAATTTAAGACCTGAGCAAAGTGATTAGAATCCTGTTTGGAGTCCTGTGGTTCCCCATCTCTGGGCTCAGTGTGCAACACTGGCCATGTAAAGTGGGGAGGCAGCTAGAACACAATGGATTTATGCTGGAAGACCCAAATGTCTGCCAGTTCTGGCTTTGTGGAGGGTTCTGAGGACAGGGCTCACAGGATGGTTTGTGTTGGAAGGGACTGTCAAGCCCATCTCATTCCACCCCCTGCTATGGGCAGCGACACCTTCCACTATCCCAGGTTTGCTCCAAGCCCTGTCCAGCCTGGCCGTGAACACTTCCAGAGTTCATAGTTTCACATCCATTTGGAAGTGAGATGAACCCCATGAACTCCTGCCACAGAGCTCTCCATGATCCCCTCTGCCGAGGAGGCCGCTTTCTGCAGAGGTGCACACTTGCCCTGCTGGGAAGGACAGAAGTAGAGACCACTTTAGCCAGAATGAGAGTGAGGTGTCCATGGTGTTACCTCTGCGAGTTGGTGAGAAATCTGCAGGAGAATGCCCTCAAAATAAAAGATCTGCTTGTAACACTGTTTACTCCCCAACAAAAAACCAAAAATCAAGTGTTTGTATTTATTATCATCGTTAAACATCACTTTTCTTTCAGGTATCAGTAACGCAGAAGCCCGTCAGCCAGGGAAAGCCCCGAACTTCAGTGTGAACTGGACAGTAGGAGACTCTGGTCTGGAAATCATTAATGCTACAACTGGCAAGGATGAGATGGGTCGTGCATCGCGCCTCTGTAAGCATGCATTCTACAGCCGTTGGATGCGCATCCATGCCAAGGTACAGCTTCCACAGTGCCAGGTTTGCCACTTCTTAAGTCTTAGTGAAATACCTGGATGTGCTTTCTGTACTCAGAAGCCGCTTTCTCAGCCTATTTTAAGCCAAGCCTGATGTTAGAACCACAGAATCATTAAGGCTGGAAAGGACCCTTAAGATTGTCAAGTCCAACCATCAATGCAGCAGCACCACCATGTTCACATTAAACCATGTCCTCTAGCACCATATCCACACATTTTTTGAAGACTTCTAGGGGTGGTAACCCTACTACTTCCCTGGACAGCCTGTTCCAATGCTTTACAACCCGTTCAGTGAATTTTTTTTTCTAATATCTAATCTAAACCTCCCCTGGTGCAACTTGAGGCCAGGTAGCTGCTGCTCCATGCAGTAAAGGAAAAGAACAATGTGTTTGTTAACTTACTCTTTAATGTGATGATGTCTGGTCCAAAATGCATATTCCTTGTAGCTGAGTAAGCAAAGGATGCTGTCTCCTTTGAGCTTGCCTTTGCATTTTAATTTATTTGGAAGGATAATCCCATTTTCACTGCTGAGGTTTCACTTTTTACTCTCAGAAAGCAAGCTTCCAGGAAGTATGTCTGTGGCTTTTTGGCCTCAACATTTTGTTTGGTAGATCCTTACCTTGTTTTAATATTAGCTGTTTAAATAACTCAGTCACTCTGATACTGTTTGGCTTAATAGGGTCTTGTCTCTCATCCCCACAGCTTTCCTCCAGCTTGCGCTCAAAGATCCTCAAGCCCAACCTGTACCACGACACCAAGCAAGGAGCCGCTGAGTATCAAACTGCTAAAGAGTGTTTGTTTAAAGCATTCCTGAAGGCAGGACTTGGAGCCTGGGTGGAGAAGCCCATAGAACAGGATCAGTTTTCTCTCACAGTCTAATTCACAAACTGCACATCACTTTGGAAAGGGAGTTGTTCTGGAAATTCCTGGTGTCCAGCATTGCTTTCTGGCATCTCCACAGCCGTCAAAACATCTTTCTGCTCTTCGGAGTTGGGTTTTTTTTAAACTTCACAGTAACTATTTCTGTTTTGCCTAAGTATTGAAACTCAATGATGATCTAACACATAATTGTATATTTTGTTATAGGAAAGTAATTTCTGGTGTATTTCTAGAAATACTTTTACTGTAGAAAACTTGCAGTAAGGCTGTCCTTACTGTATACAATGACTCATTTTTTCTGGGTTAAAATATTTCTTTTTTAATTCAATGTCATCAAGTGCATGAAGAAATTAATAGTTTCTCTAGGTTTTACACCGCACTTTTAGGAAGTAGCTTAATTTTTTAAAAAGAAAATAGGCGACAAAGCTGATTCTACTCCTCTGTTAACTTGTTTTTCAACTGCAGATATTTTTAGCACATAGATCACAGAGCCAGAATGGAGTCTGGACAGCTAGTTTTTTCCCAATTCCTTGCTCTTTAAAACCAGCTGCTGAAAATTTCATGTCTTTGATGTATGTATTTATTAGTCTGTGAGCCAGTTTTTAACATGCAGCTTTTTATTCTGTTTTTAAAAATACATTTACCTCCCATTTACACACATTGTGAAGTCTTCATTTTTTTACCATTGTAAACTGGAAACAGCAAAATAATTATTTGTAAGTTAAGAAGTTTAGTCTATAACATGCAGAAGCCTGTTTAGAAGTAGGTGATTTGTATATCCCAGGAACTCATCCGAATACAGTCTTCACTGTAACAGCAATGTGACAGCTTTAAAAAAAATCTACTCATTTTAAGGGCACAGAGCCTGAGTTGCCAAAACCAATCACTTGGTGGGTATTAATTGCTCTCCTCTGGAAGCTCTTGTAACAGAGAAACCAGTTGTTAAAACTTACTTCCTGTGAGTTATACCTGCTTTCAGCCAAATTGTTGTGTCTGAGATTCCCTGGCCTTTGGGCTTTACATGTGTGATGGGCTTCATGAAACTAATTAGGTAAGTTGCTTTCAAATGTGTGTCCATTTGTTTTGACTATTCCTTTAAAAACTGTTTTTCCTGAAGGTGTGGACACCTCTGCTTTATGTAAAAATGTGAGATGGAAGCAAGATATTGAGGTATGTTTGATTAACTGCTGTGTAGAAGGAGGACCTCAGCCCCAGTACCTCTTGGGTCAGCAAGTCCTTGGGGTGCTGGAGACTTTGGTGTAAACCCACTTCTGGCCAGTCATGAATTCTAAGGCATTTCTGCTTGAGTAGGAACCCATTCTCAGCTTCAAAACCTGATCAGACCTGAAAATCATTTGTGCATTAGTTGAAGTCTCTGGGTTCATGTCTTGGGAGGAAGACACTGAGGTGCAAACAGTACATTTGGGTGGTACTATGGATAATAGCAAGCACTGCTCTGGGAAGGCAAGAGAGTCTGTGACCCAGGGGTCCCCCTCAGGAAATTGATGCTTCTGGAGGTTAGTGCCTTTTCCAAATGCCAGGGGAAGAAGCTGCAATAGAAGGGCTGGGTTAATTCGCCTTTGTGGTGGCTTCTGTCACCCTGTCAGCTTCTCATTAAAGCTGAGAGCACTCCCATGGCCTCTTGCAGGCCCAACAAGGCTCTTGGAGTCATCATCCAACTGAGAGGCTGGTAGGTAGACTGACCTCTTCCAAAACAGAAAGGAATTCAGTTGTATGTGGTCAGATTTTGCAAGCACTGGGACACCAGCCTTTGGGATTGACCTTGTCTTGGTCACAGTGCAGAAGTTCTGTTTAAGGCTGTAGCTGAGTGTGTGGACATGTTTCTGCAGGGTTGAGGAAAAGGTGGTCACACCGTGTGTGTTTCCTTGGAGTCATTACTGCTCTTAGGTGAAACACGCTTTTTTAAGGGACTCATTCAAAAGTTGGTGTCTTTCTGAATTTTGTTTGAGGACTAGGAAAGCAGTAGCTAAAACTATTATTTTTTATGAAGTCAAAAATATGAGCAAAATATTTAAATATTATATAGACAGTTTTTTAGCTGTTGAAATGAACTAGTAACATTAAACTGTAAAGGAAATATGTTCCATGCCAAAATCTTTTGACGAAGGAGCGGTGTCAGGTTATTTATGAAGAATGAGTTCTCTTGTTGGTAATTCTGGGATTTTAAAAAGAAGTTTTCCAGGGCTATGTGCAATCCATATCTGTCTTCTGGGAGTCAATAAAATACTGCTTGGCTTCCTTCAATCCCTTGTTCCTTTTTGTGCAGTTCACACATAGAAGGAAGTAGGGAGAGTTCCCTGGAAATCACTATCAATGAGCAAGGAGGGATAGCAATGTATATAATCTAAAGTGACTGTAAAAGACAAGACAACTCAGCCTCTGACAGCTGCCAAATTTTGTAGGGGACCAGCTTTTGGAGGCTGAGGGCTCTGGAAAGCCTGGGCTGGGTGGGTGGGAGCTGGCCTGCACAGGGAAATTGTACTGACATTCTGGGAGCTGCTTCCTTTCTTTTACTTATTTTTTTTCCCTTATATTTGATTGAATATTTATATAATTATTTTGATTGAATATTTATATAATTATAATTGTTTGTCTCAGGATCTTCAAAGGACTTAGAGTAACAACTTTAATGTTGATGAATACTTGAAATTGAATTTAAGATGTTTTTTCTCCAGATGGCAGACTACTTGTAGTAAAGTTTTGTAGGTTAGGTAAATAGATAATTTTAAATAATAGATTTTTTTTTTTTTAAATATATATGTGTTCTGCAGGATCGTTTTAAGAAAATCTGGGCCTAAAAGTTAACACTTGAAATCTTGCTTATGGCTGTACTCAGGACCTGGTAATAACTGTAGATTATTCTTATGGAGTGTGAGCGTGTCATGTGGGAGCTTGTTGGCAGTGGGGATGTCCAGCTGGCTCTTCCCCTGGAACAGCTGGTGATGGCAACAGTGACTCTGCTGTCTTAGGGATTTACAGCAGTGGGGTTTCTGTACAGCTGGCAATTCTCACTTTCTCCTTGTCTTGAAGAAATTGTTTCGTGGCTGGTTATTGCACAGGCAGCTCTGGAGTAGAAGGTTTTTGTGTGCTATTCCTCTAAATCTAAAAAACTAGCTGCTGAAAGGCTCAGGATTACGGAACTGGTGTTGCATTTCATCAGTCCAGTTCTGAAGACAGGCTGGGAGAGCTGGGGCTGTTCACCAAAAGAAGAGAAGGCTCTGGGGAGACCTTAGAGCCCCTTCCAGTGCCTAGAGGGGCTCCAAGAGAGCTGGAGAGTGCCTGGTGTGACAGGACAAGAGACGTGGCTACAAACTGACAGAGGTTAGATTTTGATTGGATATTGGGAAGAAATTGTTCCCTGTGAGGATGGTGAGGCCCTGGCACAGCACAGCTGTGGCTGCCCGTGGATCCCTGGAAGTATCCAAGGCCAGGTTGGACAGGGCTTGGAGCAACCTTGGCACAGTGGAAGGTGTCCCTGCCTGTGGCAGGGGGTGGAGCTGGATGAGCTTTAAGATCCTTCCAACCCAAATTGTTCCATGATTTTGTGATGTCCAAGAGTGCATCTAGCCAAGGGAAACCCCCAAACTCACTGTGCTCTCTGTGCAAATGTGCACAAGTTAAAGCTGTTGGTTCAGAGTGTTTGGGAGTGTGAGGCAGAGCCTGTGTCATGGAGTGGTTTTGCCTTTGGAAACCAAGCTGTGGTTTTAAAAAAATAACCAGCCGGGAATTGAAAATCTGTTCTAAGAATTGCTTAGTCATGGTCACCTCATAGTTAAAGTTTTGGGTTTTTTAAATACCGGTGGTTTTCAAAATAGTTTTATTTCCATTCCTTAAATTAATGTTTGGAAGGCTCATGCTTGCAAAGAAACTGCACTTTGAATTCTTTGCAATTTCAGCATCATTAACTGTCCACTGTGAAAATTATCCCAAAGTTTACTGAAAAGGAAGGAGAGTTGCAATTCAGGTATAGAGTCAGAACAAAAATGTGTCATGTTATTTAAAACCTAAAACCCCACAGAAATAAAATGTATAAAATGTAACTATTCTGTCTCAGAATCACTGTGGTTTTTGTTGGGTTTCTTTATTCATTTATTTATTTATTTTCTAATACCAAGTGTTTTCAGTTGAGCTTAAATGTTTCCACCTTCACTTTGTGTGCTCCTCTTGGGAGAGGAGGTAATGTTTATCCTGGCTCTAGAGCTAGCAGAGACGCAGGGGTTTTGGTAAAGACACAAGGGGGGATTTTAGAAGGAATGCTGAAATTCCTGCCACAGGGCTGGAAGGGGAAGGTTTCCTGGGTTTGGTCCCTGTCCTGCTGGTGGCTGAGTCTGCATCTGATAGAAGCAGGAGGAGAAGAGAGAAATGGAAATCCCTGCTTTCTCTGGTTTCTAATGTAGAAATGGGGATGGGGATTCTGCTGGAGAGGCCCTTGGGCTGCAGGCACAGGGAGCATGGACCAAAGGAATTGCCTACCTGGCAGCAGGTCCTCCCAGCCACTGCTTTTCCCAGAAATGTCACAGCTCAGCTCAGATGTACCAGCTGTGTGTGTACATCTGAGGCTTTTTAGGTTCATTGGGCTTGCTGCTCTTCCTTTATGCAAACAACTGGTCCTGGAGTATTTGCAGCAATTTTGGGTTGATTCCCCACGGCAGGAAGTTGCGTGGGTCGCTGGGCAGGCAGGCTTGGTGTTTGGAGCTGCAGGATTGAGGGGGAGGGTGTCCCTAGGCAGGTGTTTGTCCCTGGGGGGATGCACTCTGGCAGTTCTCCCTCAGTGCATCCACTGGCATCGTGTGCCTGAGCCCATATGGTGCTTCCAATAAAACTGCTTTTTCCATAGTTTCTGTCTAGCTGGGAATGATGCAAACCAGTCATCAGGGGTGCTGCAGGAACCGAGCTAGGGCTGGAATCCTGGACCTGGCAGGGCTGTGGGGAGCAGGGAGGGCATGAGTTCCTTCTTGGATCATGTCAATGTACTGTGTTTTTCAGAACCTTTCAGCCAAAGGCCTGTCCCATTACACATTAATAAATGGGAAGTTAATTGCACCAACAGCACTTGTGTTTGCAGGCATGAGTTTTGTGGGTAGTTGTGTTGTTTCCTTCAGTCATTCCAGGAAAGAGGAATTGAGAGCCATGTTTGCAGCCAGCCTTGGCAGATGGAACAGTTTAAGTAATACCTGTTCTCCGGAGGGAAAGATCCACAGTCAGTGTCACTGCAGTGTTTTTATGTTTTTAATATCTTCATCACTATCGTACCAATATAATTTTTGTTGCAGTTTGGCTGAGACATCCTCAACAAGTTTAAGGTCCAATGTGTGTGTGTGTGAATATGTATTTATACATATGTATGCACAATATTGCTGTATATTATTTGCATTAAGCAGTTACTCTTCCCCAGTCTCCCTGTGTGACAGTGCAAATACATCGGCTTTACCTACCTGGTGTAAGGTTATTAAAGAACACTCTCAGATACTGTCCTTGACACTTTCTCCATTCATAACCCCAAACTGAAGAGGAGACCTTGTTATACCTCTGGTTTGTCACTTTCCTTCCAGCACTCGTGTCCCTCTCCTGGTGTCACCACTGAAGCACAACCCCTTGGTCGATTATTCTAAGCAATGGCTGTTTTGCATACTACCTTGCTTTGTTTAAGTAATGTTTGTACAGAGATTTCAAAATATAAAGAGCTATATCATTGCTAAGTTTCATTATTTTTTTTTTTCATATCAGTGTTGCTAATGACAGCAAAACAATAAGTGAAATGTCACAAAATACTCTGCATGTCCTTAAGGTGGTGGTTTTGGTTATGTCCTGAAGAGCTGGTAAGAGCATGGGAAAGAGGAGGGCAAGTGACAGGTCTGTGACTCCAGTGTAGGCCCATGGCCTGTGTCAGGGTCTGAGAAGGGCTGTGCCACCTCTGGTGTGTTTTAAAACTGGCATTTTGCACTCAAATCCCAAGTGGGATCCCGAAAACCTGTAGGTGGTCACCAGGGTTATCACCCCAGCATGTGTCTGCCATCAGGTTTGGATCCTGCCCATGGTGGTAGCCATGAGCTGCTGCTGTGGGAGCTGTGAGCCCCTTGGGGTGCCAGCACTGCCACTCCCCAAGGAGGGGACCCACCTTCCTGGTGTTGGAGCCCAAACACCCGATGGTCACCTTTAACCAGCACCTGTCCCAAAAAAGCAGGAAGGTTTGGTCCAAATGTACTGCTCTTGTATCCTGCTCAAAGGATGCCTCTGGAGAATCCTGGTCTCAGCTCATCAGTCAGAAATACCAGCTCCAATCCAGGGCTCCAACACTGGCTGAGGAAGGGCGGGGAGTCACTGACACATGGCCCCTGTGGATCTGGCCCCCTGGAAGCAGGTGTACCAACTGACCCTGCATAGAAGAAATCCATCTTAAAAAGGAGTTAGATCCAAGACAGTTCTGCTCCACAGCTTGCTTGTTGTGGGACTATCATGGATAGTAGCCTTCAGCCTGGTATTTGTTGTCCCCATCATCTGGCTTATCAAATCAATTTCTGATTTGAGGAGTAAGATGGGAGATCCCTGCGTGGGTGAGGCACCTGTTTTGGAAAGACCCCTTGTAAGCACCGATGATCCTTGTGGGTCCCTTCCAGCTTGGAATATTCTGGGACTCTCTGACCTTTCCTAGGAACAGCTGGGAAAGCAAAGACCAGGAATGTACAAAAGGAAACTCTTATCACTGTGAAAGCGGTTTCTGGCTTCATGGGTTTAGGTTGGACTTCATGACTTCAGAGGTCTTTTCCAATGTAACTGTGTCTGTGGTACTGTCACCAAGCACTTGCACAACCACAGTTTGGAGGATGCTGGATAAGGGGCACCAGTTCCAAGAGCAGCTCCTGGCTAAGGCAAAATCCGGGATTTATGAGGACATGACCACCTGCCTTAAGTGTTGGCCCAGCTCCTGCCTACACTGAGTTGTTCAAATAAAGTTAGTACTCTCTAACAACAGTAAACAGGCAACTATTTTAGATGCCACGCAGGAATGGTTGCATGCTTTTGGAAAACAAACCAGAATAGTCCCAGGCACGAGAGACATCATCCCAAGCTTGGCAAGTGTGTCAGCATTTGAAGCAGTCAGCTTGGCAGCATTACTGCCACAGCCACTGGGACTTCTGCCATGGGGGCAAACAGCCTTTGGAGCAGTTTTTTTTAAACCTCAAACCAGTAACGTGGGAACCTATGAGTTGATCCCAGAAGGGATCCAAGGGATGCCAATAAGAGATAAATGCTTTGAGAGAGGCTATGCCTACAGGAATCAAATTACAGTGATGACCCATCACACTCTTTGAGACAGAGGACAGCAGAGGGTAAGGTCTGTTGCTGCACAGGCACCTCTCAATTCACTGAGGCCTCTACTCACAAGGCCCCACACTACCGAGCCTTCCTAGAATCCAGCAGGGTTGTACTCCTCTTTTTGTAGGAAAAAAGATATTCAAGAGATATTCATTCCCTCTCTTCAATGGCTTATGTACCTGGCTGGAAATAGTTACATCTCTTATGAGCTCCAGAGTGGTGAAGCTCAAGAAACATTATCCTTGGATGGCTGTGCAGTCAGCCAGGGTGCCAGCAGCTTTTTAAGGTTAAGCTTTTTCCATGGCTGTATCAAATGCTGCAATAGGAATCATGGGAATCTTCTGGCAGGGGTCACTTCTGGATCTTTGTAGCACACAACAAAAGATGAACCATCCAATAAAGGTGGGTTTCAGCAGCAGGCCTGTGTGGTGGGAGCAGGAGTGGGCTTCTGCAGCCCAGGGAGAGGGGGAGCTTGGACCACTTGGCCAGGACTGTGGCAGGACAAACGCTGTTTGTATTACAAAACAGACCCTGATGAGAGGGAACAATCTGATTTTTATTTATGCCTCAACATATGTTATGAATCCATTCTCTGGCATGGGGTGAAAAATTACTATAGGGGCTGTACACGTGCTGAAAGCCCTAACACGTGCCATGTGTTAAGAAGGCAGAAAAGGGAGGGGAGCCCTGTCCTGTAGAGGCTTCCCCTAACAGCCGATCGGGGCAGAGAAAGCTTCCGCGGTTGGGCTGTAGGCGACCCCCCCGGGGCCTTGGCAGCCGGGCAGAGCCCCGGACGCCCGGGAAAAAATGCCTGGGAAACCGGGCTGTGACACAGTGACGTGCAGCACAAGTGCCGCCGGGTTTGGTTTCTTGGTGAGCAGGGGCTGCCTGGGGGTTCGGCTCCCTGCAGAGCTACCTCTTCCGTGCCTTCCCCGTCGGCCTTCCCCGTTCCACCGAGTGGCCTGTTGCCAGGGTAACCTGTGCTTCGAGGCTGCAGGAGCCGACAGCAACCCGCAGCCGCCCCGCTGCACAAGCCTGCTGCCGGGAGAGAGGAGTCGCTGGCGCTGCCTGGGAGCCGCTGGCCCCGGCCGGGAGCCGCGCTGAGCCCTGCAGCACCAGGGCTGCCGTGTGCCTCGAGCAGGCACCAGCGGGCCCCCTGGGGTTCTGCTGGGGACGTTCTGTGTGTTTTGCTTTCTCTCTTTCTCTCTTTTTTATCCCCTCTTCGGCAGGGACATTTATCAATAAACAGTTTTCAGATATAATACTGCTGCGTCTGCGCTTTATTTTCGTCTGAGAAATCTTATCTGAAAGAATCCTCCCGGATTCCTCTTACAGCAGGACAGGACACCTGATGAAAAGATCATCATGATCTTATCAGCCTCTATTCCTTCATCATCTAAACTAAGCCACCCACTCCCCCCTTACTCGCAGGTGCAGAGTGAGAAACAGAACGCCTTGATGCTGTGCAAGTACTGCTCAGCAACAGTAAAACGATGTTGTCTTGTCAACACTGTTTTGGTCTCAAATCTGCAAAGCAGCACGGTGCCAGCTTGTAGCGGGTTCAGTTCGAAAACCGGGTGGAAACACCAATTTAGTGTAGTGGTTTGGTCCAAAATACTAATTTACTATTTACCTTCTGTGAGATAAGAATTAGGAGAAAGCAAAGCAGGCACAAAACTTAAAAGAATATAAAGAAGTTTATTAACAGACCTAAAAGAAGGGGGAAAAAAAATCATACACACGTTCAGAACACTTCTCCTCCCCCTTCTCCCACTGTAAAAAGACAACCCTTGAGATTTTCAGTCAGTTTACCTCTTCCATAATAACCTCGTTCAGTTCACTTAGGGAGAAGAGTCTCTCTTGCTCATGCTATGGAGACATCTCCACAAGAAGTTCTCTCGTGCCTTCAGTATCACAGCAAGACAGCTGCCCGGGTTGGTTCTCTGCTCACATGTGAGAGTCCTTTCCCCCAACGTACATCTTTCCCCACAACTGCTTTCGAGGATCCAATCTTGAGCTACTAGGGTGTGGAATACTCACAGCTTTTTACCGGCTAAGCTCGTAGTTCAATGCCTTAGAAAGCCTTGAGCAGCCTAGAGAGGTAGCACGGGCAATCTAGCATTTCAGTAGCTCTAAAAATGGCAAATAGCTGCAAAGCTGATACCACCAGTAGAAGCAAAGAGGGAGAAATATAGCCTTCGGTTTGCCTAATTCCTGCAATCAAAAGCTTTCAGAGACAGAGACACACAGATGTTCGCAGAAGGAATGCAAAGCCAAAGAGCATGGGCCCCCTCTCGGGTCCTTCTTTTATTTGGAGAAGGGGAAAGGGGAGGACTGGGGGCAGACCCGGGGTAACTGGCCAATCAGACACTGCTGAAGAGTTACATTTGGTTTTGCCCACACTTGAAACAAAGGAGTTCAGAGCACATGGCAGAGGCAAGTTCTGGCTTGTCTTGGGGAGGGGGAAGGGAAGCTCAGAACAGGCAGCAACACTGGGGTACCATTTTAAGGTTGAGCTGTTCAAAAACAATGGTTCTCTTCACCCATCTCTGAGAGCATTTTAATCTCTAAGAATAGAGGTCCTCCCCTTTTCCTGGGAGACAAGAGTCCTCATCATCTTCATCTCTAGGACTGTCTCTGGGAACTATCTCTAGGAACAGAGCTCTTCTCCTTCCAATTGGAGCAAGAGTCCTCATCGTTTCCATCTCTCTCTGTGCAAACTTATCAAATTACAGCTGCTTCAGCATTTGCTTATTCCAGCACAGGTGCTTTTGCTCACAAGTTGAACACTCCACCCCCCCCGTGCCTTCATGAAATTACAACGGGTACTCTGATGTATCATAGTCCATCACTGCCATAGCTTTACAACATAATTTCAGCTTCTAAGCATCTCCTCTTTCTCCTCCCTCAGGATTTCAGCTCTTCTTTCTTTATTTAATGTCTGCAGGCTCCATCTGTTCTGGAGGAAACTTACAGCACTAAAAGGGTTAATCTCACCTGGCCCCACAGCTGGAATTTCGCTTACTGCTGTTGGTCACGTGATCTTTGCCGGGCAGCAGGGCATCTTCTGCTGAATCTTCGGCCACACTGGAGAACGGGGGGATGTAGAGCCGGGCCACGCTGCCTGCATGTAACAGAGCTGGCAGGGGCGCAGATGGAACAGGGCCGCATGGCTCCAGGATGGCTGTGTCCCAGCCTGGCCCGGGCCGAGCAGGGCCCAGCCTGGGCCTGCTGGGCCCCATACGGGCCCAGCCCAGTTACCTGTCCCAGGGCCAGAAGCAAGTGAGAGCTTTTCCAGAATTAGTCCATTCTTAAATGTGGTCTACAGAGGCAGTCAAAATTCTAAGTGGCTTAAAAATTTGTCAGTATTCGAACTAGCCAGTTGATAGGTTCTGTGAGGTCATAGAGGAAGCTGTAAGCACCTCTTTGCAAAAGACTCACTTCTGGGGCTATGCTTGCTAACCCATGACACAGCTACTGAGAAAAATTAAACTCTGTCCCAGCCAAACCCAGTGGTACTTCCACCTCCATGTGTGTTCCAGTGATTGACCACCCTCTTGGTGAGGAACTTGTCCCCCAGTTTGTATGTACATCTGGAATTGCAGCATTTTAAGAGCAGAATCCAGCATTTGTCCTTGTTAGATTTCATTGGGTTGGTGATTTCCCAAGTGCACTAATCCATCAGGATCTCTCTGTCATGGTCTCTCCACCCCCACGGGAATTAATGTCTCCTTCTAATCGATTATCATTGGCCAATTGGCCCTAACGTTGAGCCCGGGGAGCGCCACTAGGGATTGGCTGCCAGCTGAATGTTACCTGAATTTCCTGGAGCTGTTTTCAGTCTCTTGTATGATAGTCCCAGTTAACAGCTGGGAAGCTGAAGTTACTTATAAAGCGAAGGATCCAGAGATTTCCCTTAATTACCTATGGACTAGTACAGCAGTGCTCTTTTGATTGATCCTGCCAACTTATGAGGAAAATGTTATTTTCCTCCATTGATAAAGGTGAATCCTGCTGGGCACAAACAGGCCTGGTGTTGTACAGACCACCCCATGGTCCAAACCCACAAAATTTTGCCAGTGACACCATTCTCAGACCCAGATCTGGATAAAGTGCTTCCACCTGTTTCTTTTGATGTCATTCTCTACAACTGGGAGGCTAGAAGGGAATAGCATGTCTCCTCCTAAAGCCTTTAACAATCTCCCCACAGCCCTGAAGACTCTTTGATCACCCCTGGACTTCTCATTGGGACTTTGCTGGTACACACAGAAAAGTGACAGCAAATAATGATCCCAAGGCCCTATGAGGCTATGGAAGTTTCCTGGTAATGTCTTATCCTGAGCCTCAAGGAGGCAGAACAATTCTGTAAAAGCAGAGTTTGGTCAACAGATTGGGCCCTTTGTTCCCCACAAAGGCCATTTTTAAAAATTTTATGGAGATTGTTATTAATTACATGAATGTACAGGGGCCACATGTTGACAAGTACACCTCTGAAAAATCTCTGGAATGCTTGGAAGGTCTTCAAGGCAACCTTTTCCAGGATAGCTACCGTTGCTAGGTAGAATTGCATTTAAAAATCCAGCTTTTACAGTTTGCTAACAGTGTACCTCTGCTGCTTTGCAGGAAGGAAGAATTCTCTTCTGCCTGTAGGTGGATGTGATTTACATTAAAACCAAAGTTCAGCTAGTGATGGGACATACTCATGAAAGGGATTTCTGATTTTACTTACATGGGGTTTCTTGTTACACTGCACATGACACTTTTTGCAGGGTTATGGCTTCAGTTTAAAATAAAACATATGAATATTTATTTTCTGTTGTCTGCCTGTTTCACAAGCATGTTACTCAGGGATCTAATTCTCTTAGTATATACATCTGCACAGGTTTTAAATTTGAAAAGGGTTATTCTGTTGTTTCAATGGTAATTTCCCTACAGTTTAAACTATTTTTTGGATAAAATCTTGGAGATGGTATTTATTACCGCATGCCTAGGCCCTAGGGTATATCACCGTGTCCCGCAGCCATAGGGAGGAGGAGGAGGAGAAGATCCAGCAGGCAGGAATTGTGCAGCAAGATTGCTTTATTTAATTATTTTACAAACTCTTTTATAGACTTTTTTCTTCATAGTCTAATTGGACAAAGGACCAGCCACCCCTTGGGGGTGATTGGTTAAAATCCTAAAACATCCATTGTCAAAATATTTTCTACTGTACCATAAACAAGATTTTTTAAGGTTGCAGGTGGCTTGGTTGTTTACATTCTCTGCTACCTCTTCTGTGAGAGAGAAAAGTCTCTCACGGACTTAGAAAATAGCAAGAAAATCCTTGCTAGCAGCATTTTTGTATCTACAGGTATTTATTTTTTTTCCCCTTCTTTTCCCCTTCCACCCCTCCTCAGTTTAGCTTTCTAGTAACTTTCAAAGCAAGGGATGTTTATTTCAGCAATTCACTTTCACTAACATACAAGCGGGACAGAATGTTACAGTGACTCGTGTGTGCCTCTCATTTCAAATTATAGGCTTTTGCCTCCACCGTGTGGCAGTTCTTCAGAACTGTCTTGAAGTGCTTTTGCATAGAAGAAGAAAAAAGGACAAAGATGAGTTTACTAAATAGGTTAATTCAGCTGTAATTCAGACTTCTAAATATTGCTTCAATTAGGTAGTTCTTAAACTTCATTTGAAATTTCACCAGTGTTCACTCATCTCCATTTTGAGATGGGTACATTAACCAAATGATATTTCAGCATAATATACCATAATACAATTTTTTTTTTTTTGTATAAACATAATTACCTGTTTTCTGATAGTCTGTGTACATGTGTAAAAATACAACACTTGCATCAGTTTCCTTTAATTCACAGATGAGCCTGCAAAAATGTACTGCCTAGCTATATTCAGGAACATGAGGCTGCTCAGCTCTTAAGTGAGGGAAAACAAAATCAGCTGGCCCACAAGCAATTTGGGTTTGTGAGCTGGTTTATTGAATTTCAGACTGCAGGTGAGAAGAGTCAGGAATAAACAATTTAGATTAAAATCTTTGTAAAATGCTTTTTGCTTTTAATAAGGAAGGCTTTGACTCAGGTATGTTGTTGAGTAATGTGTATGAGCTGTGCTTCTACCAACACAATGATGTTTTCCACTTTTCCACAAGTAAAACTCATGTTGAAATCAGGAGCATGGCTGAGAAACTGTAAATTCTGGTGTCCTGTATGTCAACATGTCTCTTGGTTTCTCAAGCTTGTCAGCTTTGTAAGTGGACTTTCAGCTTCAATAAAAAATTTATTGCTGATGTATTCAGATGCAGTTAAGATGACCCCAGAATTCTCATCTCTGTGATCTCTGCAGATGAATTGTGGGTTTTGTTCATTACAGTTCTTTGCCTGAAGCTGGAGTCTCTCTTCTGTTTAGAAACAGCAGGAAAGTGAGAAATTGTTCTGAACACCCTTTGTTTTATGGTTTCAATTGTTTATTGCATCAGGTTTTGGTAAAGTTTACTGCAGAAATCTGTTTACGAACATATCATTCGTTGTAAGGATGAACTGATTTTTTAGTATGAAAAACTGAGAACTTTTCAATATTTTTTTCTTTTCTGTTGTGTATCTCAGCCACCTAATTTTTGGGTGCTGGTAAGTTAAATGGTGTTGTTCTTTTGCCAAAACTGTTTCTTCCTGGCAACTAAACATATAGCTGGCTTGAAAGAATTAGTTACGAAGTTGTCTGTAATGACAAAAAAAGCACTATAAAATGGATTTTTAAAGCTGTTTAGATCTTTTAATATATTAATAACATATATTATTAATTCAACAGAGCCAGTTTTGTCTCCTGCTCAAAAATGCTCATCAATCCAGACTGTAATAGAAGTCAGCTCTTGCAAGAGCATCTTTCTAAAAATTAATCTCGTTCATGGACATGAGCATAATGAAGAATTTAAAATGTACTTTTAATTATGTTGTTATGGAGACAGCTAGCCTAATAGACACAAAATGTTTAACTGCAATATGGGTGTTTTAGTGGAGTGGGTGATAGTTATCACTGTCCTTTCAGCTATAGATGGTCAAATTTAGATGTTGCTGGGCATCTTCCTAGCTGAGCCTTGAAATGTTTGGGTTTTTTTCCAGATCTAAGTAGAGTTGCCACTGGGAAAGGTCCTGAAAGGTAAAGAGTCATAAATTATCCCAAGTTGGAAGGGAACCTTGAGGATCATAGCGTCCAACTCCTGTCACAACAACTATGGCACTGGTACCTATTTTAACTTACTACTAGTTGTACTGCAGGGGTGGCAGCTGACATTCTGACCCCTAGGAGATAAAACCAAGTTTATTTAGGTGAGTTAAATCTGTAGTAGCATATCAACTTGTGATGCAGGAGCAGCTGCATAGATGCTTTATTTCCAGAAGGCTTTTGTG
This sequence comes from Coloeus monedula, assembly GCF_965178545.1. Taxonomy (NCBI): domain Eukaryota; kingdom Metazoa; phylum Chordata; class Aves; order Passeriformes; family Corvidae; genus Coloeus; species Coloeus monedula. The sequence goes on from NC_138787.1 coordinate 5,858,023, forward strand.
ACATCTGGCTCCAGATGGGCATTTAATGAACTTTGAGAAATGTTGTGTGTGTGTGACAGGGAGTCAGGGAGTCATTAGTGCAATACACAATGTGACAAACACTGGGTCAAGTACAGTTAATCCAAAATGAGAGTAAAATCTGTAAGGCAGATTTTCAGAATAGTATGAAAAAGTGATTGGGTTACTTCTAGTGTACAAATGTCACCAAACTCCCGTAAAATGCAGCAAGTATTGGAAGCTCATGTTCTGATGTATCTTCTGCCATCTGAGATGTGTTTGAAAAGTTTATGTCCTGGTTTAAAGAACAGAATATCTGCAGAGGAAGGCAGGAACCTTCCTGAAACAGGGAAGAAGACCCCCCTCCCTCCAGATTATTATAACTCCAAAAATTATGGGGCTTGCAGGCAAAAATGAAGGAAAAGGAATAACAGTTGTTTACTAGGATATATATGTGTATATATATAACGCAGAACAGAGCAAACAGCAACGCAGTAACAGAAGTTTCCCACTTGCCAAGCGTAATGTCTTTTCAGATGAAGAAATTCACTGAGAGACCTACCCCACAACAGTTTAAAATTCTGATCTAAATTTAGCTTTGACATGTAACAACAGGGCACTTATCTCTGAACCTTGACACCTCGCATGGAAAAAATGAGGCTGCATAAATTTATTTGCTTTCAGCCTTATCACTGCATATGAAAGAGAAAGAAATGGCTTAAGAACATTTTCTCAGTATCCTTCCAGTGCCCTTTTTTTGTGCAATTAAAGTAGCGTGATCAAAGTTGCCCCCTCTCTTTCTGCAAGAGCTGCCACGTCTGCCCTAAGGTGGAAGCTCATGGAATATGGTTGACAGACCAGTGCTGTAAATGCTTGTGTGAAAGAAATGCATAGGGTTTTCTCCACCCAGCCTGGTTTTGCTTGGCATTCTGAGCCAGGTGTTTATTTCCTGGATGAAGGGGTTCTTTTTAACATCTAGAAGTGCTTTTGTGGCTATTGTGCTTTGACCATCTGGAATTGCTGACATTTGAGTCCCAGTAGGATGGACTTGGAACAATGGTGTCTGTACTTTGTATGAACTCTTTGGGCTGGAAGGAAGGAGCTGTGTAGGGATTTGATTCCACAATCTCTATGTTACGTTCTGTTTGGTTTTTATGTTTCCTCTCAAAAAATTTTTATTAAAAACCCAAGGAACACTACCATAAAAGTTAACCAGTAGAAAACTGTTGTTCTTAAAAGAATTAGGCAAACTCTGATCAAAACCCCTATTTTTTTGCATATCTAGACTTCAGTTTTTGGGTAGGGACTAATGATTGACCAGATCATTTGATATGAACTGCATATGAAGAATATATTGGTTTTGTTCTCTGATGTCACTAAGAGCCAAAAAGTCATTATACTAGAACTATAAGTCTAATTGTTCTTTTCTGAAGCCTTACAGTATTTTATTTCATGTTCTATGGGTTTAATTTTCCCAAACTTTTGTCTCCTAAAGTCAGTGAGAATCTTAAAATTGAAATCTCCAGCTATGCAATGACAGGACTAAAATAGCTGGTGAGTTTGACAGTGTGTTAAATGAATTGTGTTTAATAATAGCCTCATAGAAACAAATGTACTAATCACATCAAAGAAGATTCAGTAAAAGCACGGTTAAGTTTTATGCAGCTCAAATTTTACATTCGCATCAAATTTTTGGGGGGGATTGTGGGTTTTGTTGGTTTCATTGTTTTTTTGTGTTTGTGTTTTTTTTTTTGTTTTTTTTTTTTTTTTTTTTTTTTTTTTTTTTTTTTTGTTTTTGTTTTTGTTTTTTTGGATATTGTTATTTTTTTTCCACCATCCCAGCACTGTTAGAACTAACAGTGTAGACTTTCTTGGTGTACAAGGGGAATACAAAACTTAGAAATTGTTGTGGCTTACTGCAGCAAATTAAAGAAAGCAGCAACCTGATCTGGCATATTAGGTTGGAATACTTGCCCTGACAGGATCTAGAGTTTCACATATAAAGGGATTAAATACAAACATCTTTTCCTACAGCCAGCTGCAAAAGAGAAGAGGTGAATGTTTTTCACCTGCAAGCTGTTATTTGGAATGGTTCATCATGATTCCCTCTTGATTGCCCTTTTCAATCCCATCTGTTACTTTCATCCAACAGTTTTCTTCCCAATTTGTTGCATGCTCAGGAGCAAAGAAATAGTTTTTCTTTCTGTGGAATACAAATAAATGTTCTACAGAGGGAAACATAGCCTACCACAGCAGGCCTTTATCCTGTTCTTAGGGGCACTTTGTGCTATGTCACTGTTCAGAGATTCACTGATCAAATCTGCTCCCATTGTATCCCAGGCTGCCTTGGCACAGCAGGAAAAGCCTCCTTTCATAGGACAAGATACCAATACCTGGAAATTCAGCTGATAAACCATTGAATTGTTTTTATACGTTTTAATTGCCAAGATTCTAGGCAGGAAAAAGGTCACAGATCTTCATCATGCAGGAAGGAAAAGTGTGGGAACAGCAAATCTTATAACAGATGATGGCTGAGGAGGCTTAGGTCACCATTAAAACCTGCGTTTTCAAAGTTTCACTCTTGTGTGGGAAGGATCTTGCTCTTGTAGGAGGATCTCTGTCTAGAACCCAGGTATCTCCTCTCTTATTTGCTGAAGATTGTCTTCAGCAGAAATATTCAAAATCAGAAAACTTAAACCTTCCACATTCTGTGTGGAGGACTTGACCTTCTGGAGCACAGAGTCATTTGTTCCAGTGCCTGTGCTGTTACACTGGTTTTAGACTCCCACTCTTGTCACAGTGCCTTTGGTAAGCACTGCAGAGACACTTTGGGAGTAGGTACTGCCCTTCAGAGCTGAAACCTGGAAATGTGAGATTGATGGAAATTGGGGTCTTCCTTTTATAGACATGGAAATGACTGAGCTGAAAGTTTAAGTGATGGCCCAGGGTTACAGGGTAGATCTGGAGCAGCAGAACACATGTAGATCAGAGTCTGGTTTAGCACCGTAGCAAGAAACATTCTTCCCTTCTTCCTAATGTCACTATGGAACCAGCAAATGTATTTTATTTGAAGAGAACTTGGTGTTGGGCAGCTTCTGCTAGAAAACTATGGGTAAGGCTGTATTAGTGCACCTTTTCTTTTGGAGCACAAACACACAGAGGTGCAAGTGCCTGTTCCCCCCTGTGCTCTGATTTTGAGAGGGGTGGAAATAACATTTTACCTTGTCATCTTCTGTTGCTGCCTGTTATGAGCTTCCCCTCCCCCCTCCCAAAGACACTTGCTCCTGCCATGTGCTCTGAGCTCCGTTGTTCTAAGCGCGGGCAAAACCAAATGTAACTCAAACTCTTTAGCAGTGTCTGATTGGCCGGTCACCCCGGGTCCGCCCCCAGTCCTCCCCTTCCCCCTTCTCCTAATAAAAGAGATGGTCGAGGGATGCCCCGCCCTCTCTTGGCTCAGCTATCTTCCTGTGAACATCTCTGGTTGTCTGTCTCATTTGAAAGCTTCTAACCGCAGGAAATTGAGCGGGCAGGGAGCTATATTTCTCCCTCTTTGCTTCTGCTGATGGTATTTGCTCTGCAGCTGATTTTAGAGCTACTTAAGTGCTAGATCGCCCGTGCTACCTCTCAAGGCTGCTCGAGGCTTTCTAAGGCATTAAAGTACTAGCCTAGCTGGTATAAAGCTGAAAACATACCTTCCACAATCTTCAAATGCGAAAGCACCTGTAATCAGCTCAAAGTCAAGAGCTGTACACAAGTGGTGTCATTACACACTGGGTTTGTGTCGTAATAGCAAAGAGGAGACTAGAAACAGCAAAGAAGGGGCTGGTGTGTCGTGCAGTAGCAGCAAGTATTACATACATGAAGGTTAAGTCCTCCTCTCATGCAGAAGCAATAGAAATCACTCAGTAAAAGAGAAGAAAGAAACACTGTGTTAGACAGAGGAGACGGGGTGAAATCCTCCTGTATCTGAAGTACCAACCACACAGTGCAGCTTCTCTAAGTGAGGGGAAGGAAAGCTTGTTTTTTCCCCTCCCAACAGAGGTGCTGTCCGATTGAGATTTAAATGCCCAGCTACCCTACAAAAACCAGACCTATCCTAATACATGGATAAAAGATTTCTTATTTATTTTAAAAACCCTAACTTTGGTAGGAATATTTTGGTGGATTGTGATTTTGGTGACAAATAGAAGGCAATACACCAAGTTCTCATTTTTTCCTCCCCCCCTGCCCCCCTCCAGGTTTGAATAATCTGAATAAATGATTATATAAATATTTTTCTTCCCAAGGATAAGGAAGGTAAGCTTAAAATTAGCAGCTTGGTGGTAGGAGCCTGTAGAAAAACCAGGTACGTATCTCTACCATCAAAGTCTTTGCACTGCTTAGCCTCTGGAGGGGCCACATGGCTTTGAAAATTGGCAGAGATGACTGCAAAAAACAAAGAGCTCCTGACCTGGCATTTGGAAGCAGTTCAAGAGACTGTCCCAGGTATTGATCCAAATGTGTTTGACTGGAATCTCAAAAGCAATGGCTGCAGGTAAGATTTCATGTGGTCTCTCCTTAGGCAATGTGATTTTAAACAAAGGTTTCTGCAAAAGATTCTCAGGATGAGAAAGGACTTTCTGAAAGGTAAAAAAGACACCAGAGGTTGAGACAGTAGTGCTGTTTGGGGTAATCTTATCAACAGAGTACCTGCTCACACCTTTTTCCCCTTGACATTTTCTGGTCATATCATTAGCCTTGCTTCTAACCACTAGAAATATGAGTGGAACAAAGGATGTCACTTGGTATCCAGTAGTGACTTCAAAAAATTCTAATTAAAGATTCAGGTCCTACTAAAAGTGGTCATGTTAGACCGATTTTGGTCTGCAGCTCCTATGTAATTGAGAAGAGATAAAGAATCAAATCCAGTTAAAACTCTCATGTTTTTAAAAATAAAATTAAAAAAATAGAAGCAAATTAGCTTGGGAGTGATAATTAAGGTATTTGTTGTGTTGAAACAAACTTTTTTACAAAATTGGGCTAAGTAATGTAAGCTTTGTGTGCATCTACTCCTTTAGTCATCAGTTTAGTGATGCCATTTAGGTTTATATTTTCTTCATCAGATTTTGGCAGTTTAAGGTCTTGTTTTCTTCTGCATCTTCATGAAGGCACAAAGAACCTGGTTCTTCAATGGACTGAGTTCTGTCACAGGATGGTTCCTTGGGTAAGGGCGTTACGGTAAAAAATACCAAATGAAACCCTAAAGCAGAGCAACAGGATGCCTCAAGTTGGTTTAGAAAATGTATGCCAAGCTGACTTAAAAAAACAAGGAACAGCTGTTTTGTCCTTATTTTATGATGAAAATAAAAAACCCTCTGGTTTTTATATTAGAAAAATCAAGGAAACTTTCTCAGTATTGCTAGTATTGAAATAAAAAATTCAGTATGTTTTAAAATGGGAAACATACCCTTGGCCCAAATGAGAAGCCACGTAATTGATAATTCATAATTGATTGTAATCGCAACTTGTAACTCCTTGCCTACCAGACACAGTGTTTTTTACTGGAGAATAATGAAGTGGGGCTGACCTAATTAGTCTGTCATGTTGTCCCTTGTCACACAATGCAGTTGAACAGCTCATTACTTAATTGTCTGTCCTTCTGCTGCTGCTGCAAAGAGAATCCTTCTATTCATGGAAATACAAGGTACATTTATAAAAATAAAATATTAATTTATTAATTTTTAAAACATTTCAGTGTTCAAGAGAATAGAAAAACCTATAATCCAAAATGTGATTTATGTTCTGTTACCTTGTTTCTGGCCTCACCAGTTTGCAAATACTGAATCGGGCTGGTTTTCTGGAGGGACCTTTGTCCCCCAGGGGTTACTAGTTCCAGTCTCGTAACTGTTTCACTGAGGATTTTCTTTTAACATATTCTTGTATTAACAAATTAAATATTTAGGTTATTTTATCCATTAGTACTATTTTAAAGAACTGTTGGGTACTGCTTATATATTTCTTTATTTTTGGTTTGAACTTATACTGTGGAACAGACTGACAACAGTCTCATATAATACTTTTTATTGGCAATGGTCAGTTCAGGTTCATGTTGAGCCAGTCTGAGGATGAGGGTCCCAATTCCAGGAAGGAATATGTAATTTCTTAGGATATGCCCATTTAGCAAATTTTTCAGGGATATGTTGCATTGAGATGATGGGTTTAAATAATATGGACTGTAGTGTAGGTTTCACAGGAGGCCTAGAGCTTACTTTATTCATTAGTGTCTTGCTGAATAGAAAAAAAAACCACTGAATGTCAGAATATAATTTTTGATAGCAAGAAAATATACATAAAGGTTTTAATTTTTTTTTTTGTGCATACTGTACTAACTGTACTGGTAATACAAAACCTCCATATGCTTTTAGATGCATTCATGTGCAAAATTAACCTGTCCTTTTGTAGTTTTCAGATGTGAAAACTTGTTTGCAAATATGCAAAATAATGCATACAAAGCAGAGATTTTATTGCAGTCTTTAGCGAAAATCAGCAAAAAGTGGTTTATGTTGAAATTCAAGTGTGTTTCTTTTTTTTTTCTCATGTTTGCAACCTGAGTGCAAGGTTGTTATACCTAGAGTATAAGGAACAGGATCTGGGTTAGCAAGCATAGTCCCGGAAGTGATGTTCTTGCAAAGGGGTGCTTACAGCTTCCTCTGTGGCCTGACAGAACCTGTCAGCTGGCCAGTTTGAATATGGACAATTCTTTAAAGCCACTTAAAGTTGTGACCGCCTCTGTGATCCACAGTTAAGAATAGACTAACCCTGGGGCAGGGCTCTGTCTTGTTTCTGGCACTGGGACAGGTGGCTGCAGGCCCCGTGCAGGGGCCAGCGGGCCCGGCCCAGGCCCTGCTCGGGCCAGGCCAGGCCGGGCCACGGCCATCCTGGAGCCAATGGGCTCTGTTCCACCCATGGAACCCCCCCACATCCCTGCTGTGGACAGCCGGAGCGGCTCGGCTCCCCCTCTCCAAGTGTGGCCAAGATTGAGCTGAAGCTGCCCTGCTGTCTGGCAGAGATCATGTGACCAACAGCGATAAGCAAAATTCCAGCTGCAAGGCCTAGGTGAGATTAACCCTTTTAGTGCCGTGAAGAGCTGAAAACCTGAGGGAGGAGAAAGAGGAGATACTTAAAGCTGAAATTCTGTTGTAAAGCTATGATGTATCAGAGTACCCGTTGTAATTTCATGAATGCATGGGGGGTGGAGCGTTCAACTTGTACTTGTGAGCAAAAGCACCTGCGCTGAGATAGGCAGATGCTGAAGCAGCTGTAATTTCATGAGAAGTTTGAACAGGGAGAGATGGACCAGATGAGGACTTTTTCTCCAAATGGGAAAGGAGAAAACCTCAGTTCCTAGAGATGCTCCCAGAGGTAGTCCTAAAGATGAAGATGAGGAAGACCCTTTGCTCCCAGGGAAGGAGAAGGGCCTCTCTTCCTAGAGATGAAATGCTCCCAGAGATGGGTGAAGAGAACTTTTGTTTCTGAATGGCTCAACCTTAAAATTGCACCCCAGTAATTCAAGAATGGACCCTCGAAAGCAGTTGTGGGAAAAGCTGCAAGTCGGGGAAGGGACTCACATGCGAGCAGAGAACCAACCCGGGCAGCTGTCTCGCTGTGATAGTGTTTTCATAGCATGGGCAAGTGAGACTCCTCTTCCTAAATGGACTAAACAAGGTTATTATGGAAGTGGTAAACAGACTGAACATCTCAAGGATTGTCTTTTTACATTGTCACTGGGAGAGGGAGAAAGGGGGGGGGAGGAGAAGTGTTCTGAAGGTGTGGTATGATTTTTTTTTTCCCCCCCTCTTCTTTTAGGTCTGTTAATGAACTTCTTTATATTTTTTCAAGTTTGGTGCCTGCTTTGCATTTCTCCTAATACTTATCTCACAGAGGGTAAATAGTAATGAGTATTTTGGACCAAACCACTGCACTAAATTGGTGCTTCTGCCCGGTTACAAAACCAACACGCTACATCAAGGTAATAATTTTTAAAGTGGTTTAAGCTAAACAAGGTACGACTGTAAAAACAAACTCTGTCCTGTCATTAGCTCTTTATGGTTCATTAGTTCCAACATTTGGAATCAGAATGCCACCTGGGTGAGCCTGCACAGGATTATTTTCTGCAGTGCTGTCTCTCCTGATGTAGTGCTGACTCTGTCATTCTCCTCTAAGGACTGCAGGCTGGCACAAGTGGGAAACACATCATTGTCATTACATATGCAAAGCCAGGAGCGAAGGAAACAAGCTTGACTAAATGCTTGGATTTCAACCAATGGTGCAGCAAACTAATGCAGGTCCTGAGAATGAAAACTGTTGCTGTATATTCATCAGCTGAAAACACCGTGAGCTTTAAGAATCAATATTTATAAAAAGAAACTGAATATTCATCAAGTTAACCCTCTTCAGTTTAAAAGCATCAGGATTAACATTTCCATGAATAATGAAGGTGCTTGTTACTAATAACAATTAGTGATTTTATGCTGAAGGACACATGTGGCACTTTTATTTTGAGTTGATGCATTCCTTGGCAGCAGCAGCCAATAAAAGTGGATAGAAATGTTCAGTACCAGTAGCTGTTGCAGGGACTCTTGTAGGTCAGTTTTTCTGACTATGCTTTAAAGCTAAGAAAGTTGCATCAGCAGAGTTCCAGTTGTCCTTGAGAGCTTGGTACCAGCTTAGAGCCCCTCACTGTCACCACAGTGTGTAATTGTGCCACTGTTTTTGTGGGCTGGCAGGACTCCTTTTGAGCACTGCCCTGCTCTTGCAAACAAGCTGTTCCCATTTACACAGCCCAGCTTCTGCCACGTAAAAGTGTTTTCATCTTTTTTTTTCCTTTTCAAAAGCCCCCAGAGTGCACAGCTGTTTATTAGTGTGTGTGACAGCTTAAATGGCTCTTGTCAACAGTTGCCCAGTTAGAAAAGTGGCAGTCCTCATTTGTGCTGTTGAAACAAAATGATCTCTAAATAAGTCTTGAGTACTTCTTAAAATATAAAGTGATATCTCTGGAATGTATTTTGTGAGGTAGGAAACAATTTGAAGAATAATTTGTACTTTATAACAGATCAGTATGGAATAAAAAATGTTAAGATTTAGAACTTATCTTTGGAAGACCAAGTTGTCCTTGTGCTTACCAGCAAAGTTCTGGTCTTGCATGAATCCTGTGGTTATACCAACACTGTTTGACAAAAGTAGTCATGATATAAAGGGAGTAACATTAGAAAAAGTAATATGTGTCAAATGTACAATGAAGGAGAAGAGAAAAAAAGAGTTTAATTTCCAACAGTTCCAGCAATACTTATTTCCTGGAATACTGTCTTTTCTCAACTCACAGTGTTTTTTAAATAGAGCAAGAAATTTGGCCTCCACTGAATCTAATCATGGGTAAAACACTGACTCCTTTGGAGTTTGACCCCTACAGTTCTCAGACACTGCTGGCTGTGCTCTGTGGGGAAATCAGATCTGCAAACTCTGAAAGTGAAAATTCACCATATTTTTTTCTAAATAGCTTTGTGAATAACTACTGAAATCTAGAGTGGATTTGAGATTGCAAAGCATTTGCTAAAACAGTGTGTGGGGGAAGTGAATGGATAAATTTTGGTAACTTTGGTAAAAGTTTAAGCATCATAAAGGATTGCTTGAACAAAGATTTATCCATCTACTTTAATGTAAACCTGTTTGTGAAATCAGCCTCAAAACTGTTCAAGTTTTCTCACACTTACCATTCTCTCACTCGACAACACAACTTCAAGTTTGTAACTGATTCCAGAGCAGAGAAATACTTTGTTTACATGGAGAGAGAGCATGCATACTTAATAGAGTGTCTGTCTTTTTGAAGAAGATAGAGCAATTAAAATCATTATAATTTATGCACATAATTACGTGCATAATATGTGTATAATTTATGTGTAGACAGGGGGGAAAAATTCCTTTACTGGGGAAGGAAGGCTGAGAAAACAGAGAGGTGAGCTATTGATGTGAGACATGACTGCAAATTTCAATTTCATGCTTTCCTTTTTCATATGCATTGTTGCTATTTTATGAGCCTACTTCTGTGGAAAAGTTAGTCCTGACGTAGACCTCTTTAGTGAAAAAGCCTGAAAATCAGAGTGGAAGTGTGATGACCTGTGTGGGAAAAGAATTTGAAATGTTCTGTGTGTACAGTACATCCTTCCATATCCTATGGCTTCCTAGTACCACAGGGTTTACTTGGTTTTCTTTTTTTCTGGTTTCTTTTTCAAAACTCGGTGATACAATTGCTGATTGCTTTAACAGTAGTTTAGTTTTAACAGTTTGCCAACCAAATACATAAATTCATGAGATCAAAAGATCTTACCTTGGCTCTGTAAGGGTGTTGCTGTCCTGGAAGTTTCTAGACACAAGTGGAACCACTACTGATATAAAGCTCTGATGTAAGTCCATAAATTGCCCTGTAAGCCTTTATTAAACCAGAGGAAAGGGTGACCTACTTGATAAATAAGGAATGAACTGTGCTGAGCAGGCTGGAAACAGGTCAAGGAATGCTATAGCTGTTGTCTTTAATATGTTGTAACATATTAAAATATTGCCCTTCAGCACTTTCGATGCTCATCTGTAGCTCAGAATAAGAGCAGTGTAACAGAAACTCTCATCCCATCCCATGCCTTGTTTTCTTTCTTAGGTTTTTTATTTTTCTGAAACAGCTATCCCAGTTTCCAGGGTATTTCGAACAACACAAAAACGTATTTTAGGTAAACTGACAATCCATACTTCATGAACAAAGTTTCTGAGTTAGGAAGATATTCAACAGATGAATGTTTTTCATTTCCAATATTACTTGTCTTTAGGTTAGGACTATGGGTTAAGAAGAGTATTATTTATTATGTTTCTTGGTTTTCAAGTAACTTTGTTTTAAAAGAGGGTAATTGTTTTTGCTGTAGCTAAAGGGCACTGAGTATCCCAGAGTAGCTGCCTTAGGTGTAATAAATACATGCAGGTACAACCAGACCATGAATGTATTTTACCCTTTATCTATGGGAATAGTAAACACTGACTATGTGGCATGTTAAGACCTAAATTAGTCTTTTGTGCCACTGGAATTTTTTTCTTTAATGAAACATCAATTCCCTTGGCATTTTTATGAGCAGCCACTGTTTTCCTTTCTTTCTAGTGAAACAAAATCTTACAGTGCTGCACTTTGCCACCTTTTTTCCTTATTATTTTTGGAGTGCCCTAATGGCTTTGAAAACTAATTTACTTCCCATTCCACTTCTCTTGCCAGCTTGGGTAAAAATGGCTTGATTGCATACAAAAATAAAATACATCATAAAAAGAAAAAAAAGGAAAAAATCATATTAAAGAACATGCAGGTTAGAGAGTGATACAGCTGAGGGAGCAGAGGCTGTTGTCAGAACTATAAGAACAGCTGTATTGAGTTGTATATATTATAATATAGATATATAAATATATAAATATATAAATATGTAAATATGTAAATATATAAATATAGCATAGTCTAAAGTAAGATAGGAAAGCAGAGTGGATGAAACTGGAGGATTTCATCTGTGCCACTCGAGGCAGATCTGTAGCATTGGATGAAATTATGATAATTTTAAATAAATATCCCTTTGAGGTACTTCTTGAAAATGTGACAAACTTGTCAGCAAAGCTGTAAGGGAGAACTGTGGAAACCAGAAATATCCACTAAAGGCAGCTGGTTACAGCCTCTCTGCAGGGGCCCAGTGAACAAATGGATTGATTCCCAAAGGAGGGAACAAGTCCCTTAGTTTTGCTTTAGGACTTTGGGTTAGGATCGGATTCTGTAAAATTCAGAGCAACTTTGAGTGCTGATAAATCTCACCCCCTGCATGAAGTCTGTGTCTGTATCACCTTTTGAGGGTTTTCAAAGAGATCTGCAATTTGTTTATGAATCCTAAACCCATCAGCCGCCTCCTTCCTTTTGTTTGAGAAAGAATTAAAGATTTAGCTGGGTTCTTATGAGCGTTACTGGTTATTGCACTGCACTGTGATTACTGATTAGCTGCTGTATTTACCAAAGATAGAACACTTGAACTTCAGAAATGTAGTAAGAGACCTTCAGGATGCTTTTGGGAAGACCAAAATCTTGCAATGATAGATGCCAGGAATTATGAGGTACTAAACAGAGAGGAGTAAAAAGTTGTAGTGGTGTGACTATTGCTTATAGAGTAAAATTCTCATTTTGTTGCAATTTGAGCCACAAAACAGAGGTGCTCAGTGTATCCATTTTAACTTTCTCTTGGATCATTAGTAAAAACAGAGAATATGGTACATATAAATAGCCAGTTTGGTATGTGTTGTGTTAGGGAACACCAAGGGTTAACAGGAGCTGTATAGATGTTTTTCACAACTGAGATGCAACTCAGGCTGTGTAGTGTTTGTCCAGTTTATCTGGAGGAAAACAAATTCCACCTAGTGCAAACTTGGAATTCATGTGGAGTGGTGGTTGATGCAATCCCATAGCCACTCTTTCCAAAGCTTATTTTCCTACTTTGTGCATGTGAACACAAATCCAGATGCTTGCTCTGCAGAAACATGGGTGCAGAAAACCAATTTTAATTAAACTTTATTGAAGTTTTAAATAGATGAGTATTATAAGGCATTCTCATTAAAGCTCGACAGCAGATGATTTCATTATTTTCCTTGGGTTAGGAGTAGCTTGTTTATAACAAGGCCAGGAAAAACAATCAGCTTTAAAATTGAGGTTATCTAGTCTTTTATTCGCTGTTCCGCCTACTGTTTGATGAAGATTAATCAATTCACCCCGTGTTCTGCAAATACGGAGGCTACGAAAGCCTCTTAATCTAAGTCTAAAATACTCTTGCTGTTCCTGCAGTGGAATCTGCCATGACTTGTCACCAAGTAGATGCACTGGGCTGATTCTTTATCACTCTAACATCTGAAGCTTTTAGTGGGATTGGCCTGTATGGGAATTGAGAGGGTATTAGGCATGTGTAGGGATAGCAGTTTGTGAAAGAGATTAAAGCACTGGTGCTGGGCATCTTTTCCTCATAATTTTTCACTCTAATAATCTATGGCAAAACCCAGTGTTATGGTTTTGAAACTTGAAATATTTTAGCATAAATTCACCTTGAAGATGGTGGAACTGATGCCTTACTGATTTTTCAAATCCTGTACTGCCTAGTGTGTAACTCTGAAGTTCCTGGTAGCCTGTTAACTTCTGCTCTCTCATGCTAGGTAGACATAACAAAGCCTCTCCAGGCCTGCTCTCCAAGGACACCTAGATTGTCCCAGGCCCCAAAATGTGTAAACTAAGGCCTTTGAAGAGGAGGGGCAAACTTGGGGTAGTTACATCATTAACTGGGGTTGTAACTGGAGAATTGATCCTGATATGCAAATGGACCACACTTAAAAAAGTGAAAGAACTGGTGACTCAGTGTCCCTCTTGGGAGTTGCCTCTTGACTCCCTGGGTGTACCTTGAAGGCCGTTCAAATAAATACCTACCTTTATTCCCTTATTCTTGTGTAGTCTCGGTTTTTAGGTGGCCACCCCAGGCCTCAGAACCTTCCTCAGTTTTAAGCTTTGGGTTGTCAGTTTCTTCTTCACAGTGTAGCTCAATCTCTAAATTCTTAAGAACCATAAAGCCCAAATCCAACAGTTATAATTTACTTTTTTCTCCAGGCATATTAGATAAATAAGAACCTGGGAGTTGCTTGGTTTTTGGGCAGCCGGAAGGCCTTGCAGTCTTTTTATTTTGTTACAGATAGCTAGGTCAGGTATATACCTATTTCATCTATGGCTCTTCTCTGTGACATGCCGTAATGTGTTTCGTACTTGCTGTCCTATGAAAATGCTCTTCAGCACTGGATCTGTAGGTTGCTGCTGAACACTGAACTAAAAGAGAGTGGGTAAAACCTCTGTGCTGAGATCCTTGTTTACCAAAGAGCATTCAGAGGGACTGTAATAAATGAATCAGTTTCGGGGTGTTGATCGTTACTGTTTGGATGTAAATGAATCGGTTTCAGGGTGTTGGTTGTTACTGTTTGGATAAGATATAAAAGAGGGGAGTTGAAAGTTGAATAAATGGGCATGTTAACTGAAGAGAGATTGCGAGACTGTACGGAATGTACCACTGGATGGCGGTATAACAAGGGCCCAATAGGTTTAATAGCAGGAACTTTCCAGCACATTGCCTCATAGGGTACAAGGGATGAGGACGACGCCCTAGACTGTGATTGGAGAACAAGCCAACCAATGAAGTGGATTTATTTGGAAATGATTGGTTAGGAATGCACGGAGGTATAGAGCAACCAGCGAACAGGAAAGGGACCGATCAGCACGAGGATTAAGAAACGCACCAATCCAGTGGTACCAAAGACTTTAAAAGCCACCAGGTGCTCTGCACCTGGTCCTCCCGTGGAACTTGGTGTCAAGGGAGCACCCAGTGGGTCTCACTGTCTTCTTTGTGTGTGTTGATTTATTCTGGCTTGTCACGCGGAGCCTGGGCTTATCCTGGGTTCCTGCTCTCAGCTGTTAATAAATAAATGAGTTGGCTTTTCTTTTCAAAAGTCTCAGCCTCGTTTATAACAGGGAGTATGGCACTGCCCACATCTGTAGTACCACTGGAAAATGAACCAGTCTGTATCCTCAGGCCTCTGTCAAACAGGATAGGAGAGCCCTGAAGCAGCATGGTGACCTGGCAAGAGAGGTTTTCCCAATAGCAATGATGAAGTCTTAAAAAAAAAAAAAAAAAGGTTAAAAGATAAGCTTTGAAAATCTTTTTGCCTGCACAAAAAGTACTAGGAGGTAGACATGATAGTGCAGACTAAACAGCATTTTGCTGTTCAGCTTCATTGTGGTTAGAAATAGACTTCTCTGAAGGGAAGACTTGCCAGCAGGATCTTGTGTTTGCCAGCCTTTTGAGGGAAAGATGTGAGCGAGACAAGGACCTCAGGAGAGGGCTGGTGATGGTGAAGCAGGATTCCCCTCTCCCTTGGTATTTATGGGAGGTTTCAGATCTGCCACTCTCAACTGAAGAGCTCACGTTTCACTCTTTCCAAAGAGACCGTAATCAGTAGTAGCCCATTGAGCTAATTGTTTTCTTGTTTGGAAACAGCAAAATTAAGAGAAATGAGCAGAGGCAGCCTGCCTTCTTAACAGAGTCCCAGAAATTAGAGTAATTTTCTGTGTGTTGAACAAGCCTGCAGCCAAAGTCTCTTTTGTCTGAAAGTGGAATATTAGTCTCTGAGTTCCTTAGAAAAGAGGAAAATTACTGGCCAGTGGGGCCATTTATTTTTCTTTTTGTGTAAGGAAAAAGAAACACAGTCTGTTGCCTGGATCAAAAGGAGTAGCTCACTCTACTACCCCTCCCCTTCCTGATCCAGAGAACAAATCCCCATGGTGATATTTTAAGGTGCTGCTCTGAATTTTGTTGCCCTTCCAGTTAAAATAAAATATAAATTTTTGTAACTGCAAAGGAATTGGGTGTGTAGAACTCAATGAAATAATGGATTCATGGTTGAAAAATCTCTCTTAGCTGTTTCTCGCACTCAGGCACTCAGCTGCGTATCAAAGAGCAGAATTCATACATAGGTTATTCTCATACTAATTTTCCTCCCTGCAAGTACGAGTAGATATGATTAATGTTGGATAATAGAGCAATAGCTATGAAGGTATTAAACTCTAAATTTTCAGTTATCAAAATGCATGAGAGGTACAGAAGGGATGAGGTGGAGGGGAAGGATGTAAAGAGGTGAATTAACCAGTCTTGAACAATGTAGTGGTAAAGCTGGACTAATCCTCGAGATCCAGTGGCAGGATTTTAGGGCTGATGCTCACACAGTGAGCAGCTGTAGCAGTTTGAGGTGTTGTTACCCTTTGGCAGAGTGTGGGAGGAAAGCGAATTCTGAGATGAATAAATACATGATTCTGTCTCCTTGTCCAGGGTACTTCTGCTCTGTTTTGAGATGTATTTGTTGGGGATGACCTTGCAGAACTATTCCCTCAGCCTGGATTTTGGGTCCCTCTTCTCTATGACAGTAACAGTCGTAAATTGGTTATGGAGTTCCTAAGGTTCTTGCTCTTAGAGGTGAAAGGGACAAACTTCTAGATATTGTAGGCTGGAAAAAGTTACAGAGCACTGCAGCGTCTTAGAGGAGTTAATTTTATGATTTGGTACAAGAGGATCAAAATAACTGTGAAAGACAATTTTTATCCATGTTAAAAAGAATAATATAATGTTATAGTGTCGATATAACATACTCTAAAGTATAATAGGAAAGCAGAGGAGGTGAAACTTGAGAATTTAATCTGTGCCACTCAAGGCAGCTCAATCTGCCAAGAGTGTGGTAGTGCACATGTGCCCTGGTGATGAAACAGGGTCCAAACCTGTGTTCCCTCACAGGGACATAGCACTTGGTACATCTCCTTTTGAAACCACTTTGAGATCTCTGTCACTATTTCAATGGCCTTTGCATGCCTTTGAGTATAATTTTTTTCTTTGGAAGAATTCAGTTGATGAACAATATTTTTTCTGCTGCTGAGAATACCAGTTTTGTGTTTCAAACTGTATCTGTTTAATATACGTATCATACATATTTGTGTATATTATGTATATATTAAAGTCCAATAGAGAAATACAGCTAAATGTAGCCCTATCTTAAGTAGATGAAGAATGAGGTCTGTATTTAAATGGGTCTGCTTTGCATGTACTGTGGCCTCTGGGAGCTGGCTTCCCTCCCACCCTGTGCTGATCACACTCCAAACACCTTACTGACTGCTCTGACATTTTATATGCATATATATGAACATAAGAAGTCTAGAAAGTCTGGAAATCCATGCAGAAATTGCTTCCAAACTCTTGGCAAGCAGCCAGAGCAAATGTGAGAGAAAATGAGGAATTTTTTTTCCAGTGAACTGGGCAGTGTTTGGTACCTGGGTCTCTCCTGGGCACTTAGGGATGCATTTACATGCAGTGGAGCTGTAATTCTGTGTATGTCCCCATTATCCTTAACTCAAAATTTGTCTTCCAGCAGCAGTGCTGCATGCTGAGAGTCAAGGGGGCTTTTTACACCTCTGTCCATGATGATGTGTCTTCTAAAGAAATATAATACTTACAATACTTAATAGTTTTGTTTTAGAGCATGATGTCATGTTCAGGGCAGGAATAGTGAGCCCAGTTCTCCAGCCTCCCAGCTGAGTACTTAATAAGCCCAAACCAATGCTTTGTCAGCTCAGAGCAGCCAAAACCACTTTGTATTTTATTCTTTCTGGCTATGATTTCAATGTGCATCATGTTACTGTTTGATCTGTACCTGTGTATTCTGATATACACATAAGGGATGGCAGGATAGAAGGTGCTTGAGATGGTAATCACTCGTATTTCTATCCAGTTTATTTCGTAAAGGTCCTGCACTAAGTGACTGCTGACTCATTGCTGCACAATTTTGATTGGATGTTTAAATCCCTTCTGAGTGCCCTCAGCCTTGTAAACCCTGGAAGCTGTTTTGTGTTTGCAACAGCAGTAGGGGCTCAGCCTCTGGAGACTTCTCCATGTGTGCTGCTAGTGTCAAGACTAAATTATGGAGAAGCCAGTTAGGATCCATACCCAACAAATTCTCCACAGAGATAAAGCAGTCGGCAGAGAGGTCTTGTTTCTGCTTACAGAGGTGTTTCTTAATAAGCTCCAGCAGGTCTAGGAACAATTTGATCACTGGAGAGTTTCTCAAGAAGGCACTTGAAAGATTGTGGAGACTTGAATTTTCAGGATGATTTTCATGCTTGCCTTGCTTGCATGAGGCAGGGTGAGCTAGGATTTCAGTTTCCTTTTCTTGTTTTAACTCTCTTTCTCTGCCTGCAAACTTGGTGCAAATGAAGGAGGAGGGGAGGAGAGGGCAAAGACACTCAGCAGAGATCAGTCAACTACAATAAAAACACAGAAATGCCCTGAAGCTAGTTTTACTGCTGAGACTGGAGGGAGGAGAGGATGTTAAAGTGTCAGTAGGGCATCAGAGCTATTGCAGAGTCCAGTTGTCCCTGGGTTTTGAATTCCCAAACAGATTTTTGCAATAGTGTGGTATTTCATGTTCAACTTCAGCCATTTTAATCTCTAACAAGGAGGAGGAATCCAGGGCAACAGTGTCAACAGAACTGCAGGTGAATGCAGGGCTGTAGGAGATTATTTTCAGTGACATCTGCTACAATAGCCTGGAATTGCCAGGCAGGATGTTCTCCCTGGTCAGAGCCCTTCTCACCAAGAGCAAATGAAATGTAGTTTTCAGGTCTGCTGTCACTGAAAAATGGTGTGAGATGCCCCTTAACACTGTTGAATCATTTGTTTGGCCAGCACTGTGCAGAGCTTATGAGTTTTATACCCGTGGCTTTGATCCAAGAGTGACTTCCAGAAGGCGAATACCAGGATGCTAGAGCAGAACTGACTTTATCTGAGTTCCTGATGGACAAGACAGACAAATAAAAGGACGAAATGTTGCATGAAAATCCAGGCATGCCAACCATTGCTGCTTCATCTGTAGCACCAATTGCTGTGATGCCCAAATTATTTTACAGGGAAATTCAGTCTTTATGGTGTGGTCTTTGGGAGTTCATAAGCGGATTTTTCTGCTCCTCATCCTCAGTAATTATGTTAACTCTTAACCTGCTCCTCAAAGGTCCAAATTTAAATGTAAAACCTATGAATATAGGAATGATTTTCTTCATGTCTTTGCAGACTTGCTGACAAAGCATTCAGAGATAGAAAAGACACAAAATGAACAAGCAGGTAACAGGCAAGTTTTTATGGAATTCAAAGTGCAATTGTTCCTTCTGTCAGCTGAAAATTTGTATGTGAAAGGAACTGCTAACCCAAATGGAAGAGCCAGACAAATTCAAATTCAAAGTACTCTATTCCTCTTGCCCTTCTTCTGCTGGCCTTGTAAAAATAAGATTTTTTGCATTTTGGATAGATTGGTATAGTGTGTCATTGTGTCAGGACTTGGAGTTTCAAGCCATGTATGGTTTTGTGGTTAAAACCAGCATCAAAATATGGACTAGAAAGCAGATGAATTTTTTTCTGCTAAAACAAAAAAAACCTTCATGACAGTAGTAGTTTTACTCCTGGAGACAGGATGTATATCCATATGCCCCACTTCGGATTCACATTGAGGATCCTGTGGAGATTCATGTTACCTGCAGGGTTTGAGGATTGCTTTTTATTTTTTTTATTTTTTTTTTTTAGGATTTTTTTTTGTGCTAAAAAATTGTACTAAAAATGTGTATAAATTCTCCTAAACCTGCTGTTGCACTTGTAAAATTATTTTCCTAAACAGCTGGATTTGAAGAATTTCAGATTTTAAAACCCTTTTTGACACGGTGTTTCCACCTGAGCTTAGGGATGGAACAAGCAGCCTGTACTTGTGGACAGTGTTGGCTTTTCCAGAACTTGCTTAATAAAGTGCCCAGAAGATGGTGCCATGGTGTTGGTTTTGGCTACAGGAATGCTGAGATCTTGAGGTTTCTTTTGGGTTTAAATTAAATCGAGTAATCTTATATGCTCTGATCAGAAGCTAACATTTTAAGAAGTGGAATTTTAAAAATAATTGTAGAGATAATGTGTATTTTTGCTGAAGAAATCAGCTGGATTTGATACACGTGGCTGAAGTACCTCCACTGTCCTTACAAACGCTTCTGAAAACAGAACCAGCTTTTTAGGGAAGCTGTGACTTTGCTTAACCCCTGTTATGGAGAGGTGCAGTTGTTGTCACTCATGGCTCTCACAGCATCTGGCACAGTCAGGTTCAGCGCCTTTGCCTCGTGTGAGAAAGAGGAGTTGCTTAATGCTGTGTCTAGAGGATGCAAGTCAGTTCTTAGTAAGTATGTCTGCTGTTTAAAACCGGATACTTTCTGCCCCATACAGTCATCTCCTGATGTTAATAATCAGTGCCAAACAAGACATCTTTGTATTTCTACTTAATAATGATTAATTACGATTAATTAGAAGCTGCTTTTTTGGAAAGATAGCTAAACAGTCTGTCTACTTGTTCTTGGTGCTGCCTGTCTCATACAAAATCAAAGGGTTCATTTGGTGCTGGAAATTTCAGCCTGAAATGCTGCAGGCTGAGAAACCACTTCTGGATACGAGAACAATTTATTATATCCCCTTTACAACTCTTAGGCAAAACCCCCAAAAATCAAACGAAGAATCCCTACAAATGTGTGTGTGTGTGTATATGTATGTGTTGGGGTCACAATTAGCAGAAATCAAAACAAAACCTTAACAAAAAACCTTACTAATAGAGCAGTGAGAAGGTGATACAAATTAGTTTTCCTTCCCTGATCCTTTTAAAATGTGCCTGCCAATTTGTCAAAGCTTCTGGGAGGCTGTGATGTTAAAAAATGCATGCTGAGGAACGGAGAGAAGTTGTACAGCCCTGCAGAGACTTGAATCCTTAGCAGCAGATGCTGCTTCTATGTTCTCTTTTACTCCGTTTCTGGGTAAGCTACACAAATTTAGCATTAGAGCCAGAAGCAGTGAGTAAGGAGAAAATCATGTCATCTTTGGAGACAGAAGAGCACACACAAATTCCTTCCGCAGTTATACAGGCTTGCTTCAATAATTTGTTCATAGTGTTTAAAAAACCATTAAATTACTTGCCAACCTCCTGTTAATAATGGAAAAGTCCTCATAGAACCTGAAGACCTGAACAATGGAGACACCCCAAAAGTGCAATAGGTTTTATTGTAATAATGAAACTGCAGTCTATAAATATTTAAAATATCTTAAAATTGTGTTTCTAACTCACCCTTTTGAAGGCTCCTGAATGCAGTGTTAATATGAGCAAAATGCTTCTGGGAAACCCATGGAAATGCAGTAAAATTCAATTTAATACCGACTTACCCTCATTCCTGTGCCTGCTGCTGCTGAATTTTGGTGGTAAATCAGCCATGGGCCACTTGGTGTTCATTTCAGCAAATATGAGCACTGGAATCCAAGTTCATATACGGAGTTCAAACACTAACTTCTTTTAGGCTGTTGTGGCGTGGAAGCATGGAAGAAGCAAGTGAGCATAGTTCTTGGAGGAGGAAATTGAGCAGTTGGTGTTTTAGCAGGCACTGATGCAACTCCTGGTTGAGTGACAAGTCACACAGTGTGATGTGTCTTACCTGGAAAGTCTCATTGTGGCACAGACTACAGAATGTGTGATGTCCCTGGGTTTTGAACTGTTCTTCAGCCTTTAATTCCGCGACCACTGTTGAGTGAGAGAGCTTCTTGCTTGCAATACAAGGGGTTAATTGGTAACATAACATTAACTGACCGTTCACTGAGAGGCAGTGTCAGATTTGCTGACTGATGTGTTTTCTGAAAGTGCTTGCCTGCTAAACTGGCTCTGATTAATAAAATATATGAAGGCAAACAAAAAGTAGCCCTCCCTAGCTGAGTTTGTTTTTTGTACTTATGACTAATTTACATGTGCAAGACCTTTAAGAGCTGTTTTTTCAGGTTATTATGCTTGCATTTTAGGCCTTCAGGCACAGAACTGCTCTAAACTGGAAACTCTGTAGTTGCTTTGGCACAAGGCTTTGTTTAAACTAATCATCTTTGGTGAGAGACAGAGTGCTACAAGAGTACAGTTGAATGACTTTTAGAATGGATATGTTGAGGTTCTGGTGGATTTTTAGGATAAACTTTTCCACAGTTGTAGCCAAGAGGCATTAGTCCATAATGCTGAAATTTTCACAAAACTAAGAAAATACCTAAAACCCCCATCTTTCTCTTGCCCTGCATAAGTTAGTAAGGAATAAAAAGGTGATGGCTCACTTGGCATTCAGTGCACACAAGGGTGTGTACCTAAATGGGCTCCCGGGTGTCTGAATGAGCCTGCCCTCATTCCTTGCTTGTTTCTTGGGAAACAAGTCCTGTCTTTCCTTGCCATTTTGCCCCTTGGCTGGCAGTCCCCATATTTCTCCTCTGGGCCAGCACTGTGCCTGTATACTCTGAGATGCTGTTGCTGCAGATGTTCTGGATTCTGCGTTTGCAAATGATTATTCAGGGAATTGCTTTATTTCATGCTCTTACTCGGAATTTGAGCACCCTGTGTTTGGGGCAGTCAGCACAGACCGATCAGTTTGCATACCCCTGCTTTTCAATTCATTCAGCAAGATTGCAGCAGGCATTCCTGCTTTTTAGGCCCACTGGATGTTTATAGACTCCTCTACTGCACGGGCTCTTTTCCCACACTTTGAGCAAGGCAAAAGGCACTTCCTGTTTTACCTACAGTGCAGCAAACATGGATCAGTGACTGCAGAGATTGATTAAAGTTAGTCAGGAAGAGTAAAATCAAGTCAGAGGCGTGCAGACTTGTGCTACTTATTTGATACTCTCCTGATACTCAGAAATAAAGTCTTTTAATATCACATATTAAAGCCTCAGGCATTACTAAATTAAACAGATTATTTACCTATTTGGTTTTCCTGTTTAGGAACAGCACAGCTGACGTATCTGTTGAGATAAGGAGAGAGAGACGTGTATACAGCCCACTATTTCCTGATAAAATGCATGCACTGGTTGTATACACAGCATCTTATGTTTGTAGTTACAAGCCTGTCATTGTGACTCAAGCTCAACTTCCTACCACATCCCAATTATGGTTAGGAAAGCATATTCACTATAAAAAAGAAGTAACTTAAGAGATAATGGAATACCAGTGTTTTAAATATATTTTAAATCTGTTGAGCAAAGCTGAAGCAGTGAATAAAAGTCATTGCTGTGGATTATTCTTTATCTTTTTGCTTTTAATGGTCTGATTTGAATTTTGAATGCTTTGGCTAAGCAGCAGTGCTCCCAAGACTCAGTAGGACTCCCTTCTCTTTCTTTTATTTAAATAAATATGAACTAACTTTTTCAGGGTAAATATTCTAAGATTTCCCTTTCTGAAAATCTGTATCTTTTTATATACCTGATTCATTCCAGCTGAAATATCTACTGTATTCTAAAAGTCCTCCTCCCTTTTTCTTCTTTCCCAGGCAACAGGAAACTGGCATTCCCCATAAATTTTAGAGCAGTAAGTTACTAATGATCTCTGTAGGTTTTTCACAGGTGGTTGTTGCTGCCTTGGCTCAGTGCCTTTTCCTTGCTGTCATTTGCATGGCTTCACCACAGGTGATAATGTGGCTCCTTGACTCTACCAGCACTGGAACAGGGATGGGATGAGTAAAGTCATCTCACAGGCTGGGGCTTGCTTGAGGCTGTCCTCTCGTGAACGTCCTGATGCCACTACAGAACCTGGCAGAAACAAAGCAGAGAAGATTTATTGAGGAGGCTTTTACAGTTAGGGCTACACAGATTATAGCAATCATCATAATGAATTTAGTATAATATGGAATAAAGAGGAAAGGGCAAGTACTTAATCAAAACAGCATTGAGTCCCAAAGGAAAGATAAAATCAGTGAGATAGGAGTTGCAACTTGATTTTTAAAGATTTATCACCCAAATTATTCACTTTATTTCAGACAGATTAAACCTTAAAACCCAGCTATCACCATGCAAATATCAACAGGATTAAGCACAGAATCTTTGGAGACAAGTATTTAAGTCAAGTAATTTAGCCAACCAGTTAAAATTTTTTCTTCTCAATCATGCCTTTCACCTCCCTTGTGTGCAATGCAGATCACTTGTGTTCCGTTTGGGCTGAATGGATAATTTCCAGTATTTCAGGATGTGAAACAAGGTGAGAATGCCTGCAGAGTTCTGCAGTGGGCTGAGGGAACTGGACATCTGTATTTTGAAAAAATACCTGCAGTGGTCCTGTATGTGAAAATAACCCCCCTCTATCTGTGTCTCCTGTTAACTGACGTGTTGGTCTCACCTGTTCCCAGCATTTGTTGGTGTGGAAGACAGTCTACCACATCTTTCCGAGTTCAGGCCTCTGGCTGTTTCAGCCTGAAGGGATAAGTACCAAAAGCATCCTGCCTGATCAATAGTTTATTAAAACCTTTGTCAAAGTCAGAAAGGAAAATGTTAATGAAGCTGCAATAGAAACCTGGGGGGTAAGAGAAGCCTTTCTGACTATCTGTAGCGCATTCAGTCCCTTCCTGTGATTTTTGCTTAAAGGTCATAGAATAGAATGACATAGAAACAATGAGGCTGGAAAAGCCCTCTGAGATCATTGAACCCAGCTGTTAACCCAACGCTCTCAGTGCCACCACTAAACCATGTCCCCAAGTGCCACATTCATGTGTTTTTGAACGCTGCCAGGGAAGTCAAACCAGTTTCATCTTTTCAGCCCAGAACTGATGCGGGGAGACAACTCTTCTGGGTCCAGCCTCTCTACTTCTTTATCTGTTTGTTCATCCCTGGATAAGCAACTTGTACTTTGCTGAAGAAACCAGCTCCTTTGAATTGTTTTCCTAGTGTTGCAGTTTGGTTTTGTTTACTTTGTTGTCATTCACGTTGCAGCTGCTGGGGTTGCTTTTGTTATTACAGCTGTTAATATTGCATGATCAAATGAATTGTTAATTGCCGAGCCTCTGAAGAGCAGACACGGGCTGCTCACTGCCTCCAGTACATGTGGGAGGCTGTCAGGGACAGCTGGGACCTGGTGTCAGATCAATCATGTACTGGAGGCTTGCATCAGAAGGTGGTTTTGGAAGTGAGGAAGCAGATCCAGTGTTGAGAATATTCCTCAAATGGATACATTCCTCCCTCTTGCTGAAAGGTCCCCCTTGAACTGTCAGCCCGTAGCTGTAGTTACCTGACAGGTAGAAGTGCTACCAGCTCATGTTTCTCCTGGTGCAGGAAATATTTTTCTATCATAGGATAGTCTAAAATGGTGTCCTGCACTGTAGGACCTGTTTAGAGATGTTTACAATGTGCAAAATGAATCATGTCAGTGCTCAAGTATGCTGATTTTGATGTTTGTCTCTCTCCCCTCACTTTCCAACGAGGCCCAGCTGTCTCTGAGCACTGCTGCCTGCCTTGGCACCCTGCTGTTATTTAAGGAAAGTTGATGCAGATTTGTTGTTTTCACTTATTTTTTATGAACACTGAAGATATTTTGCCTCCTAGGCAACACACTTCCCCCCCAACCCCATTTTTAGCTCTCCCAACAGTATTAGGGAATACTACTTAGAAGCACAGAAGGGGAAAACTAGAGAGCAGCTTGGTGAGTGGGTCCTTTCGTTTGAGAGCAGACAAATCATTCCATATGAAATTGATGTGATATGACAGCATAAGGAGCAAATGTAATTTCATTTTGCATTATTATTTATTAGATTTATAGCAAAACTGCAGCTACAGGGGAGCCTTGCTGATTCAAATATGCTGAGACAGGATCAGTTTGCACACAAGGAAAAGTTGATAGTATTGCAGTGAAGCTGCTGCTAGCACAAAAAATGCATTCATTAGAGATAGTGGCAAGGTTTTACATAGAAATAATGAATCTGTGACTTAAAAGTGTGTACATTAAGTTCCAAACCCCACTCATGGTGGCAGTGGCCCCAGAACAGCGGAGGTGGCAACAGAACTTCAGCACAGTGACATTCCTTAAATTTCTTCAAGTCATTTCTGTTAAGGAAGCTCTGTCTACAGATGGATGTCCCATCTATTGTTTCTGCTTCTGCTGATAAATAAGAGTTGGTGAAATATTGGACCCTTTTCTAGCTCTGCCAAAAAACCCCCAAACCCTCTACAATATCTCTGTGCTGGTGTCACAGTTAGCAGAAAGGTGAAATAGCAGCAGACCAGTACAAAGGTGACACGAATTAGTTTCTCTTCCCTGATTCTCTTCAAATGTGTCCACCTGTTTTTCAAGAATTGAGAGGCTGCAATGTTAGAAAATGCAACTGCAAACAAAAAACCTTATTTTTGGAAACACAGATTTCCGTTTTTCCCTTGAATCTTTAATCTTAGTCAATAGATCACAAGAGAGGAGGATGGAGAGAACTATGAAGAAAGGTCCTGGAGAGGATCAGCCTGCCTGCCTTTTAATCTTCATGAATTCTATTTCAATTACAATAATTTCATCTATAGAAATGAAAATTGCACTGATGAAATACAACAGTGCTCTCTGACAACTGGCTTTTGGGAAGACACTCATTCACATGCACAGTAGGGGCATGACTACTGTAAAGAAAGAGAAATCCTTGCTGGTCCGCTTACTTTGCTTCAAAAGGGGTGCAAGGGAAGGTGATGATGTGATCTGGTGTTTGGTGGTTTGGTTTTTTTCTGTTGCGAAATTGCACCTTGAGAGCGTTTTCACTTAGAAATCAAGATAGCAGGAATCTAAAAGGAGCTTGCAGAAGGATAACAAAAGGCTTCCAACATTCCAATTGAATAAGGTTATCCAGTTTCCCCTTTTCTCACAGCACGAGATAGGTAAAACATGGACAAATGATATGGATAGCGGATGTATGGGATCATTTCCTTGTTCCACTGATACCTGACTGTCAGAGAAGGTGGGTGCTTCTGGGTGGACCTTGGCACACTGCTGGAGACACTGGTGGGTTTGGTGGAGGTGGGGCTGTTGACATGTGCTGAAAGCCATGGATCCTTCCTTCCAGGCTGGAGTGGATTTGCATCCCCATGGCTCAGACAAGTCTGCAGCCAGACCAGATAACACTCTCTGGGCTCTCATTCTCTGCTGTTTTGTTCCTGCTAAAAAAAATCAGCCCAGCATATGTGTGTTGGAAAAGAAGAACATCAGCACGAAGGAAGAGTGAGTGGGCTGTGTTGGTCCATACTTGTAAGTATAAGTTAATGATCAAATGTGATTATAGGGAAACTCATTTTCTTGAGAGCATACATTTAAAAAGAGATATTAACACTGTAGTGTGGAACAAAAGACACTGCAATATCCATAGTAGAATGCCAGTGTTCCAGAGGCCTGACAAATCCAGCATTTGTTATCTACCTATCCAAAATGCTTTGCTTTGAGAAAGCAGTGCTGAGTGCCAGCAGAACGGTGTTCATTACGAAATCAATGC